>NC_090656.1:49104298-49468048 GCF_040937935.1 Hyperolius riggenbachi
GACAGCAACTGATATATTTCAGATCTGACAAAATGTTGTCAGAACTGGAAGGGATCATTGTCAGAAGAAAATGGTGAGCTTCTGAGAGGAACTGATGGCAAGGCAACTATGCAATGTTCATTTGAAGTTACCTCATGTGTTTATTTTAAATATTTTTACTCAGTACAGGTTCTCTTTAAAGAGAAACGCCAACCAAGAATTGATCTTTCAATCAGTAGCTGATACCCCCTTTTGCATGAGGAATCTATTCCTTTTCACAAACAGACCATCAGGGGGCGCTGTATGGCTGATATTGTGGTGAAACCCGTCCCACAAGAAACTCTGAGGACCATGGTACTCCTGGCAGTTTCCTGTCTGTGAACATTGTTGCATTGTGGGAAATAGCTTCCAACTGCCAAAAAAGCATGCAGCAGCTACATCACCTGCCAACAGTAAAAATGTCACCATGTAATAAATGTCGGAATGTAAATCAGGGATTTTACAATAGGCAAACACTGACTAAATCATCTATACATACGGTAATTATTGTAAAAATGAAGTACTTTTTTAATTAAATTATTTTCACTGGAGTTCCTCTTTAAGGGCTCTGCCTCCGACACGTGAGACCAGGGCACGAATCTCGGCTCTGCCTGTTCAGTAAGCCAGCACCTATTTAGTAGGAGACCTTGGGCAAGTCTCCCTAACACTGCTACTGCCTATAGAGCGCGTCCTAGTGGCCGCAGCTCAGGCGCTTCGAGTCCGCCAGGAGAAAAGCGCAATATAAATGTTATTTGTCTTTGGCTTGTTTGTATATTTTCTTTTAGATTGCAATACGGGATTTTTTTCAGTGATCTCTGTAAAGTTCTGCAGAAACTGTGTAAATATATACAATATGTTACATGATGCATCAGGACCAAGTATCAAAATGTGTAGAATTAGTAACATCATACAGGGCATCTGCAGTAGTACAATTCCCCATTATTTGGCACTATTTTTAAGCAAAATTAATGCACTATTTAATTTGCTGAATTCGATTATTTTATTTGATTTGGAATTGTATTTCAGGTCTAGAGGCTATAATATCATAGTCATGGGGCAGTTCCTAATTAACATGACTGTATCATCTTCAAAGATATAGATTGCTTTAGTTAAGAGTTCTTTTCTTCCTATGAAGAAAAATGATCTAAGCAAGACTGAAAATCAAATTCTTTTGAGTCCCTAAGGCAATAGAAAGTACAATGATATGGTAAACCCCTCCGACTCTGAAAAGGCTATTAGATTCAAGGGTGCTTATTATAGTTTTGTAATTGTACTCTTATTTTTTTTTTCTTCTAGAGATCTAAAGCCTCTGTTTGGACATCTTATATAGATCTGGTTGCAAGAGAAGAAATGTGTTTGCCATAGGATATTTGACTAATAAAGCACAACAAGATTAATTATTTTAACCACAGAGGGAGGATATGAGAGCTCCAAATAATACAGAAATGTAGAGAGAAGCACTATGAAAGCACAACAAAATACCAAAACAGTTAAAGTGGAGGTAAATAAAAAGGAAAAAGCTGAGAAATCAAGCTTATTATTTCAATACATACTGCAAAAAAACACAAAATAAGCATTAACAAACAACATTATTTATAGAAAAGGTTGAAAACTGAGAAGACACAGACCGTGAAATGTGTATTGGGTTGCAATATTAAAAGAAAGTCATATTTGGCTAAAAGGAGAAAAATCAAGAAAAACAAAGTTTAAGATTTAATGCATCGAACAGTTTTAAGCAACAGTATATTTTTAAAACCTCATCAATGAGTTCTTTCCCGTGAAATGCAGTCCGATGACCTCTTTGTGCGTAAACTCCGCCAACCTACATCTCGATCATCCCCTCACAAGAGTCCCCGTGAGGCCAAGTCTCTAATTTCATCAGGAAATACTAGACACAACGGCGGGGCTCGTTCCTTTTCAGAATCAGAATTTGACCCTCGGGACAAGGGAAGCGGAAGTCCATCTGCACCACGTTTTAAGGACCCTTTTGTACTGCTTGGGCTGGCTGGGAACAGCCAAGGGCCATTGACTCTTGAAGTAAAGGAAAAACCGCCCGAAGGAGACCTTGTTACTCCACGTCCTAAAAGTTTTGCTCACCATGACATTCAGAGTATATTGTTTGACCCTTTTCGGAGAAGAGAATATGAAGGAAAAAGGAACGTAAGAAGCGGTGCTTCTGCTGCTTCTCAGCTTAGGACTTGTACTTCTTCACCCAGAAGATCTTTGTCATCACCTGAAGATCCAGGTGATCCTGGAGATGGAAAAGACAGCGACCTTCTGCTCAGCTGCCCATATTTTCGCAATGAAGTTGGAGGGGAAGAGGAAGAAGGCCAAAAAGACCAAGGATGGGACTTTTGCTCTCTCTCTTCTTTCCATTCTCCACTTATCAACTGCCCAGTGAGAGGACCTAATGCAGCCGTGTCAGTGTTAGAGGAAGCGAGGGAGAGGTTGAGAGATAGCAGCTACTTTGTGGAATATCAGGATCTGGGTGCACTATATTACCGGAAGTATTTTTATGGCAAAGGTAGGCTGTATTACTTTTTTTTTTTTATAATCTTTACAGTGGTCACTGTTCTGAGCACTCTTACTGTATAACTTTGCATTCTTCAGTAACATCTTTTGCTGCTTTCATGTTTTCAGAGCATCAGAACTTTTTTGGAGTTGATGAGAGACTCGGGCCCGTGGCCATAAGCTTGAGACGAGATGAAAGAGAAGGCGTGCAGGGCGTGCAGTATAATTATAGAATTATATTTCGAACAACTGAGGTAAAAGAGGAATTTCATCACCACGCTGCATCCCTATTATAGCTGAGCTTAGCATATGCTAAGCTGTGTTAGGCGTATGTTTACTTTTTGTTCGACAGATTTGTTTGTGCTTTTACTTGAGCAGTTTGATATTACATTTGTTTTGACAATTGAAGTGAAAAAGCTCACTTAATTATTTCAGTTTTCCTTTGTATAAAAGGGAACCTGTTATAAAGTAAGTATAGATGTTATTTCTGACTTCCTTTAACCTTTGAACTGCTGAATTCAATTTTTTTGTGTGCCGCAGGGCTACATTTTCCGGTGCCTCCCCCAGCCTAATGCAGAGTGGTGCAGGAAGCGCTTGATATATTTACCTGCTCTAGATGCAGGATCGCCTCTCCTCTTCCACCAACCGCTGTAACACAGACATCTTCCATGTCATATCATGTGATCGGTACCCGGAAGTAGATGTCTGTGTTACAGCTCCACTCGGTGGTGGAAAAGGAGAGCTGATCCTGCAACTAGATCAGGTAAATATCAAGCGCTTCCTGCACCACTCTGCTTTATGCTAGGTACACACGATGAGTTTTTTCAGCAGATTTACTGTCCGATCGATTTTCCGATCGATTTTCTCATCTTTTCTTATCAATTTCCATTCACTTCTATGAGAAATCAATCAGAAAAACATTCAAAAATAAGATCGGACATGATGGAAATTGTCTATCGAACCACCTCAGTGTTCTCCCCAGAATTTTTTTCCAGCCGGGTGGCATGAAAAAGTAGCCGGGTGGGTAGGCATGGGGAAATTTGGTGGCGTGCGCAAGTTACCAGAGCACGCTATGCTGCACTACCGCAGCCTAGCGTACGCTCATCTCTCTATTTCTGTCCACTTTTACTATTTAGTTTCCAGTTGCATTGGTCGTGGGGTATTGCAGATAGTGTGCAGGGGCCACATATTATGGGGGCATCGTGTGTGTGTGCGTTAGCGCTGGCCGCCGACTGCAGAGCCATGTGTCTGTGAGCTGTACAGAGATGTGTATGGAGACAGAGGTATGCGCACAGTTCACTGATGGCTGAAGGAATCAAATTCTATATGCAGGCTGTGAATTATTAATATATATATATATATATATATTTATATTTCACAGCCTGCATATAGAATCTGATTCCTTCAGCCATCAGTGAACACTGCCAATACCTCTGTCTCCATACACGTCTCTGTACAGCTCACAGACACATGGCTCTGCAGTCGGCGGCCAGCGCTAATGGTCACGCCTCTAATGCGCTGAGCCAATCAAAGCACGAGCTCGCCGGGCAGCGCGAGATCTCATGCACAGAGAAGCAGTGCATCCTGATGCGGCTTGCAGTGACAGGGACGCAACGTCAGCCGGGCAATACTTTATTCTACTTGGGCACAGTGACAGCGGGGCATGCAATCACACCAGGCGGGCGATAATTAAATTTACCCGGGCGCTCTGCCCGGCTGATTGATCCTGGGGAGAACAATTGTGGGAAGAAAAATGGGGAGGAGAAAAAGAGGAGAGAGAGAGAGAGAGGTGGGGAGGGAGATGGAGATAAGTGGATAAAGAGTGAGAGACAGGAAGAGAAAGCGCTAGGGGGGAGATAAGGTGAAAAGAGAGAAAGTGAAAGAGGGGGGGGGGGGGGGGGAAGAGACACAGCAAAAGGGAGAGAAGGAGAGAGAGACAACAAGAAAGAGAGGGAGAGAGAGACACAGTGTGAAAGAGAGAGGGAGACAGCGAGAAAGAGGGAGACCGCGAGAGAGGGATAGAGACAGCGAGAGAGAGGGACCGTGTGAAAGAGAGACAGCTTGAAAGAGAGGGAGAGACAGCGAGAAAAAGAGCATGATAGAGAGAGCGGGAGAGACAGCGTGAAAGAGAGACAGCGTGAAAGAGAGAGAGAGAGACAGCGTGAAAGAGAGAGAGAGAGACAGCGTGAGAGAGGGACAGAGAGACAGCGTGACAGAGAGAGAGACAGCAAGAAAGGGAGGGACAGAGAGAGCGCGAAAGAGAGAGGGAGAGACAGCGAAAAAGAGACAGACAGTGTGAGACAGCGTGAAAGAGAGAGACAGCGTGAAAGAGAGAGAGAGACCGCGTGAAAGAGAGAGAGAGACCGCGTGAAAGAGAGTGAGAAAGAGAGAGACAGCGTGAAAGAGGAAGAGAGACAGCGTGAGAGAGAGACAGACAGAGAGAGACAGACAGAGAGAGAGACAGTGACACAGCGTGTGAGAGAGACCTAGTGTGAGAGAGCGAGAGAGAGACCCAGCGAGAGAGAGACCCTGCGAGAGAGAGAGAAGAGAGAGACAGCGTGAGAGAGAGAGAGCGTGAAAGAAAAAGGGAGAGAGACTGAGTGAGAGACAGCAAAAAAAAGAGTGTGAAAGGGACAGTAAAGAGAGAAAGGTAGAGAGACAGCAAGAAAGTAAGTGTCTGTGTAAGGGGTAGAAAGGAGGATTGGCGATGGTGCATGTGCACAAGTTACCTTTTCTGTCAGGGAGGGGCTTTGACTCTTGCATCCACAGACCACCCACAATCTCATTCATCTCTCCTGCCGAGTCCCGACCACTGTATACTGTGCGATCTAACAGTGGGTCAGGCTCAGGCAGGAAACACACTCTGCACGCTGCTTAGAGGTCTGTGGGCGGGGCCGCTGTAACGGAGCCTGGTGAGTGTTGCACAGAGCCTGGCCACCCACGTGGTTTCTCCGAGGAGTCCCAGCCCAGCAGGCAGCAAACTTTCAAAAGTGCGCAGATCCGATCCCCCGCCCCCTCCTCCTTCCTCCCCTCGATGCCTATGCTCGCAACTGCTGCTGACTTGCAAGATGCAGCGCTGCGTGTAGGCACAAATGACAGGCACGCAACGTCAGCTGGACAATAATTTATTCTACTTGGGCACGGTGACTGTGGGGCATGCAATCACACCAGGCGGGCGGTAATTAAATTTACCCGGGCGCTCCGCCCGGCTGATTGATCCTGGGGAGAACACTGCACCTATATGCCAAACTATATTTTGGTGTGTACCTAGCATTAAGAGAGGCAGCCTGAGTATAGCCAGCTGCAGCAGCCTTGCCCTGCATTATCTAAAATGAGATAACTCAGGCAGGGCAGTTAAAAGGTTAAACAATGAGGGCCTGTTTCCACTACGCGCGGATTTTGGATGCAGAAAAACTGACTCCAATTAATGCCTGTGGGCCTGTTTCCACTAAAAGCGATTTTTCTGATGAAGAAAAGCTATTGATGGCATGTTGCAGATTTCTGCATCAGATTCTGAATGCAAACAAACTGACTCCAATGGATGTCTATGGGCCTGTTTCCACTTACATGTTCATTGTATGGGGAACAATGCATGATGCAGAACTCTGCAAATCGCGTTTAGTGGAAAAAGGCCCATAGGCATTCATTGGAGCCAGTTTTTCTGCATCCAGAATCCGCGTGTAGAGGAACCAGGCCCTAAAAGGAGGCAAGTGACACGAAAAGAGAAAAAAAAAAGCAGCGACAGCTCGTCGCCAGGTCCCTCTGTGCTGCAGCCGTACACACGTCGCACAGAGGGACAGAGATGCGGCAGAAGCTGTCGCCGAAGGTCCCTCCTCCCCGCCGGAAGCTCCGCTCACTGTGTGTGGGTTGCTGTCGCTAGTCCGCATACACACGGCGGACTAGCGATGGTTGCAGGCGATTGGCCGCGCCAATCGCCTGGCGACAGCTCTGACGGGCGACGGTTCGGGGCGCGCGCGTCATGGACACGGGCGACCTGTCGCCGCAACACGCGCATGCCACGTGGTTGTAGCGACAGCCGTAGCCCGTGTGTATGAGCCATAAAACTTACTTAGTGCTTGTTCTAGCCCTCTGTTTTTAAGGTATAAATCTGGTTGCTAAACTAAAAGGCAGATGTTGGGAGGAAACTAAATGCTAAGCAATAGGACATATAGTTTAGTTTTGTTTTTTATTTAAATATGAGTCAGTAATACATATTTCATATTCCTCTAATTTCAGATTTCCTTGTAAAGTAAAACTTCACATCTGTTGAGAAATAACCAATTGAATTTTAGTTCAGCTTTACATATAATTAGGACTCATAGCACATATTATTTGAAATTGCTTACCTTGTGTATTTCAGTTCAGAAGCTCACCTTCTCCACATTTTTCTCATACAAACTTTGTCAAGACTCGGAGTTTCAGTTAACTCAGTATAGACAAATGTGGAAAACAAGCCACAGCTGCTACCGATCTGTGCAACTAATTACAGGTGCTGGAAGGGGAAGCTAAACTGGGCTCTCTGTATTGAAAAATAGTGCAGCAGGCAGAGTAGAGATTTCAGATTAGAAAATGAATGCAATGTATGCTCAGCTTTGGAAAATCATAGTTGGCTACAGACTGAATTGAAAAGGTAATTTTTAAAAAAATTAAATTGCAAAAACATTTGTACAGTCCCAATTGTAACGATTTGTGTCATCAAACAACAGAATTCCGATTATTAGGTGATCTGCAGTATCACCTATAATGCAGCTATATACCTGATTATAAGGTGATCTGCAGAATCACCTATAATACTGGTATATCAGAAGCTGATGTGACAACAAATAGCAAATGAGTGATTGGTGCAACAGTAGTACTGATAGGTTTAGCAATACCTCACCAGAGGAGCTGGTGGGTACTAACAGTACAGAGCCCCTCACCAGAGTCGAGGGCCCTCTGGTGAGAGTAGAGTGGTCAGACAGATCGGGTTTGGCAACAGACAGACAGATGCAGTACAAAATCGGAAGGCAGAGACAGGAAGATATAAACAGGCAGAGTCGGCAGCAAGGTCAGATGGGCAGAGGTACAGAATCACTGAGCAGAAGAGTAGTCAGAATGATCCAGAGTCATGCACAAATAATAACACAGTAATGTAATAATTGTTAAGGCTATCAAACAATTCCTATCTTGTGTGAAATCCCCGGTTTCCTCCCGGATCAAAGCACACCGGAACTATCTAAGGATCTGAGCGCTAACACCAAGTATTCGCAACAGCAGACAAGTTGCGAGAGAATCAGCTAGGCTTATGAAGCAGAGGAGACCCTTCTGGCACGCCCTCTCCTATCAACCAATGAGGAGCGGCGAACGTCTCCTCTGACGTCAGCCGACCGGCCGGTCAGCTGACACGCCTCCTCCCCACATAAAGGTCCTGTCTGTGCGCGCGAGCACGCGACAAGGCAACCCTATGTGCAACTGACAGATCCGTCCTCGGCGTGCTAGATGCCTGAGGCATGGATACACTGCTAGACAGGGAACTGGAGGCAGCTGCGGTGGTAGCGCTGTTCACCGCGGCTGCCTCTCCAGCGTTTGTTACACCAATACATTATTTCAAAATAGGGTACTTTTCCGTTAGCCGGGCGCATCCACTAAGTGGCGATAAAACTCCACCAGATTTACATCTTTCCCTACTATCCATGGCAGCCTGGAGGGGGAATAGTAATTAACACCACCTAGCGGATGCGCCCGGCTAACGGAAAAGTATCCAGAATAGTTTTCATCAACAGTAGAATTATCTTATAAGAACAAATTCATTATTCATCTAATTAACATATTCCCAAGTTGTTCCGTTTTTACAATTTATCGGTGAAAGAATAGGTCCACACCCATATTTAGAATTCATATTAAAATATATGTTCCACTTGCTTTTAATTTGCCTTGCAAAATCTGTAAAAGCCACCTATTCTATTGCTTTCTAACCTGAGCTTAAACAAACATTAACAGGGCCTGGCAGGTCCAGAGCAACAAATGAGAAGCATTTTGTTTCATGCAGATCCAGCTCATACTTTTGCCTTTGAAATTCCTAACCAAGCATCGATTAGTTCCTTCCATTGTTTTTTCCAGCCATTCAGTTTAGGAGCTCTGACAAATTTCAGGGAAGGTAGAAAGGGAGGTGGCTAAACGCAGTTTTGGGAATGTTAAAAACTGCAAAATAAATCTCCAACTAAAAACATTTGAAGCACAAAGTAATTTTTAAAAATTTTAATTACAAATATGTTTTTAGTTCCCAATCTAATTAGACTGTTTAGGTTTAACCACTTAAAATCAGCATTTTGCGCTAGTGATTTTACCGCGATTAGTGCGGTAAAAATCACTGGACATTTCTGTGATTTCAGAGCGATCGCGGTCAGCGCTTTATAAGCACTGTACCGCGATCGCTCTAGAATCGCCTCAAAACTGCTGCGGGTAACGAGTTTGCGATTGGCGCTAATCGCAAAACGCCCGCGATCAGCACCAATCGCGGCAGTGAGAACACTGCCATAGGGTAACAAAGCATTGGCGCTTTAAAAAGCGCTAGTACCAAAAGCAGAAAGAGACTGTACATAAATCTGCACCACCAATTTAATAGTCAAAAAGTACACATTTTATTGAACAATCAGGAACATAAAAACATTAAAAAAGAGGTACTATAAACCACTAAGACAAACCCTTTTATAAAGACACCTGATAATGTCATAATAAACAATGCCTCACCTCCAACATTTATATATAGTGCCTGAGGTAACAATGCACTCTTAACTGGGGTTCACATAAGAGCCCCAATCAAAAAGTGGAGACCCGAGTCATACAAAAATAGCAAGCCTAATAAGGTGCAAGTGCTAAAGAACTGAGAATAAAGTGACCTGAAGTGAACAGAGACTAAAGGCTCGTACACATGTCTGATAAAAGGCAACAACGGGTCCGTTGTCGGCTCCCGCTGGGCGGGTTTTCGGCAGACAGTACAGCGTGTGTATAGTCTATCGGTGGACTTATAAGGCTGATTCTGAGCGATCCACCGTTACCTATACTTGGTCTTAAGATTCTTGGACACCTGTCATGACTGCCGCCCGTAGCAATCAGATGCAATCACTAGGCTGACCGTTCTGGGCCCCAATGCTGTTTAGATGCATTGCTGTGCTGTAGCCTAGTGATGCATCTGTACAGCACTGTGATCTCCAAACTGTCCACCCTAACGATTGCATCAAATCCCTATATACGTACAGACTGGCAACAATAGTCTGCTACACGCCCAGCTACTAATGAAATAAGGCATATGTGGTATCATTTTAACCCTGACAAGCTAAAGAATATATTTTGAGGTATCTTATAACTGTAGCACGTCTCATGTGAAAATTTGGAAGGGTTAAAATGAAAAAAAAAATTGTATTTTCTGCATTTACACCTATTTTCCCTGTAGAACATCAATAAAATTAAACAATTCTTGGAAAAGAATATTACCCAAAGAAAGCATAGTGTCCTGAAAAAAAACAAAACAATATATATGTATCACTTTGATGGCATAAGCAATAAAAAAATTATTGTTGCAGCAACAGCTGAAATAGATCTGTGCATGTTCCCTTTAGGCAGAGGCTGGTTGTAAATTCTGGGGTGGCGGTTCACTTACACCCTTTCAGCATTTTTTACCATTTTTTTTTGTTTCTGACAATCTGCAGCTAGTTAAATAGCTTCATTTTTTTTTTTTGTAGTTTAGTTTTCCGTGTTTATGATCCCTTTTCTTCTTCTGTCTTTTTCATCCTGAAGCTGAAGACCCTTCGAGGATCAATTTTGGAGGAAGCCTTTCCTTCACACATTCGTCCTACCTCTTCCAGGGCTATATCCCCCAAAAAGCTTATTGAACACATAGTGCCAGAAGTGAACCTGCAATGTCTGCGTTTAGCATCCAGCTCTCCTAAAGTGCCAGAAACTCTACTGAAGCTGGATGAACAGGGGGTGAGTACATATTCATTACTTCTGTGTATTAACTTGGTTAATCTTTTTATTGACTGCTAATGTGAAATATAATTCTTATATAAGTCTTTAAAGGAGTGGTCTGAGGTAACTTAAAAACAAACTTCTACTTACCTGGGGCTTTTTTTCAGCCCCTGGCAGCAGTCCTGTGCCCTCGCCGCAGCTCCGTTTCTAGCCGGTGGCCAGGGGTCCTCTCCGGTGTAGAAGACATTGCCAGGTCATCCTCTACTGGTCCTGCGCGAGCGCTGCTGTCAAACTTGCGGACATCGACTGGAGTGTACTGCGCCTGCGCAGAACACTCCATATGACATCAGCATGACCGAGAGAGACGCAGGTGGAGTAGATGCGCATCTGCATCTACACTGAAGGGGACCCCGGGCCAGCGGATGGAAGCGGAGCTGCGGTAAGGAATGTATCGGCTGCCAGGGGATGGAGGAAGCCCCGAGTTAGTAGTTTTTTGTTTTTATACACCTTGCATCTGTCCTTTAAATGTAGACCTGAATAGAGAAAACTCGCTTCAGTTTTGATACTTGCCTAATAAGAGCATTGATTCTGGATACTTTAAAGCCACCTTCCTTGTTCTCCATCCATCCCATCCTACTTACGCTGTCTCGGGTTGAAGTTATTTGACCTTTAAGGTCTTTGGTACTCCTTGGGCAGCCTTCGGTACTACTTGCGTCCCTGAGTAGTTCTGAAGACAAGAGGATCCATACTGCTCATGAGGGAGCCGGCTTTTTGAGCTGGCAGGTCAAACAATCAGGGACAGTGGGGGAATGGCAGCATGGACTGATGACCGTGAAGGGTTTATGGTATCTAGAGCCTTCCTTCTACTTAAGTATCCATCAAACTTAAAGTGAGTTTCTTAACTTCAGCTTCCCTTTAAAGATCAGCTAAACCCAGAACTGAACAAGGCAAATTTCAATAACAATAAGGATCTAGGACGTAGCAATAGCCATAGCATCTGATATGGGGCCCAGTTGGTAGTTGATGTATTCACTATTAACTTTCCTTTATTTCTCTACCCTCTGACGTTGTCTCAGTGCTATACACAGTGTGCATTGCATCACAATGTAATTTGACCAATCAACTCATATTCATAGGGTTTGGGGAGGTAGCATTTCTCAAGAGTACCTAGATCTAAAGTTTTGCTATGGGACCCCATAGTCTCTAGCTATGCCACTGATAAGGATGATGCATTAACAGTGGCTGGATAGTGTACTAGTTAAAAAGAACCTGAGGCAGCAAATTTTTATTAAAAAAAACACAGTACCTGATATTTGGGGCTGGCCGGGTCATGTAGCCACAATCCCCGCAACTCCTGTGGCCAGCAATCTACTACTTTCAGTTCTCAGGACCCCTGGGTCATGATGCTGCAAGCTGTGCTCTGCCTCTCTCATCAGGAGGGGGAGCGACGTGGGAGAGGCAGAGCTGCACTATTAGAGCCTGGGAAGGGGCGTTAGGAATGCCCAAGTGGGCGTTTTGCAGGAGTTCCTGTAGGGACGCCCCTTCCCCCTCGAGATGCCAATAAGCTGCATGTCGGCAATCAAGAGGGGCACAGCATGGGGGGGAAGGGGTAGCAGAGAGTGGCACATAGGGGTTACAGAGGCATGTCATGGACCAGATAACAAGCCTCTGTTTCCCACCTCACCCCCTTGCGCCGCCTCAGGTACACTGTAAGGGCTCTGCCTCTGACACAGGAGACTAGGGTTCGACCAGGCCAGTGTTTTTTTAATTAAGAAGAATGTGAATCATTGAAGTGATAAATTACCTGTTATTTGACCGATCCACAAAAGCAAAGGAAATTGCCCTGCATCTCAGCCAAAGTCACCCTTGTAACTCTCATGTCAGTTAGTTAACATTCCAGCTGAGTTTAAATTCGCATGGGCATCAGGAGTGTTAAATTAGCAACTGAATTAGACCATAACTTGTCTGATGCAGCATAATAAAAGACTAATAAAGACTTGCATGCAAAGTCTTATCTCCTGTAATTGAATTTGTCCCATGGTAGTTGGTTTGAAGGTTTGCATTTTTGAGTTAGGTAAAATTGTGACATGCCTCATGTACAAAACACAGGACAAGCAGTAACAATTGTATCCATGTTAATCTATACACTGTGAAAAGCAGTCATGTCATGGAAAAGAACATTTACTGGTGAAATAAATGGATAATGCACTATTTTTTTTTTTTAAATATATTTTGTAAACTAAGTCTCTATACAGTATCTTGATCTGCACTGTACATGGAAGCATGTCTGTTTGCTTTAGTATTATTTTTTTACTTTAATAAAGCAAATACAAAAATAAAACAGGCTTGAAGTGTGAGGTACTGCATATTGCACTAGGCAGTAATATATACAGGTAGTCCCTGACTTACAAATGCCCGACTTACGAACGACCCCCCGATACGAGCGGCATGGATTTGTAGATCTGTGTTTCCATGGGAACAAGTAGAAAAAAATTCACATTGGACTCGTAGTTTTTGAGAAAATCGATTAAAAAAAAATCTAAAAAAAAATGGCTTTTAAACTTGTATAAACAGATACAGAGGGCAGAGGTGACACAAAGGGGGACACTGGAGGCACAGGGGGACACAGAGGAGGTACAGGGTACAGAGATGGCGCAATGTTCCGACTTAAGAACAGATTCAGATTAAGAATGAACCTACACTCCATTGAACTATTTAGTTCTGTACTGTGTGATGCATTATGCCCCCATTCATAAGAGCAGATGTGGAAGACAGAGGTAGTGTGAGCAAGGCAGAAGAGTCTGTAAATATGCAGCAGAAACGCAGGGTAGATGGATCAAGGAGACAAGTGGGGGCAGAGGAAATTTGAAATGGGGAAAAAATAGCGAGACCAGAGGAGAGTGGAGGCGGAGACTATGGAAGCAAAATGGATGTAGGCTATTGGAAAGGAAGTCAAGGAAGGGTGGGGTCAAGGAAAGTGTACAAAAGAGAATAACAGAAAGGGCCCATTTCCACTTGTGCCGCATGCGTCAGTGAGACGTGCGGCGGCACTTCCGGGATTTCTGGGAACGCAGGCGAATCCCAGAAGCCGTGCCATGCACGGCTATGGGAGTCACAACCTCCCGCGCGAAAACTGTGGGCAGTTACCTTAGCGATTCGGCCAGCGGTGCCATAGTTTCCTATGGTACTTTCTCTGCGCGATTTGCCTTCAGGGAAACTCTGTGGATTCGGAGCAGTTTCCGCTCCAGTGGAAATGGGCCCAAAAGGGAGAAGTGAGGGAGGAGCTAAGGAAGACAAGGTTGGGCTGTAGAACTGAAAATTGTTAGAGTGGACCTGAACTCAGAACATCCTCTGTTTACTATAAAAGATGAGCAATAGCATAATAATCATTGTAGAAAAACATTTCTTTGTTACAGCTGATAAAAATCCTGCAATGAATCTGCAGTGTGTCTACACATACTGGTTGAACTCGATGGACGTATGTCTTTCTTCAACCAAAATAACTATGTAACTACTTCATGCTTTCATGGAAGCAGACATAGGGTTAACCTCTTGCGTTTGCAAATCAGCTGCTCTGCCGAGATTTCTGAGCAGACACAGCTGAGAGATCAAATTACACTTGGGATCAGTCACAGATGCGGTGGAATTAGACAGGCTAAACTCTATAAATACATAAAGGGTGGATTCCTCTATATTTTCCTTGTGTCCTGTGCAAGAACAAAAGTGGATACTAGACAGTTGTTGCAGGGAGTGAGGTAAGGAGGACAGCAGAATAGGACAGGTGTTTAGGAGAAGATGACAGGAATGCAAGGGGTGAGGTGAGGGGCGGGGAAGAGCAGGAGTGGATGGAGACACGGGCAAGAACTGTCACCTAGGGTCATGAAACACCTAAAATTGGCGAAGCAGGGCTTTTTGGTGCCTGCTTGGCACAGCGTAGCGCCAGAGTTTGGCGTGGCTATAGCAGTAATGCTCTAGTCCGCGCCGTGCAGGGATCCAGGGGTTGCCGAACCTCGAATTACAGCTCCTTCCGAGTTGCGACGACTCGGAGGGGGAATAGTATTTCAAACCCCCCCGGATTTGTGCGGCAGCAGGGAGAGCCGTCATTTGGAGCAACCTGCGCCAAAAAAACACCACACCGCCATGTAACATTGGCTTGTTTCTCAATCTTTGAATATAATCAAATATCTATTTATTAACCTTCCTGGCGGTATGAAAAATTCCGCCAGGAGGCAGTGCGGCATTTTTTTTTTTTTTTAATCATGTAGCGAGCCCATCCCCCCGACCGCTTCGATCAGGAAATCCCGTTCAAAGAACGGGATTTCCTGGAGGGCTTCCCCCGTCGCCATGGCGGGATGACGTCAGCGACGTCGTGACGTCATTGGGAGTCCCGATCCACCCCTCGGCGCTGCCTGGCACTGATTGGCCAGGCAGCGCACGGGGTCTGGGGGGGGGGCCGTGCGCCGCAACGGATAGCGGCGATCAGGCGCGGGGCTGGGGCGATCGGTGTGCTGGCGCAGCTAGCAAAGTGCTAGCTGCGTCCAGCGAAAAAAAAATTAAGAAAATCGGCCGAGCAGGGCCGGAGAAAACCTCATGCGCGGCTTACCCCGAACTATGTTCGGGGTTACCGCCAGGAAGGTTAATGGAACAGTGATGATGGGCTTGTCTGCAGCCATAGCGTGCGCAGCCAATTACGCTGTGTTTAAAGAGTGCTTCGTTACATGCAATAATCGCTCCACTGAACCCGCCCGGAGTCCGGCGGGTCTAGTATTTTCAAAGAACAGATATTGCGGCACAGTCAGGCTACTGGGCCAATCAAAGTGCAGCAATATCTGTTGTATGAAACTACTGGACCCGCCGGGTGGGTTCAGAGGAGCGATTGTTACATGTAACGAAGCGCTCTTTAAACACAGCGTCATTGGCTCCGCACGCTGTGGCTGCATAGCATGCGCAGGGAATTAGAACACTCCCTCTGGTCATTAAGCTGTATTATGTATTATGCTGTAGCAGCACAGCTTAGTGAATCAAGCCCGATGTGCAGATTCTCTTCTGTCTGCTACTCCCGAGAGCCCAAAAAATCTTTTGTCTAGGTCTAGTTACCTTTCATTTCGCTCCATTCTGTAGGATCGAATTGGGATTACTGTACTTTGTTTTGGTAGATGTATAGCAATGTTTGATGAAGTTCTTTGTGACTACGGTAAGTGCCAGCAGTGCTGTAGTGAGGTCAGTCAGTGGTCAGACCATACATGTCGCTTCCTCGCTATCTGGTGATAGATCACCGGCCGCTATAGAACAGACATGGAGGTGGAAGGTAAAAAGACTAGTTTCAGTTCTTCAAAGGTTCTTCGTGCATGGCTTAACCAGAGGAACTTAGATTTCTTCATTGTAAGTTGGGTAATAGTAAAAGACAGTATGTGAAAATATTCCTCTGAAGATTCTCATTTATCAAGGCCATGAGGTATCCAAAGAAACAAATTGGACACTTTTTTTGTGGGAGGTTTGAGAGAATACATTCATCACTCAGACTGAGCGTCTTCTTAAAGAGAACCCGAGGTGTGTTTAAAGAATGTTATCTGCATACAGAGGCTGGATCTGCCTATACAGCCCAGCCTCTGTTGCTATCCCAAACCCCACTAAGGTCCCCCTGCACTCTGCAATCCCTCATAAATCACAGCCGTGCTGTGAGGCTGTGTTTACATCTGTAGTGTCAGTCTCAGCTGCTCCCCCGCCTCCTGCATAGCTCCGGTCCCTGCCCCCGTCCCTTCCCTCCAATCAGCAGGGAGGGAAGGGATGCAGGCGGGGACTGGAGTTCTGCAGGAGGCGGGGAGAGCAGCAGACTGACACTATAGAGATAAACACAGCCAGCTCTGACAAGCTGTTTGTCAGCAGCATGGCTGTGATTTATAAGGGATTGCAGAGTGCAGGGGGACCTTAGGGGGGTTTGGGATAGCAACAGAGGCTGGGTTGTATAGGCAGATCCAGCCTCTGTATGCAGATAATATTCTTCAAACCCACCTCGGGTTCTCTTTAAAGAGAACCTGAACTGAAAATAAAAAGTCAAAATAACCATACACAGGTCATACTTACCTCCTGTGTAGTCTACTCCTCAATCTCTTTCTCCTCTCCTGCGTCCTATTTGTCCACTGTGATCAATGGATTTCTCCGTCCTCCATTTTAAAAATGGCCATTATCCCATAACAGCTTGCTGGTCAGCACACTGTTAAACTGTAATATCATACACTTGAGTCATAGGGAAACATGGACATTACCTTGCACATTTGGTTGTAACTGACAGCTGCTGATATATAATTGACAGCAACTGGTATATTTCTCTTCTGACAAAATCTTGTCAGAACTGGAAGGAATCATTGTTAGAGGAAAATGGTGAGCTTCTGAGAGGAACTGGCGGTGAGGTAAGTATGATACTAATTTGCAGCTACGTCATGTGTTTGTTTTAAACAATTTTTCTCGCTTCAGGTTCCCTTTAAATTCTTCTTCATTATAGCTAAAGAAGCTCCTTAGTAAGACAGGTGAAATGTCTTCTACATCAGAACAGTTGTCCAATTGAAACAACTTTATTTTATGTTTTAGCGGGTGAAAAGTTCTTATTACATTTTCAGTAAAAATATGTTTAGTGTACTGGACTGGTTAAGGGCTCTGCCTCTGACACAGGGGACATGGGTTCGAATCTCTGCTCTGCAAGCCTGTATCTATTCAGTAGGAGACCTTGGGCAAGACTCCCTAACACTGCTACTTCCTACTGAGTGCGCCCTAGTGGCTGCAGCTCTGGCGCTTTGAGTCTGCCAGGAGAATAGTTTGATATACCGTAGATGTTGTGTTTTTATCCACTCATTGAATGAACATTTTATTGGATGGTGTTTGCCTGTTAATGATTGATGAGCTCTTGCTGGGCTCCATCAGAACAGAGTATTTACATAAAAAATGCCATAGATTCTGTTTTATGCCTAATGCACATGATGTAAACTTGCCAATTGTAGAAGCAGACACAGAAATCAACATTTGCCACACGTTATATTTGCCACAAAGGCTTCCTATTTTAGCTTCAAACATCACGATCATTAAAAATGTTTAAATGTAAAATACATGTACGAAATACATTTCTCCCATAATAAAATTCACTTTAAATTACTTTTTTCCTATGTTCCTCTCACTTACAGTAGGCACCAAAGTTTTGATAGGTTTTACACTAGTTCATATTCTAATGGGGGCTATCTCAGGGTTTTCTTTATTTTCAGAAACATTTACTGAACAGCAGTTCCTCAGTTCAACTGTCAAATAGTGTGCAGAGAGTGAAATCAGATCGAACCTGTCGGAAATAATTGACTCGACCCGTCCATCTGGTGGGAAATTGCATGGTGTATGCCAGGCAAAACTATCCTTTAGAAGGGATCACAATCGGATCCCTACTTTTACCATAGTCTTATGCTTAGTACACACCATGCAATTTCCCCTCAGATAGAGAGGTGGAATAGGCAATTTCCATCAGGTCTGATCTGTTGTTTTTTCTGATCAATTTTGTATAGAGGTG
This sequence comes from Hyperolius riggenbachi, assembly GCF_040937935.1. Classification (NCBI taxonomy): domain Eukaryota; kingdom Metazoa; phylum Chordata; class Amphibia; order Anura; family Hyperoliidae; genus Hyperolius; species Hyperolius riggenbachi. The sequence continues at coordinate 49,122,321 of NC_090656.1, forward strand.
ATCGGAAAAAAAATGGGAAATCAGATCAGACCTGTTAGAAATGATCTGTGCGACCCATCTATCTGATGGGAAATTGCACCAGGTAGGCCTGAACGATTGTATGAAAAAATTGAATCAAGCGATTTCTGTCCGAAATCACGAATTTGATTTGATTCAAAATTTCCTTCAAATCAAGCTATGTTCCCCCTCTGTGTCTCGCTGTCCCCGTCTCTTTGTGCACTCTCTGTGTCTCTCTCTCTGTCCCCTTAGTGCCCCCTTTGTGTCCCCTCTGGGTCTCTCTCTGTACCCGCTCTGGGTCTCTCTCTGTGGCCCCTCTGTACCCCAAGCTGCGGCAGTGCTGGATATACCTTCCCGCACAAATGCAACGATGCCCGTCTATCCACTTCTTCTCCTGCAGGATCTAATGCACGGCATACTTCCTGTATGTCATGTGACATACAGGAACCAGGAAGTATGCCGTGCACAAGAGCCGGCAGACGGCGATAGAGGCCGATAAGTGTTGGGTTTGTGCTGAAGGTATGTCTAACACTGCTGATGCTGCGGACCACACGTGCCCGGATTTGGGGGACTATGAAGCCACTTCTTCAAACTTCCCTTATGCGGAAATGACATCATTGCGATACTCGCCGCTTTGACGATTCCGAAATTGTGATCTAGGTGATCGCGATTTCGGTTTAAATTTGATTTATTGTTCAGGCCTAGCACCAGGCATAATGTCTTGGGAGGGGCGGGGCAATAACCTTACTTTTTTATGTTGTGAGATGAAACCAGAGTCTCAGCGGAGATGCACGCAAATAAGGGGAGACCATACAAACTCCATGCAGATAGTGTCTAAGCCGAGATTTGGCGTTTGACCTCCACCCTGCATGGCTAGACTGCTCTATTGACTACACCTTTGGCAACAAACATTAGAGCCTCTGGCTCTTCCCTATTGGCTGGAGGAGAAGGCTTAGTGCTTAGTACTGATTCTTACTTTGTACAGCGTCACGGAATATGTTGGCGCTTTATAAATCAATAATAAGAATAATAATTCATTGGCTCAGGACCTGCAGCTGAGGAAGGTGTTGTTAAGTTGGAAGGTGTTGCTAACCCACATAAAAAAGAACCCAGGTTGTCGGGAAATCTTCTAACTTGAGAACACTGCGGTCACAGCAAAGAGTAAGTTCAAAGTAGAGTATCCCATAGCAACCAATGTCTTCCAGTGATCTGATGTCATGGCAGATTAATTGCATTGGTTGCAAACACAAGTTGAATATCTGATTACTAAAATGTGTACTGTATTAAGGATGATTTTCTAGCATTATCTCGTGTTCATTATTCATGTTATATTTAGGTCATTAGTTGACTTTCCGTAAGAAGCAGCTGCTATGTCAATTATGTAGACATAGGATTTCCTGTGGGTTGTAATGAGTGGTTTGGTGATGTATCAGCAAGCATTACAGAATGTGATCATTAGTGTTCAGTGGTTCACAGTCACACTACCCCAAGAGGGATTTGCACTAGATCTGCCTGAATGAATGTGAATTGGAATCCTTTTATAGATGTGAATAGGATATGTAAACTGGCCTTCATGTAGTAAAAATTCAGCCTAACTTAAAAATTGTGCCAGCCCTTTCCTTCCTCAGTACGTTACTCCCGTTGGCCACCCATCACCATGTCTAGACATGTGATAGTGGTGTCAGGATAAGTGGGCACCAGTCTTTGGTTAATCTAACATAGCTCATCTTGGGGTGTATTCACTAAAACTGCTGTAAGCAGAGTAACGTGCGTAAAGTGTTACCGCATGATGAGTAGAGCAGAATACAATACATTACATGCAATTCATGCTCCAAACCTGGACAACACACCTTTTCAGACAAGCTTATAACATTTTATAGCCCCTATTTACTTATCTGTTCACAATGTAATCGGAGGCAAAGGGTCACTGCCTTATCCATCCTCCACCCCCTTACCTAGTGTGTCCCCCAATACCCTTTAGATTGTAAGCTCACAAGGGCAGGGTCATCCTCCTAATGTATATTATTATTATTTTATTATTTAGTATTTATATAGCGTCGACATATTATGCAGTGCTGTATATATATATATATATATATATATATATATATATATATATATATATATATATATATATATATATATACAGTGTACAGCACTGCATAATATGTCGACGCTATATATATATCTATATATATATATATATCTTGTCACTAACTTTCCCTCAAAGGAGCTCACAATCTAACCCCTACCATTGCCATATGTCTATATTATGTAGTGTAAGTACTGTAGCCTAGGGCCAATTTTTTTTTTTTTAGAGGGAGCCAATTAACTTATCTGTATGTTTTTGGATTGTGGGAGGAAACCGGAGTGCCCGGAGGAAACCCACACATACACGAAGAGAACATACAAACTCTTTGCAGATAGTGCCCTGGCTGGGATTCGAACCAGGGACCCAGCGCTGCATACTGTATGGAACAAAAGGAGTGTCCGCACAATATCCCGTAGATCAAGTTCCTTTATTATGGACGTATCCACACAAGTTCACACATCATATAGCTGACATGTTTTGAACCAATAGGTCCTTGCTCATAGCTGCATACTGTATACTGTTTTTGTCGCAATATTTGTGCTGCTTGAGACTCTGCTGTACATTTTTTGGTTGTACCTATGTTCCCCGTGTTGTCGTATCATGCTTTGTAAATCGCTGCGGAATATGCTGGCGCTATATAAATAAAAATAATAACAATAATAATTAGGCCCGTTTCCACTAGGTACAAATTCGCAATGCAAATTTTTGCAGTAAAAATGAAACCAATGAATGTCAATGGAGTCTTTTCTATTGAATGTGAATTTTCGCATGCAGTGCCATACAGAAAGTATATGGATTTCATGCTACAGATTTCTGCAACACACATCCATTTCCCATGTACTGATTGTTAGATGCATATGAAAATTCACATAAAACATGAAAGTTCGCATACGGGAAAAACGTACGCAAAATGTAATATCCTAGTGGAAATTGGCCCGTAGTTTCTACTCCATTGTGCATAAGACTTTACACACATTAATCTGTTTGCCACAGTTTAGTGAATCGACCTCCTTAACCTCCCTGGCGGTCTATTAAGATCGCCAGGGCGGCTGCGGGAGGGTTTTTTTTTAATTAAAAAAAAACTGTTTCATGCAGCCAACTGAAAGTTGGCTGCATGAAAGCCCACTAGAGGGCGCTCCGGAGGCGTTCTTCCGATCGCCTCCGGCGCCCAGAATAAACAAGGAAGGCCGCAATGAGCAGCCTTCCTTGTTTTGCTTACATCGTCGCCATAGCGACGAGCGGAGTGACGTCATGGACGTCAGCCGACGTCCTGACGTCAGCCGCCTCCAATCCAGCCCTTAGCGCTGGCCGGAACTTTTGTTCCGGCTGCGCAGGGCTCGGGCGGCTGGGGGGACCCTCTTTCGCCGCTGCTCGCGGCGGATCGCCGCAGAGCGGCGGCGATCAGGCAGCACACGCGGCTGGCAAAGTGCCGGCTGCGTGTGCTGCTTTTTATTTCGCTCAAATCGGCCCAGCAGGGCCTGAGCGGCGACCTCCGGCGGTGATGGATGTGTATAGTCGTCCATACCGCTGAGCAGGTTAAGAGAGACAGAGAGAAACTGTAACCCAGAGCCTGATGTGCGGAAAAGATCTGTGCCTGTTGTTCATAGCAGTCAGTTAAATTCCTTGTTTCATTTGCAAATCAGCACTATAAAAGTGACAGTTGGAAACAGGACAAACATTCCAAAGGGTAATAACAGTAAATGGCCACAGTTCACTAAGCTTACTATATTTACCTCATGTAATCCTTGAAATAAGGATTCTGCCCTTAAGTTAAGGAGTGATTCCTAAAGTTACGGTAATAACTGAATCCTTAAATTAACAACTGAATCCTAAAATTAACCAGTTAATGGCGTACGTACAAAAAGCGCGTTGGGAAAAAAGGGCGCGGGGTGTAAACGATAATATTGTTTTGTATTTAGTGTACAAATAATGTTTTACAAATGTATAAATCATTAAAAAATGTGTACAAAATCGGCAATAGTGAAAACGTTAATCTTCTCTGTTTCAAAAGTGAAACTTATAATTACGTTTGTTAAAAAAATGATAATATATGTTTAATCGTTATAATTGTATATTATTGTGATTAACCTTCATTTATCGTTTCTTCTTAAAATAAAATCTGAAAATATTGTTTATAATGATGATATAAATATAACTACGTTCGTAATAAGTGCTGTAAAATATTAGTAAGTATTACTAAAATTTTACTAAAACTATACCTAACCCTACTCTCACACAGAACCCTCCCTGTACCTATTCCTAACGCCTAGACCCCCCTGGTGGTGCCTAAACCTAAGACTCCCCAGGTGATGCCTAACGCTAAGACTCCCCTGGTGGTGCCTAAACCTAAGACTCCCCTGGTGGTGCCTAAACCTAAGACCCCCCTGGTGGTGCCTAAATCTAAGAACCCCCTGGTGGTGCCTAAACCTAAGACCCCCCTGATGGTGCCTAAACCTAAGACCCCCCTGGTGGTGCCTAAACCTAAGACTCCCCTGGTGGTGCCTAAACCTAAGACTCCCCTTGTGGTGCCTAAACCTAAGACCCCCCTGGTGGTGCCTAAACCTAAGACTCCCCTGGTGGTGCCTAAACCTAAGACCCCCCTGGTGGTGCCTAAACCTAAGACCCCCCTGGTGGTGCCTAAACCTAAGACCCCCCTGGTGGTGCCTAAACCTAAGACCCCCCTGGTGGTGCCTAACCCTAAGACCCCCCCTTAATGATAGCTTTATTATGTGGATAATAATGTTTTACAAATAGTAACTGTAAAAAATATATTGCAATTTAAAGTTACGTATTGATCGCTTTATTTTGTGAATAATAATGTTTTACAAACAGTAAGGGATAAAATGTTAAATAATGTTTTAGTTAAATAGGTTAAATATGTTTCGTATTTTTATAAACGTTATTCGTCACGAGTGCATTTTCTAAACGTAAATCACCACGAGCACAGTTAGAAAACATTACAAATCTCTGGGCGCCGTTTGTAAAACGTTATTTATCTCCGGCGCCCTTTTTTCCTGTTGGGCGCCCATTAAACGATATTTATTATGGGAGTGAATGGCGGAGCCCTTTTTGTCCACTAGCTGCCTGCGCCCTTTTTTCCCAGCCCCCAGTTAATGGCAATCTGACTTATTAAAACATCCTGTTTGGCAACAGGTCGTTTTAATAAGTCGCTCTCTCTCTCCCGCCGCCGTTGTGCATGTGTGCGTGTGTGTGTGTGTGTGTGTGTGTGTGTCCCTGCCGATGTTAACCGTCGGGACTCAGTGTTCCGTGATTCGGGGAAAATGTCCTCTACCCAATCGCAATGCCTGGAATGAATGGACATGACCATGTCAGCGGCCATGTCCTTTTATAAAACAGGAAGCCGTGATGGTTAGTAAAGTTTAAAACAAAAAAAAGTGAACACTTCCTATAAAACAGGAGTGTTCTCTAGCGCCATCTAGTGGCCAAAAAGTAAAATACACATAGACATACACACACATACACTTATAATTAAATATTAATAAAATGAAGAACTTATACTTCCAAAGCTCTAAAAAAAAAAAAAAACTTGTAGGAAAAAAAACCATCATAAAAAGTTGCCTTAGGGACTCTTTTTTTAATCTACTGTATATTTTATGAGGGCAAATTACTATTACTTTACTACATAGGGGTTTGTAATCATAGACCGGACTAAAAAAAAACAAAAAAAAAAAAACAACAGAAAAATAACATCTATATTTACAAATAATATATTGGCACCATACATTGTGATAGAGACATAATTTAAATGGTTTAATAATCGGGACAAATGGGCAAATAAAACATGAGGGTTTTATTCACAGGAGAATGTTTTATTCTTAAGGTGGCCACTAACGGTCCAATTTCTAGCGAAAAATCGTTTGAGCGATCAGAAATTCTGATCGGATGAAAAATCGTTCACTACTATCAACTAACCAATCATTGCTTCCTATCTATTACGACCCCTAAGAAAATCCGAATTTTCGTTCGACGAAAATTCATTCAGGCGACAATTTTTTCACTCGTTCATAATCGATTGTGTCCACCAATAGAGATTATTTACAACCAATCCGATCAGAATTTCTCATCGCTCCAACGATTTTTCGCTACAAATTGGACCGTTAGTGGCCAGCTTAAGACTATAATGGCTGAAAACCGAGAAATAATGATTTTTCCAATTTTTTCTTATTTTTCCTATTAAAATGCATTTAGAATAAAAAAAAATACTTAGCAAAATGTACTACCCACAGAAAGCCTAATTGGTGGCAAAAAAAACAAGGTATAGATCATTTTGTTGCAATAAGTAGTAATAAAGTTATTAGCGAATAAAAGGAGCACTAACAGGTGAAAAGTGCTCTGGTCCGTTAGGGCAAAACCCCCTTGGGGTGTGAACTGATTAAAGACAGGATGTTTATTCACAGATATGAGTTCAAGTGATAACAACTATAAAGTGTGTGAGGAATTATCACCTAGCCTGTGCTGTCGTCAAGTGGAGTGTTACTACAGCCTGCAATGTAAAATGGAGGATTCTGAGCTTTTATTTTTTAGCATTTTATACAAAAAAGGGACTCTATATAGAGAGAAATACACAGCAGGCACATAGAGAGGGGAAAGAGAGGAACATTAAGTGTATGTATACACAGCCACAGATGCACATACAGACAATCACACACATACAGCCACAGCAACAGAGAGAAACAGCTGCACATAACACACACACACACACACACACACACACACACACACACACACACACACACACACACACACACACACACACACACACGCACGCACACACACACACAGCCACAGAGAGACACACAGACACAGCCTGTCTCTCTCCTTTGCTGACTGCCATACACAATCTACAGGCTGGCTATAATCATGCTGGCAGAGGAGGCAGCAGGAGGGGTGGAGCTGCATCCTACCTGCGTGTGCTCCTATGCTCCTTATCTGCATGTGAGAATAACTATAGAGGTGATAACTGAAGGACTGGACTGATAAGATAACACACTGTAAGATCCGATTACTACACCTTAATAAGGGCCTTTTTCCACTAGCCTGCGATTTGCTTCTGATCGCAAATCGCAAGGTACATTAAACTAATGGAAACTGCAGCAGCAATTTCCATTAGTGCGATCCGATTGCGATGCGATTTTGGTCAAAGCGCAATCGTCGTCCTGCCGCGTTTTGTATGCGATTGAGCTGGACTATAATGAGTATAGTAGCTCAATCGCAATCGCATGGTGGAAATTGAAACGCGATTGCGATCGCATTTCATAGTGGAAAAGAGCCCTAAGGCAAGCTTCTAAATTCGCTCCTTGTACTGGTCTAGTAGTAAACTATAGTAAATCCAAGCTCCTCATGCTAAACTGCGATAATACCTCACAAACTCCAATGGAGACGGTGGCTAGAACGAAATATTTGGGTATTGTTATTTCTAAGAATACCAAAGATTTCCTTAATGATAATATCTTGCCATTCATTCAGTATACAAAGCAAAAGCTGGTTGGGTGGCAGTCTCTCCCTCTGTCTCTTATAGGAAGAATCAACCTGGTTAAAATGAAGCTCCTGCCCAAGTACCTATATATATATTCAGGAATTGCCCAATATGGATTCCCAAAAATATATTCCAAAACTTAACGTCCATCCTCTCTAGCTTCATATGGCATAATAAAATTTCCAAAATCAGCCCAAAGAAACTTCAAAGACCCTGGACGGAGGGGGGATTGGCATTTCCAGACTTATTTATATATTACGTAGCTAGCCAATTAGTAACAGCGCACTGGTGGATGTCCCAAGATGCTACAAATGCTGCAACTGTCCTGGATGCTGCTCTTCTGGGCTCCTTCGAAGCGTTAAAACAAATATTGTATAGAGGGACCACTGCACCATATCCACTAACCAATAATATGAGAGTTGTTATTAAAGCGTGGGATTTAGTGCATAAGTGGACCCGCCCTCCAGATAACAAATTCTCACCCAACACCCCTATTTGGAATAACCGAAAACTATCACAATTTTTCACAATCCCAGATCCCATAATTTGGATATCAAAAGGAGTGTCACACTTGCAGCATATTGTGCAAGCTGGACAGTTAATGCAATTCGATTCTCTGAAAGAAGCCTTTTCACTCCCTAATACACACTTTTTCCGCTTCCTGCAGATGCGTCATGCCTTTGGAGCTCAGTTTGGTGGAGTCCCGATTAGACTCGCAACATCTGAGATTGAGGATATCATATTAAATGAAAACCTCAGTAAACCTATGTCGACGATATATCAACATATAATTCTATTAACCGAACCCCACCTTACTACCAATAAAAGTGTATGGATAAATCTCATACCAACTCTGGATGATGAGGAGTGGGAAGATGTGTGGATAAAACCCTTCCAATACTTAATTGCGACCAGAGATGGACTGATACAGTTTAAAATTCTACATAAAGTATATCTCACCCCCTCTAAATTGTCCAGATTTGATAGATTAAACCCGATAAATTGCTGGAGATGTAATGCTAGTGATGCAGATCTAGACCACATGTTGTGGAGCTGTCCTAATGTTACTCCTAAGTGGATAGATATCTGTGATTACCAAAACCAATATACCAGTAGATCCATTATATTGCATTCTGGGAGACACCACCAGACTGGCTCCCACACACGCTCAAAGGTCACTAATAGGGTTGTTATTATACTATTATAGGAAAGCAATTATTCTCAACTGGAAAAAGACAGAAGCTAATTCAATTCTGGAAGAAACTAATTAATGATTCTCTGCACCTTTATAAAGCTGCGTATATAGCTAGAGGGTGCCCACAACAGTTTGACAAGGTATTGTACCTTGGACAAGTAATAAGGATACATCCTAGGAGAATAAGGGTGGGTAACATGTCGCAAAGATTATATATGCATGAAGACAGACAAAATATACTTTACATATAATCGATGTAATGAACGGCTAATATTTTACCTGATATACCTAGGACGAGCTGGGAGGGAGAGGGGAGATGGGGGGGGGGGGGGTGTAGGGTGGGTCAGGATAGTATGTGATAGCCATGAATGTAAGTTTGCAATGAGCTCTGTAGCCCACCTGCGTGTGGGCCCTTTTTGGTTAAATGTTATGTTTTTGTTGTCAACTTTTCAAAATCAATAAAAAGAATTTTCAAAAAAAAAATAAGGCAAGCTTCTTTAAGGCAGGTACACGCGCCATACTGTAGCAAACGACGGGTCCGTCAGACCTTCCCGCTGGGCAGACGTTCTGCCGACAGTAGCACGTGTGTACATGCTGTCAGCAGACTGATAAAGACTGTTTCTGACTGATCCGCTCAGTCTGCCGACAGCGTGTACACACGTGCTACTGTCGGCAGAACATCTGCCCAGCAGGAGGATCTGATGGACTCGTCGTTTGTCACAGTATGGCGTGTGAACGCACCTTTAGTGAATTAACATTTAACATAACGATGGATGTGTGGTGATAAGTTTTCGCTTGCCTCATTATCACTAACATGATCTTAAGGCCAGGACACACTGCTGACTGATGTCACCCATTGGGAAGCGGTACTTATACAAGTTATGCAGCCCACATTTTGCAAATTCCATAAATCGCGTTACCTGGGTAACATGCGCATTGTTTTAGTAACTCCTGTTATGCAAGTGTGTAACATACGCATTACCTAGATAATGCAAATTGCACTATTTTGTGCTGTACAGCTTGCATAAGTATCCTTAAAATTGCCTTTCACTGCCTGTTTGCTGAATGTGTCCATTAGTCACATACACTGAAGAAATCAGATGCGAGGGAACAGACTTCATATACCATGTAGAACATGAATTAAAGGAACAGCAGGAAAGCATTTATTGTCACTCAATGCATCTGTACAGGTACTTAAAGGGAATCTAAACTGAGAAGGATATGGATTTTTCCTTTTAAAATAATACCAGTTGCCTCACTCTGCTGCTGATCCTGTGTCTCTAATACTCTTTGCCACAGCCTCTTAACAAGCATGCAGATCAGGTGCTCTGACTGAAGTCAGACTGGATTAGCTGCATGCTTGTTTCAGGTGTGTGATTCAGCCACTACTACAGCCAAAGAGATCAGCAGGACTGCCAGACAGCCGGTATTGTTTAAAAGGAAACATCCATATCCCTCTCAGTTAAAGGGAATGTCCAAGCAAAATAAAAAAATGAGTTTCACTTACCTGGGGCTTCTCCCAGCCCCATGCAGCCATCCTGTGCCCTCGTAGTCACTCACTGCTGCTCCAGTCCCCCGCTAGCAGTTTGCCAACCTCGGAGGTCGGCGGGACGCATTGCGTACATTTTTACGCAGTCCCGCTAGTGCAGGAACATTAACACATACATTTTTATGCATTACTGGTTTAATACGTAAATTTTTACGCATTGAACCAGTAATGCATAAAAATGTATGTGTTAATGTTCCTGCACTAGCGGGAATGCGTAAAAATGTACGCAATGCGGCCCGCCGACCTCCGAGGTCAGCAAGCTGTCAGCGGGTGACTGGAGCAGCAGTGAGTGACTACGAGGGCACAGGATGGCTGCATGGGGCTGGGAGAAGCCCCAGGTAAGTGAAACTCATTTTTTTATTTTGCTTGAACCTTCCCTTTAAGGTTCCCCTTAGCGCAGTAAGCACATACTGACATCGGTGTACTTCAGAGTGAGCCTGAATCAATAATGGCCTTAATAAGTTTATGGACGGTTTCCCAGTTCATCACCATCTTTCATACTGCTTTGCAATAAAGGTGAGATTTGCAATTAAGAGAGATAATTTACATAGTCAAACAAGGGAAAAACATAATAATACATAGCAACCTTTTTGTCGTGATATGGACAGCAAGATCAATGTTATTCTTAGAGGACACTTCTCCTACATGAAGGTGTGTGTAGTGGACTGCTGTCCTCAGGCCTCATTTACACTTAATCAGTTGGGATGCGTTTTTTTTTTTCTTCTCCACAGTAGTGCATTGAGAAAAAAAAAATCTCAGTTAAAACGCGTTAAAGAGGAACTCCAGTGAAAATAATGTAATAAAAAAGTGCTTCATTTTTACAATAATTATGTATAAATGATTTAGTCAGTGTTTGCCCATTGTAAAATATTTTAAATCCCTGATTTATATTCTGAAATTTATCACATGGTGACATTTTTACTGCTGGCAAGTGATGTAGCTGCTGCTTGCTGTTTTGGCCGTTAGAGACAGCTGTAAACGGCTATTTCCCACAATGCACCAGGGTTTACTGCCAAGAGTACGTACTCTTTTTTTGTGGGAGGGGTTTCACCACAATATCAGCCCTACAGCTCCCCCTGATGGTCTGTGTGTGAAAAGGAATAGATTTCTCATGTAAAAGGGAGTATCGGCTACTGTTTGGGATAAAGTTCAATTCTTGATCGGAGTTTCTCTTTAAGTGTGAACTGAGCCATAGGAAAACATGGGACTTACTTTGAAAATCAGTTGTCCTTTCAGTTATAACTGAGAGCAGCTTATTTAGTGTACACGGGGCCTATTATGGGTGTGTGTCGTCATCTGGGAACGACTGCATGAGTGAATCCATTTGAGGGAGATTTACGTCTTTCCTTGAGAATAGGGTTCCTATTGGCCCTGAAACTTTAGAATTTTAGAATCAGTAAACATTGTTAAAGTTTATAGAGTGCTGGGTCGTGTATCTTGACACTTTTATACATAAGGCCCATAGTGTTTTTTTGAGCTGTAAAACAATTACTTATTTATAAAAGAAAAAACAAAAGGGGAAAATAGCTCGCAACATGCGAGGAAAGGGAACAGCCATTATGCCAGAGAAGCCCCCTTTCTCCTGACCACACACACAAATTGAGACATTTTAAACAAATGAAAAAAAAAAAACAGCAAATACACAAGGCACACAAAGCCAGCAGATAAGCCCATGTTATCAACCTGCAGATGCCTCTATGGGGTTCATGCACTAAACCGCAGTGATATTGCTGTGCGCAAACAGCGCATGGCAATACTACCGTTACTACCTGCAGCATTATCGCAGCCCGCAGTACTCGAGTAGCACGGGCATTACTAACGGCAATGCACATTACTATAGCAACGCTTCCGCTATTCGAGTACTGCAGGTCACGCTTATAGCTTAACTAGCTGTACACTGCTGCCGTGGCAACGGTAGGTAATATTGTCATGCGCTATCTGAGCACCGCAACATTACCGCAATTTAGTGAATCAACCCCTATGCATTTAATTTACAAAGTACATTTTTAATTCATGTTACCATAACTTAACAATAACTTAAAAGGAACTTTAATCCAGGATTGAACTTTATCCCAATCCGTAGCCAATGCCCCCTTTCCCACAAGAAATCTTTACCTTTTTTCAAATAGATCTTTAGGGGGGTCTGTATGGCTGATATTGTGGTGAAACCCCTCCCTCATTGTGATGTCATGACCATGGTCTTGGAAGTTTGCTGTCTGTAATGCTGGGAATACACGGCTCGATTTTACACTCGAACGTTTCGACGCTCGATTTCCGCGGGCGATTCTCTTATCTTCCGCTCGTTTTTCTTATCTTTTTCCATTGTCCTCGGTGCAGAATTGAGCAGCCAAACGATCGAGCCGGAGATCAGACATGTCGGAAATTATCAATCGAGCCATCTTAATGGCTCAAAATCGAGCTCTGTATTCCCAGCATAAACCTTGTTGCATTGTGCTTTTCCAACTGCCAAGCAATCTCCCTCTGTGCATAGAACTCTCAGTAACAAATATTCCGTACAGATCACCTGGCAGAACGAAAGATGTCACTACCAGTGATACATTTCAGAATGTAAATCAGGGAGAGGAAAAATTTTACAATGGGCAATTACTGGAATTGTGTAAATACTGCTGCGCTCTCCAGACCTTATTATATAAATATTGTAACAAAACGGATTACATCACACTGCACAAGGCTTACACACAGTTCTCAAAGTTCCTTAGGAGTGGTTGATCCGCACTTGAAGTCTCTACAGATAATTCTCTGTTCAATAATATTCAGAATGACAACACTGTGATTACTCCTCCTAGAAGACATACACAAATCTCCACATAGGGTGATAACGTTCAAACTGTCAATTCCTACAACACACCACCACAGTGCGTCCGTGATTTGTGAGGTTGGTGCCACTCAGTCCCACACCCCCTCTCTTCAGGGGCGCCTCTAGCCATGTTGTCACTCCAGGCGGCGAGAAAATCTATGGCGCTCCCCCCACCACCACCACCCCCATGGCGCCCTTCCATGAAAATAATTGTAATGCGGCAGCGTTTCACCAGGAAATAATCATAATGCGGCAGCTTTTCATCAGAAAATTTGCAATGCGGGCAGTGTTTTACCAGAAAATACACGTAATGTAAGGCTGCAGAAGTGAGCTTAGGGGTTGTGGGCCAGTGAACTGATGTGGCGTCAATTTGATGGCGCAAGCCTGTTCACTACCTGGGGACACAACATCTGGCGGGGGTGACCGCGGTCCCCCCTGCACAGCACTCATGCCCACCTGGTCGGCCTGGCACCCTCTACAATAGGTCAGAAGGAGGCACAAAGGGGCACAGAAGGAGTCACAAGGGGACAGAGGTGACACATGGGGACTGAAGAGACACATGGAGACCGAAGGAGGCACAAAGGGATACAGAAGGAGGCACAGGAGGACAGACGGAGGCAGAGTGGGACTAAAGGAGGAACAGGGGGGCAGAGGTAGCACAAGGAGGCAAATAAAGGCAAAGGGGACAGAAGGAGGCACAAAGGGCACAGAAGGAGGCAGAGATGGCACAAAGGAGGAAAGAAGGATGCACAAGGCACAGAGGTGTCAGCTAAGTAGATTAAGCAGAAGCAAGTAATAGAACAGCCACAGGGGTGTGGCTTAATCTTGGGTGGGGCTTAATTTGTGGGCGGTGGCTTAATTCTGCAACATGGCGCCCCCCCAGGACCAATGGCACTCCAGGCAATGGCCTGTACTGCCTATGCCTAAAGGCGCCCCTGCCTCTCTTTATATGCTCACCAGAACTAAACCACCCCAGATTTCAGGTGGGTCTTGGACAATATTCAAATGCACATCCAGATGACTTTAATCCTATACTAGAATATCTCAACATAGGGTAATATTGTTCAAACAGTTTTGCATCACTCAATAACAGCTCTTTGTGAAAAACGGGTTGTGCATTTCATTCCGTGTATGTGAATAATCCCACTCCCTCCACAGCAATCTGCTCACCGGATACAACCCACCTCAGTTTGCAGGTGGAAAATGCATTTGACACTGCCCTCCGAACAAATTCTCTGACTCTTTTCCAGAGACAACTTGGCCTCTCCTGAGGTCCTTTTATTCCAATAAAATTCTCGATAAAACATAAGAAACACACATAGTGTAAAACAGTTAAAAATGCCTCTGGGCGCACATAGAATCGCATAAAAATTCTTAGCACCTATATGATGTTTGATGCACTTTAATATGGTATTCAAATTATGGTTACTAGCAATAATAAATTAGCTGCTACTGCACTTCTATGCACTTTAGTGCACAATAAAAAATTCTCAGCACCTTAATGATAATATACTGTATGCACATTAAAATGAGGATCACTAATATTAAGAACTATCTACTATTTGTTGTAGGAATGTCAGACTATTTTCACTATGCACTTTAAATTAGGCATCTATTTTGCACTTTATTTCAACGACCAATTGGTCCCTTTAAGGTAAATTTGTAAATTTTTCATAGTTTCTAAAATGTATTATAACACTAGGAGGTAGGTATGTGAACACCATAGGCTGTGATGACATCGGAGGGGCTGCTGCTGCTGAGAGAAAAGCCCTGAAACAGAGCAATATGATCTGTGTGCCTCTGCATAAATAATGAAAAAAATACATATACCCAGGCACATCGCCTCTAGTTAGGACATTATATAAGTTATTAAGGAAAGAGAGGTGCTGAAGGGGGTGTGGCTAGAAAACAGCAAAAATCTATTAACCCTTCGCACTCTTGCATGCAAATGTTCAAACAAATGCATTCACAGATTCACTCATCCAGGCACAACTGTTATCCCTACAGCTAAGTTAAAAGCCGGGGTTTTAGTTCACAGAAGAATGCATTCTTATGCTTAGTCACCTATACTGCGCAGAAGTACCCAGGTAAACATAGGTGTCCTAACTCTGGCCCTGTAACATGCATAGTGCAGACATGCAAACACATTCATTGCATCAAACCTATCAATGGATTAGGAGCACACATCCTGGCGTCCTCTCCTGGGACAGACAGTGCATCTTACCAATCGCACAAGGGAGCTAACGTAATGTATCCATGTGCACCATGCACATACACCAGCATAAGCTGTGTGCATGCTGACAAACACATACAGGGGAAGGAGGGAGTGCACTGAATTTAACCCTAGCCACAGGGGTCAGTAACAAGAAAAAAATACATATACCCAGGCACATCGCCTCTAGTTAGGACTTCTGAGCAGTATAGGTGACTAAGCATAAGAATGCATTCTTCTGTGAACTAAGACCCCGGCTTTTAACTTAGCTGTAGGGATAACAGTTGTGCCTGTATGAGTGAATCTGTGAATGCATTTGTTTGAACATTTGCATGCGAGAGTGCGAAGGGTTAATAGATTTTTTCTGCATAAATAATGATGATGACTGCAGTTTGATTCCTATGAGAGACACTTCCTACAGGCAGCTGCACATCATACCAAAATGAAAGCACACAGATGAAAGGCTGCAGCAGCCTTTCTCATATAGCCTAGATAGCAGCCTAGTCTCATATAGCCTCGACAGCACATCCAGAACAACTCATAACCCGGAAGCAGAAGGGATATGAGCCGGCGGCCATTTTTGATTTTTCCTGGAGCAACAATGGATAAAAAACACTAAAAAAAGGCACACCAGAACGGCGAAATTATCAGGTAGAGCATTTATTCTTTACAAGCTATCGACTGATATGTTTATTTTGTGTGAAACATTCATCTCTGGTTGCCTTTAAACAGAAGGTTTTTAGAAATGTAATGTCTGCATGAATAAAATGCATAATGCAACACTGTAGGACACTGGGTATAATATGCAAATCATTAAATCAGCCCCATTGCCCAGAAGCAATGCACCATGGATGTTGCTACTTGATCATGTGGACATGAAATATCTGACTACTGTACTCTTGGTTTTAAGAAGGCAGTGCTGTAGCTTGCCTTGCCTCTTCAGTGAAGGGGGAGATGGTTGCTGAGAAAGCCCCTATAGTGTTCATACTGTAAGAACAGAGCAAAATGTTTACAGAAAGCACAACAAAGAGTAGGTTATATTCAGCAACCACTTCTCATTTTCCTGTGGTTAGTTCAAATGGAAGAAGTGCTTACAGTATTTTATCAGAAAGCATAGAGCATGTTTGCTGTTGATCTGGGAATGATGTTGGTCCCAGACAGTAAATAAATGCACTGCTTGCAGATCATACAATGGATATGTTGTGTGCCCACTGAAGTATTAGAAAACCCAGCCTTTTATAAAACAATTGTGCTTTGTATGTGGTTCCAATGCCTTTACGGGCCCGGCCGGTATACACTGAGCGGCCAAAAATTAGAGACACTACCTAATAAAGAGTTGGTCCAACTTTAGCTCTGATCACAGATGATATTCTTCTTGGCATCTACTCAACAAGATGCTGATACTGTTGCCGAGTAATGTTGGCCACACAATAGCAGCTCTAGGTTGGGTCACATTGGATGGAGGCGTTTCCAAGCTTTAAAGTGATCTTTCGACTTCGTTCCACAAATGCTCAATAAGATTGTGGTCAGAAGACCAAGCTGGCCATAGAAGTAGGTTAAACTCTGATTGATGTTCCTGAAACCAGTTTGAGACCGATCGAGCACGATGGCAAGGGCCCACAACCATCTAGTGTGCATACAGTGCTTTATTTATTTAAGTATTTATATAGCGCCGACATATTACGCAGTGCTGTATAGAGTATATATTGTCTTGTCACAAACTGTCCCTCAGAGGGGCTCACAATCTAGTCCCTACCATAGTCATATGTCTATGTGTGAATGGTGTCGTGCCTGTATCATAATCTAGGGCCAACACAAAGCTGTGTTGCGTTTTATGTGCAAGCACTTTCATTTTAAGTTAACTTAGTATGGAACTGACCTCTTTTTTGATTGATTTATGCAAGATTTGTGAATTATCCCCGGATGGGTGATCTCTGACAGAAGGACATTTGTTAAGATTTTGAATATGTGACAGGTCACCGGCCTGCTGAAATCTTGGATTTGACTTGTTGTTCAACTGACTGGAATCCTTTATTTTTTTGACTTTCAGCTTAGTTTTCAGCGGAAGATCGGAATCTTGTACTGCAAGAGTGGACAAGCCAGCGAGGAGGAGATGTATAACAACGAGACAGCTGGACCAGCATTCAAGGAGTTCTTGAGCCTTCTGGGGGATGAAGTCAAGCTTAAGGGGTTTGACAAGTACCGTGCACAGCTGGATAATAAAAGTACGTTTTTTTTTTAATTAAAGTCCTACTCCGCACACAAATGCTTTCTTATTCCTGGGTAGGCCCTTAGTGGCAGAGCTCGTTTTTGTGCCGATACTGACTGATTATCCAATGCCAAATACATCATTTTTGAAGTACTTGGTCAGGAGATCTGACCGTGGCCATTTTCTTGTACAACTGACTTTTCTTGCTATGGGCTGCAGGCTTTTTATAAAACCTCAGTCAGTGCCCCCATCCAGATCTGAACAGCAAGATGACATATTCCAAATAACAGTGGCTGCCCCTTCCACAAATCCTGCTACTAATTCCCGTAATTTAGCTCTTTGTGCTCTTTTTCATTTTATTTTACCTATATTTACAGTAACTTACCTCTTTTATTTTAACGCATAAGAATCTAAATGATTAAGCTATTAGAAGACATATTTAAAACCTAAGGCTGGAGATGGACTTTAAAGAGACTCTGTAACAAAAAAAAGTTCCCCGGGGGGTACTCACCTTGGGAGGGGGAAGCTTCAGGGTCCCAATGAGGCTTCCCCCTCCCCTGTAGCTGCAGGCAGTCCAGCGGTGGCTCCCCCGAAGAGTCCCGGAATCCTCCCTCAACAAGCGCTGATAAGCGCTGATTTATTTACCTCTCCTGGCTCCAGCGGGGGCGCTGTTGTGGCTTTCCGCACAGAGATAGGCGAAAATAGCCGGCCCGACGGAGTTTGGCTATTTTTGGCTATCTCCGTGCGGAGAGCCGATACTGCGCTGGAGCCGGGGAGGTAAATATTTACATCACCGCTGTTCCGGGAGGATTTTTGCCACTGCCGTCGGACCGAGGAGGACGGGGAAGCCTCAATAGGATCCAGAGGCTTCCCCACCCGAGGTGAGTACCCCCCAGGGGAGTTTTTTTTCGTTACAGGTTTTCTTTAAGACTTGATATTGAGTGGCATGGAAGCAACAGCAGCCCTGGCAGCATGGGAGGCCCCTGCTGTGGGTGAGGCCCCAAATGGCTGTTTAGCCTGCCTGGGCTGAGTGGCCGCTTGGGGCCTCACCCACAGCTGGGAACTCCCATGTTGCCAGGACTTCCATGCCTCCCTGTCACTCACACAAGGCCTGAGCCCACTAACGCAGTTGTGCACAGTTGTGTCCGCTTTTCAGCAACACATCAATGCTACAGATGCTGAAAAGCGGACGGATGCGGACATAACTGTGATAGAGGGCTCAGGCCCACACAGACGTCAAATCAGCAGCAGGATGAACAGAGGGGAGAGCAGTGCAGTGACCTCGGTGTACACTTCAGATGTGGGGGTAACGTCATTGCTCACTTCCTGTTTTTGAGGCGTGCCATTCAGTTAATGTGCACAGCTCTACTCTTTTCGGGTCACCACTGATCTGCAAATCTGCGAGTGTTGGGAATTGGGGGTGGCTTCCTATACTGGGGGGACACCTTTGGCTATCTATACTGGGGGTGGATAACTTTACTAGGAGAACACCTTTGGCTATCTATACTAAGGGTGGCTACCTATAGTGGGGGGATACCTTTGGCTAGCTGTACTGGGGGTGGCTACCTATAGTGGGGTGATATCTTTGGCTATCTGTACTGGGGGTGGCTACCTATAATAATGATTTTGCAGGTAACTAAATAAAAGTACATTTAAGCACGCGATGATTCCTGGGTTTGATAAAAGATGCAATATTCAGTTAGGGTACCCTGGAGTCTCCTCAATTAAGTAGTGTTATACTTCAAGTTGTGGCCGCCTAGATTATGTGGTGTGATAGATTATAGTTGATCGTTATAGGCTGAACACATTAGCTCCAATTATGAGCAACTAGTTTACCTGCAAAATTTCGGAACGTGGCTACACGAAAGTAGTGATTTTTAGCGGTGAAAATCTCTAATAGAACAAGAAGGGTGAAAACATCTAGGTACTATGGCTTATGTAATTCCTGTGGAAATAGAGGAGGACATCAGTGGAGCTTTTGATGGAAAAAAGGGCAATGTTGATAGGGCCGGTAGAGAGGAGGAAGATGCGGAACCCCTTTTCAGGGAACATAAAAAACTGCTCATTAAGTCCTTGAGGAGGAAGTGGGACATTTCAACTTTGAAATTTTATATTAGAGAAAGGGTGGTGCCCTGGGGCCTTAGGGAGCGGATAATACCAGCAGAACATCTGCAGACAGAACGGTTTATGGGTAAGTGGAAGGAGGATTGTATCGAGAGAGGCTTAACAATTATGAAGATGATAGTGAAGGAGGAGGAGTTACAATTGGGTGAAATAAATGGAGAAATAGAAACGAGTAAAGGGAAATTGGATTTATTTCAGAAACATCCGAAGTTTGACAAATTGAATAAGCAATTGAAATTTGATGTAGAAAATAATCAGGAAAAAAATAAAGAAAGGAAAAATTGCAGAAATTTAATGAGGATGTAAAATCTTGGAATAAAGGGGAATTTTTTGAATGTCAGAGAGGAAGACCAAGGAGTAGATCTAGAAATAGACAGTGGAGACAAAAGAAAGAAGGGGAGGATAAGGGGGAGGCAGGTTCAGGAAAAGGTGTAGTTGTTTTTTTAGACAGAGAGGAGGAGGAAGAAGGGGAAGGGGAAGAAGAAGACGTAGAGGAAGATCTAGGGGTAAAAAGTATATTGAAAACACAGAAGGACAGTCAGAAGGAAGTGAAAAAGAGAGTACAACCAGTAAGGGGACAGAAATAATGGAGGATCAAGGATTGAATAATAATGTCATTAATTTGACAGATATTGTCCTTACTGAAGACTGTGAGAAATTATTGAAAAGAGGTCTATCATTTGCCCCATTTGCTGGGGGTGATGAATTTGATGTCTACAAGGATTTAACGTTTTTCCTTAGACGAGTTGCCCTAAAGTTGATGTTTGAGGAGTGGGATGAGGGTGCCAGTAGTGGGGGAGCATCACAGGAGATAAGTACCTGTACGGGACAGATGTCGGTACAGGACCGGGAGACACTCAGAGTTCTGGAATCCCTTTGGGATGAGGGAAGACCGAAGAACTCTCCCACAGTAGATTTTGAGCTTCTAAATCCCTGCCCCTTAAATGTAAGAAAGAAATCACGTTTCATGCCCCAATTGAATTATAAATTGAAAACTTTTAGAGACCTTGTGCAGAGAGATCTAGGTAAACTGAGCTGGTCCCCCAAAAGAACCCCGAAAAATGACAATCTATCTCCAGGGGAAAGAGAAGCCCTGGAATTTTTAAAGGGAAGAGATGACATTATTATTCGTGCTAGTGACAAGAGAGGTAATGTAGTCATCCTCACCACGGATTATTATAAGAATGAATGCCTCAGATTGCTCAGTGATGAGAATACATACTCGAGATTAAGAGAAAACCCGTTCTTGGCGATCAAGACCAAGGTCAACACAGTGGTGGATCTGGGGAAGGAGATGGGGGTGCTCACAAAGAGGGAGGCTGAATTTTGCAGTGTAACCACATTTAAGGCCCCGATATTCTACACAATTCCAAAGATCCACAAAGATAGGGAGAAACCACCAGGGCGGCCAATAGTGTCGGGGATTGATGGACCATTGGAGAGACTTGGCAAGTTTCTGGATGGAAAATTGAAGCCGCTTGTTGAAAGCTTACCCTCATTTGTTAGGGATACTGGAGACGTATTGGCCGTCCTGGAAGGTCTCCCAGTCGATGGGGAGGAATTAATAGTTAGTGTGGATGTCGAAGGCCTGTACACTTCAATACCCCACGAGGTGGGAATGGCTGCTGTGGCCTTCTTTCTGGGTGAGCACTACCCTGATTCCTCACTCCACAATGAGTTTGTGGTTGAGGCTTTACAATTGGTCTTGGAATACAATTGTTTCTGTTTCGATGGGCGCTTCTATCGTCAGACCAGGGGCACGTCGATGGGGGCATCCTGCGCTCCGGCCTACGCATGTCTCCACCTCGGGCTGTGGGAGCGGCAGGATGTGTACCCTATGGATCTCTTCCGTAGGCATGTCCGCCTGTGGCTGAGATTCATAGATGACGTGCTCCTGGTCTGGCAGGGCACCAGTGAGCAACTAAGTAGTTTTATGGAGATGTTGGGAAACAATGAAAGAAACCTCAAATTCACTTATGAATGGAGTGAAAAGGAATTATCGTTCCTAGACTTAAAAATTCGTAAAAATAGTGGAAGGTTGTTAACCACTACCTTCAGGAAACCTACAGCTGGCAACACTTTGTTGCACTATTCGAGTCACCATTTAGTGTCACAAAAGAGAGCAGTACCGAGAGGGCAGTTCCATAGACACCGGAGGAACTGTACCTTAGATGAGGATTTTGTGAGGGAAGGTCGACAATTAAGCCAAAGGTTGGTGGAAAGAGGATATCCAGAGCAGTTGGTTGAGTCAGAATTTGAGAGAATGTTAGAGAAAGACAGGAAGGAATTACAGATGGGGCGAGCTCCACGTAAAAAAACAGATGGTGTAGTTGAAAAAAGTGACCCTATTAGGTTTGTAACAACATATGGAGGCCATTGGTATGCATTACAGAAAGTGTTGCAAAAACATTGGGGCATCCTGTTGATAGATAAACGTATTAAAAATTTAGTCGGTGAAAGACCATATATGACTGCCAGGAAGGCGAAAAATTTAAAAAATGAGTTGGTGAGATCAGAATTCATAAGTAAGGAAAAGGGGACCTGGCTAAATAAATTTCCTCAGAAATTTGGAATGTTCAGCTGTGGTGATTGCAATGTTTGTGGCCTGGTGGAAAGAACAAAAACATTTACAAATGCGATGGGTACAAGAGAATTTAATATTAGAGATAACATCAATTGCAACTCTGAAAGAGTTGTCTATTGTATAAAATGCCCCTGCAATCTATTATATGTGGGAAAAACGAAACGTCGCTTGGGCACCCGAATAGGGGAACATGTTAAAAATATTGAAAAGGCGGAGAAGGATAGCCCTCTGGGGACCCATTTTGCCCGCTATCACAATAAAGATCCCTCTGGACTGCGCTTTAAGGGAATTGTGAAACAAAAGCTGTCACACAGAGGAGGGGACATAGAGAATGAGCTATATAAAATTGAGGCAACATGGATTTATCGGTTGGGAACTAGAATCCCGGAAGGCTTAAATTCTGACCTCAACATGGTGTACTTCCTGAATTAAGTGTATATATATACAGGGGGGACAGATTATACATGGCTAAAAAGACAACAACCAGTCTTGAGTGGTTTGAAATCACTTGGAGAAAAGTTAGAGTGTTCCGCTGTTTGCCCCCTTTTACCACATATAAGATGGCTGCCAGAGTACATGATGACCTTTCAACCTGAAGGGGAGGAGGTTTTAAGGCCGCACTGCTGAAGGGAACTCCATCCCCATTTCGCTTTGAGAAAGCCCCGTGGGCGGGGCGAAACGCGTCAGCGGGCGGGGCCTGACTGGCACATGTGAGCGCTCACGAGATCCCGGGCCGCCGGGCCACGCCAGGAACCTCTACAGGAAATTTACAAGCAGCCAGTGAGTGAGTAATGCCAGAGTCCGGGCAAGCGAAATGGATTGAATGAACTGCCTTAGATGACATGTGTAGGAGTACATTGGACTGTATTGCATCTGTCCCCCCAGAAGAGGCCATCTAAAGTGCATTGATGTTACATCTATTGCTTTGAGGACTTTGAAAGCTAAAGTATGGTGAAAGAAGACTGAATTGTTCAGCTAGCTGTCCCCAGGAAAAAGTGCACTATATAATTTGCATGTGGAGGCCTCATGGTGTGCGCCGGGTGGAGGGCCCACAATTGTCCCACGTGATTGTGTAACCCATCGATTTGCATAGGCTGCGGCTGGGTGATCGATGTGGCAGACAATATCACAGTGACAGTGGGAATTAAGTAAGAAGCAGCACTAGTGCCAGTTATTGGTTTTAGGATGTTTTAATGTTTGTGAGCCACTGTTGTTGTAATGATTTTGCAGGTAACTAAATAAAAGTACATTTAAGCACGCGATGATTCCTGGGTTTGATAAAAGATGCAATATAATAAGGGGGAGACCTTTGGCTAGCTGTACTGGGGGTGGCTACCTATAGTGGGGGGATACCATTAGCTATCTGTACTGAGGGTGGCTACCTATAGTGGGGGGATACCTTTAGCTATCTGTACTGGGGGTGACTACCTATAGTAAGGGGGAGACCTTTGGCTAGCTGTACTGGGGGTGGCTACCTATAGTGGGGGGATACCATTAGCTATCTGTACTGAGGGTGGCTACCTATAGTGGGGGGATACCTTTAGCTATCTGTACTGGGGGTGACTACCTATAGTAAGGGGGAGACCTTTGGCTAGCTGTACTGGGGGTGGCTACCTATAGTGGGGGGATACCATTAGCTATCTGTACTGAGGGTGGCTACCTATAGTGGGGGGATACCTTTAGCTATCTGTACTGTGGGTGACTACCTATAGTAAGGGGGAGACCTTTGGCTAGCTGTACTGGGGGTGGCTACCTATAGTGGGGGGATACCATTAGCTATCTGTACTGAGGGTGGCTACCTATAGTGGGGGGATACCTTTAGCTATCTGTACTGTGGGTGACTACCTATAGTAAGGGGGAGACCTTTGGCTAGCTGTACTGGGGGTGGCCACCTATAGTGGGGAGTCACCTTTGTCTATTTATACTGGGGGTGGCTACCTGTACTGGACAGAGGCATAGCTAGGGTTTTCAGCATCCAGGGACAAAGAGTTTTTGCGCCCCACTCTGGACAAAATGGGTGTGGCCCCACATCAGAATGTGATCATGGTCATGGGCGGAGTGAAAAGTTATTTAGATCGCCAGATGTGCCCCCCCCCCCCTTTTAAATAGCTAAATGTGTGCCTCTTTAGTTAGCCAGAGGTGCCCCCCCTTCACTTTGTTTAGATAGCCAGATGTGCCCCCTTTAGATAACGTTATTCTGTTGCTGTTATTGCTTCTGCAGAGGGAGGGAGAGAAGCAGGGGCACTTCAGGCATCCAGCGAGCCACCTGCACATGGGGGTGCAATGGTCATGCTGAGCGTCCTCACAGTGCTGCACCCGGGGACATATGTCTCCTCTTGCCCACCCATAGCTACTCCTCTGATACTGGAGGGACATCTTTGGCTATCTATAATGGGTGGCTACCTATAGTGGGGGGATACCATTGGCTATCTGTACTGGGGTGGCTACCTTTACTGTAGGGACACCTTTAGCTATCCATACTTTGGGTGGCTACATATACTGGAGGGACACCTTTGGTTATCTATACTAGGGGCAATTTACTGTGGGGACACCTTTGGCTACCTATACCAGGTTGTGGGGGTGCCCCTTTAAATGATTAGGGAGAGTAGATGGCTGCTGGAGATGATGTCACCTCCTCCTGTCTTCGCCCACACAGGAAACAGAAGTGAGATCTGATAACAATCAGCTAGTCTGAGACTAATGGCCCACACTCACGAGCTGCAAAAGTGGCCTGTCGCCAGCACACGTGAGCGTGTGCGCGACAGGCCGGCGACAGCTCGTCACCAGGTCCCTCCGCATACACACGGCGGAGGGACCTGGCAACTAATGCGACGGAAGCTGTCGCTGTTGTCCCTCCCCCCGCCGGAAGCGCAGTCTATTTGCTATTATGTTGCTGTCGCTAGTCCGCGTACTCACGCGGACTAGCGACAGTTGTGGCGGAGATGCGGCGGCGACTGTCGCCAGGCGATTGACTGCGCCAATCGCCTGGCGACATCAGCGACGGACGACAGTTCGGGGTGCGCGCCCGTGCAACGCTGCATACTCACGGGCGACCTGTCGCCGCAACACGCGCGCGCCGCATGTTGCGGCGACAATTGTAGCCCATGAGTATGGGCTATTACAAACAGAGGTGTCACTATGATGATAACAGTTCTATCCGCAATGCAAATGAAGTGCAACTTGAAAATTGTCCTGGTTCCAAGCCATGTTCAGTCTGCATTAAATGTGCATGCAAACTGCTATTATGTGCCTCCTTTTGACTGTCTCTTCTTATGTATCTATAATGCTAATATCACATGCTTCCTCACTGGTTCTCCTTCTATTGCTGTCTTGAGACAATCACAAAAATGTGACTCAGCAAGACAACAGGAGCCTGTCCAAATAATCTCCCAGCCCTCTCTCCTCCGGGGAAACAAGCAATCGGTGACAGTCCAGGGATGGTTTGAATAGTCATAACATTTCGTTGTGAACAACAAGCACTACTGGAAGATCTCTGTGGGACAGTCATGTATTGCTAATGAGGCTCAGTGAGATGAGGTATACAGGTGACCTGAAAATGATGAACCCCCCTGGCGGTAATTCTGCGCCGAGCTCGGGCTGAGATTCACATGCTCAAAGCGGTAATCCCGATCTGCGCAGAACAAATACATATGTGTATATGTATTTATGTATATATATATATATATATATATATAGAGAGAGAGAGAGAGAGAGAGTTTAGCCTGTCTGATTCCTCCTCATTTTTCTCTAATTACAAGTTGTAATTTAATCTCTCCCTGTGTCACCTGACTGCCATGGCAGAGATGGCAGATAAGCTCATTTGAAAGCACAGGATTTTAACAATATAGCCATTTGGCTCCCAACTGCTTCTAAGCTAAGTGCTTCTGCCTTACTGTTACTGATTTTTGCTTGGATTTTGACTACTCTCTGCCTGCTGCCTGCACCGACCTCTGCCTGCATTTTGACTACTCTCTGCCTGCAGCCTGCACCGACCTCTGCCTGGATTTTGACTACTCTCTGCCTGCAGCCTGCACCGACCTCTGCCTGGATTTTGACTACTCTCTGCCTGCCACCTGCACCGACCTCTGCCTGGATTTTTACTACTTTCTGCTTGCCACCTGCACCAACCTCTGCCTGGATTTTCACTACTCTCTGCCTGCCACCTGCACCGACTTTTGCCTGGATTTTGACTACTCTCTGCTTGCCACCTGCACCAACCTCTGCCTGGATTTTCACTACTCTCTGCCTGCCGCCTGCACCGACCTCTGCCTGGATTTTGACTACTCTCTGCCTGCCGCCTGCACCGACCTCTGCCTGGATTTTGACTACTCTCTGCCTGCCGCCTGCACTGACCTCTGCCTGGATTTTGACTATTCTCTGCCTGCCGCCTGCACCGACCTCTGCCTGGATTTTGACTATTCTCTGCCTGCCGCCTGCACTGACCTCTGCCTGGATTTTGACTACTCTCTGCCTGCCATATTTGAACACTTTCACAACTTTTTAAGTTTATTCATAAATTTAAATGATTCAACAATTTTGTGTTTCATTCTTTTATTTATATGCAGAATGTCTACCAGGCTTTTATTCTGATATATTTTGGTGAGTTATGACTTAAGAATTCGATGCCTAAAATTCTTGAAAAAAATGCTTTTGACTCATAATTCCAGACAGGAATGCACCGCCAGGGAGGTTAAGATGAAATGGGGCCCTGGGCAAGATAGGAGCTTTTGCCTACTGCTGATGGCCAGCTAGCTTTTTTTTTGTAATATTCGGTGGGAAATAGCATCCACCAGGCCCCTAGACTCTCTCCAGGCCCTAAGCAACTGCCTAGGTTTGCCTTGTGGATGATCTGGCTCTGCAGGTGACACTGTATATAGCCATTCAAATATGACAGATCCTTTTTTTTACAAAAAAAAATGGGAATTACGTTTTGCAGAAAAAACAAAAACAAACAGTGGAAACCAGTCCTAAAGATATGTGGACCCATGTTATAAATGTCTCCTGAAATGGTCTGCCATGAGCACTTTGGGTGACCGTTTAGCTATGATAACTGTCCTCTCTGCTGAGCAATCCATTCTGTCTACGCAGCAGAAGATCCTATAGATGATTTATTAAAGTACTCCTGCACTGAGAGGAACATGGAGGCTGCCATATGTATTTCATTTTAAATAATATCAGTTGCCTGGCAGCCCTGCTGATCTCTTTGGCTCCAGTAATGGCTGAATCACACACCTGCAACAAGCATGCAGCTAATCCAGTCAGACTTCAGTCAGAGCACATGATCGGCATGTTTGGTCAGGGTCTATTATGTATAACAGACAGAGGCTCAGCAGGACAGCCAGGCAATCTGCATTGTTTGAAAGGATCAGAATCACTGTGCTCCCATGGTTCTTAGTGGTGAAATGCTCTCAAAACCATGGAGATGATAATAGACTTTAGGAGATCTCCCCCCAGCACCTCACCTTAACCATAAATGGATCCACAATAACCCAGGTAAAGTCATTCAAGTTTCTTGGGTCCACAATCTCACACAATCTAAAATGGGACAACAACACGGCCACTATTGTCAAGAAAGTGCAACAGAGGATGTACCATCTACGCCAGCTGAAAAAGTTTGGCCTACCTCAAAATTTAATGGTGCAGTTCTACACTGCAATTATTGAATCCACCATAACATCATCTATGAGGGCTGGAACCCACAGGAGCGCTTTTGGCAGCGTTTTGGCAGCACTGCGATACGCTAGCAGTTTGCCAAAACGCTGGGCTAATGTTAATGGATGGGGCAACTTCCACAGGAGCGTTTGCGTTTCCCAGAAACGCAAACGCAGGACCTGCAGCATTTTGGGAGCGTTAGCGCTTCAATGTGAAGTATTGAAACGCTAGCAGAAACGCTCAGCAAAACCTAAACTGAGCGGTTTTGCTAGCGTTTTGCGGTTAAGCACACTGTAACAAAATGAAAAATAATTCACAGGACCAATCAGGATAAAAACGCAAAACGCAAAACGCTAGGCACCCGCTGGGGAAAAAAATACAATGTTGCAAAACACGACCAAAAACGCGCATGAATCCGCTTGCAAACCGCTCAGACAAAACGCTAGCGGTTGCGTTTTGCGTTTGCGGTTTTCAGTGGGTTCCAGGCCTGACTGTATGGTTCAGCTCCTGCTCAGCATTAGAAAAGGTAAGGCTGCAGCGCATCATCCGATCAGCGGAAAGGATAATTGGCTGTAGCTTACCTTCCCTGCAGGATCTTTACGCTAGCAGGTGCAGAAAAAGAGCAACCAAAATTGCCTCTGACCCCTCTCACCCAGCTCACTCCATCTTCCAGCGCATGCCATCAGGAGTAAGATTCCGGTCAATCGCTACCAAAACCTCCAGACACAGGAACAGCTTTTTTCCTCAAGCGGTAGCCATACTTAATGCTGAACCACGTTAGAGCTGCTAGGACTTGAAAGTAATCAGCACAGAACTGTAAATGAACAATTCTCACATTGCTTACTGCCACTATACTTATAATGTCCTTGACTTGTAATATATACACTGTCTGTCCTTGTATTGTGTTTGTTTGTGTTTGTTAAGCAACTGCCAAGACAAATTCCTTGTAGGTGCAAACTTACCTGGCGAAAATAAACTGATTCTGATTCTGATGAATCTTTAATGATATTTGTTAATGCTATTGTATGTAAACATATGTTCAGAATATTCCGTTTTCTAAGTAATCTGTGTTGTTCTTGTTCGCAGCTGACAGTACAGGTACTCACTCGCTCTATACCCGCTACCAGGACTATGAGATCATGTTCCACGTGTCCACCATGCTTCCATTTACTGCAAGCAACAGTCAGCAGGTAATGAGCAAGCAACTAGAACGAACCATACGGCTCTTTTCACTGCATGAACATATAGCCATAAAAACTTTATTCAATCGAGACGGTGTTGCTTTTTTTAAAGGGTGTACAGTATATTGTGTAGAGTAGGTGGCCAGCGCTCTCGGTGTCAAAGAGTACCAGCATAAGAATGCGCCTAAAAACGTCTCTGTTCTCATCCTCCAACCCTCCCTCAAAGGTTGGCTGACATGCATTATTACAGGGCAACATAGTCATGCAAGTAACATACTTGTGCAGCAAATATGACTGACATTATTAGTAACAATTTCTTACTCTTCCACACCCTGATTATTCCTACCCATAACTAGTTATATCAGTCGCTTTCTGTCTAACTAGTGCTGAGAATTACTAATAAAGGAGCACTACCGCAGAAATTGAATAATGTAAAATACATGTAAACACATACAAACAAGAAGTACATTTCTTCCAGAGTAAAATGAGACATAAATTACTTTTCTCCTATGTTGCTGTCACTTACAGTAAGCGGTAGAATTCTGACATTACCGACAGGTTTTGGACTAGTCCATCTCTTCATGGGGGAGTCTCAGCATGGCCTCTCGGCTGGCTTCACACTTTTTTGGCAGTTGGACGGAGCAACCGCCATCCGCTGAGTGCTTTTAAAAATAAAGAAACCCCTGAGAATCCCCCATGAGGAAATAGGCTACTTCAAAACCTGTCGGTTGTGTCAGATTTGTACTACCTACTGCAAGTGACAGCAACATAGGAGAAAGGTAATTTATCGCTCATTTTATTCTGTAAGAAATGCACTCCTTGAGACAGTCCTATTTTCTGAAGCACCTTATCAGAGAAACAGTGAGACACAGCTTCAGGTTTTACTGCAGTGGAGTTCAAAGGGTCATTAGCTTTGCTCTGTTTTATAGTTTAAAATACAGTGTGTGGTTTGTAAACTGCAAATATGACAAAAAAATGCAATCTAATAAAAAAAAAATAACTGAAAATAAAATGAGACTTTTTTCTTTGCTACTAATGTTCTATTCATTATCTGTATAACACAGACAATACATTATATCATAAGGTGTTTTTTTTTGCTTCAGTGTCACATTGAGTATATCCTGTATAATTGTGATACAGCAATAGGCAACACTTTTTATACATACATTTTCTAAAAACAAATGATTCTTTACAATTCCTGCAGAACACATTTTTATTTATGCCTTTCAAAGCTTTGGTCTCTGGCCATCAGATACATTTTAAATGAAGCTTATATGAACATGAAACAATTAAAGAAATTTGATACAAAACAACAGAGTTCAAAAACCCAACTACAAGCGCAAATCATTCCAAATCTTTTAGGAAATGCTAAAACGGGATGCCTATGTACACTTACCCATATAGTGATATGGGGCATATAAATGATGGGTTTTTTTTGTTTTTTTTATTACTAAACTCCTTAGTAGTATCTCACAGCAGCCATGCTTGTTATTGTATACAATGCACAGAGGCGCCAAAAGTATAAGATTAGATTAAATGAGCTTAAAAACCAACTTAATTAGCAAAAATAAAGGAGGAAGTGGTGGTCTTACCTCCCTCAAGCAGACACAACAACGACTGCGATTCAGACAGTCAAACACATTTATTAGGAACTTTTTGGAGTTTCTAATAAATGTGTTTGACTGTCTGAATCGCAGTCGATGTCGTGTCTGCTTGAGGGAGGTAAGACCACCACTTCCTCCTTCATTTTTGCCACTTCAGTTGGCTTTTAAGCTCATTAAATCTAATTCTATACTTTTGGCGCCTCTGTTCATTGTATACAATTTCGAGTCCACCCTTGGTGGAGGGTTGCTACCCTCTTTTCCTGTCTACAGAGAGTGACTTCTTAATCCTGAGTGGGGTCAGGATAATCTCCCCACCTGCCTTACAGTGGTTGCCTGCTGGTGACCCATGCTTGTGAGTATCTAGCAATACGAATTTATTGCCACCTTATCCAATACGTATTACACTATTGGGGCTCTTGGTGTTTCCTCTTTTTATGCTTGTTATTGAATTTTTATGTAGAGCCTGGATTTTTATTATTTAATGTTGATTCAATGTTAATCTTTCTTTTTCAGCTGCTTCGAAAGAGGCATATTGGCAATGACATTGTGACTGTTGTTTTTCAAGAACCAGGAGCCCACCAGTTTACGCCACAGACCATACGCTCCCATTTCCAGCATGTGTTCATAGTGGTGAAAGCTCACAATCCTTGCACTCCCCACACCACCTACAGTATTGCAGTTACCCGTACCGCTGACACACCACCCTTCGGACCTCCTTTGCCGAAGACCTTTTTTCAACGTTCGCCAGAACTTAGAGATTTTATACTCTCCAAGGCCGTAAATGGTGAAAATGCAGCTGAGCGTGGTGGTAAGTTTCTGGACATGGCCACACGAACAAGAGAAGAATATTTAAGAGACTTGGCCCGAGATCACGTGACCACAACTACCTTGGAATCCTGCTCCTCCAAATTAGCCATCTTGGGCCTTTCCAAGAAAAGGGATCGGGCAGGCAGCACTGGCCCTGGAGAAAAAACTGGGAAAGGAACTCGGTGGGCATACAGCGTTCCTCCTGAATTCCACAGTTCTGGTTCTCTGGTGTGGACAGTGAAAGCAATGAGTGTCTGCATTCCTGAAGCTACCTATATGCTAGGGATATCTTCTGAGATGTTGGTTTTAGTAGACCCAAAAAAGGAACGGGAGGCAGCTGTATGCTTCCACTGCTCTTGCCGGGATGTACTTGGATGGACATACTCCAACAAGGGGGGGCTGGACCTTTACTATGGACGGGCAGGAAGGTTGTCTCTTTGCCCTATTGCCAATACTGAAAGCGAGGTGGAGGAAGAAATAACCCACATTGTGAAGAGATTACAGGTGAGACAGTGCATTGTAATGGGCAGCAAAATAGTGTGAGGTGGTTAGCGGTGAACTGTTTGTATATTACTCTCATTTTAATAAGGAACTATTGGCACATTTCCAAAATACCATGTAATGCAAGAATGTGCTTAAAAGAAAACTGTTAAATACTGTTTTTATACAGTAAAGTCAGAAAAGCTACTGAAGTCTGTCTTGATCTTGGCTTCTGTAACTAAGCACAGACTCCCATCACAGTCTTTGAGGGGGAGAGCTGCATTGAAAGCCACTCAGGCTCCACTGCAAAGCACAGTGCTGTTAAAGAGAACCCGAGGTGTGTTTAAAGAATGTTATCTGCATACAGAGGCTGGATCTGCCTATACAGCCCAGCCTCTGTTGCTATCCCAAACCCCACTAAGGTCCCCCTGCACTCTGCAATCCCTCATAAATCACAGCCGTGCTGTGAGGCTGTGTTTACATCTGTAGTGTCAGTCTCAGCTGCTCCCCCGCCTCCTGCATAGCTCCGGTCCCTGCCCCCGTCCCTTCCCTCCAATCAGCAGGGAGGAAAGGGATGCAGGTGAGGACTGGAGTTCTGCAGGAGGCGGGGAGAGCAGCAGACTGACACTATAGAGATAAACACAGCCAGCTCTGACAAGCTGTTTGTCAGCAGCGTGGCTGTGATTTATGAGGGATTGCAGAGTGCAGGGGGACCTTAGGGGGGGTTTGGGTAGCAACAGAGGCTGGGCTGTATAGGCAGATCCATCCTCTGTATGCAGATAATATTCTTCAAACCCACCTCAGGTTCTCTTTAAGCTGGTTGATTTAAAGGGAACCTAAAGAAGGATATGGATTTTTTTTACTTTTAAAATGATACCAGTTGCCTGATCCTGCTGATCCTGTGTCTCTAATACTTTTAGCCACAGCCCCTCAACAAGCATGCAGATCATGTGCTCTGACTGAAGTCAGAGTGGATTAGCTGCATGCTTGTTTCAGGTGTGTGATTCAGCCGCTACTGCAGCCAATGAGATCAGCAGGAGAGTCATGCAACTGGTATTGTTTAAAAGGAAACACCCATATCCCTCTCAGATAAGGTTCCCTTTAAGAAGAGAAGAGATGATGGCTCTATAGCTACCTGCTCAGCTGTCCTATCCTATCAGTAGGCAGGAAGAGGCACTTTGCCCATCATGTGGTGCCCAGCTGCTTAAGGGAGGCACATAACAGGATATTTTGTATTTTTGGCTTCTCTAAATGACAGCATTGATTGTAGTATGCTTGTTTGGCAAATGTTAGTTCTGTGAAGCACCAGTACTGTTTATCTTTAAAGGTGGACATACATCTGTAGATTTGGTGGCCAGTCAACCATGCCAAAAGCATGCCTGATCAATGATGCAACCAATTTCAGCCCGGAATTGGTTGCATGAAAATCTCGATCTGGTGTGCGGTAACAGCGTGCATTAATTGTGAATGCAACGGAAACCCCCGACCGCATCTACCCAAATGTACTATGTACCCTTCCCCCAGTGCACCTGCATTCATACTTTAACCATCTGGTGTCTACGCGTGGTTGCCGATGCATTGACGTCACAACCCAACCTTCATGCAGCATGTTTGCTACCATGTTGGCTGCCAAGGCGGAAGAGGAGTGCGGACACCAAACAGGGAATGGAGGGGGGGGGGGGCACATAATACAAGTGGGGGATGCGGCAAGGGGTGACATAGCGGTGTCACAAGGCCGATACCCTAAAAATTTCATGCTGAAATTGATCGCAAATCGGGCCTGCGGTTTATGGTGGCCAACAGATCTCTCTCCGATCGGATTCAATCAGAGAGAGATCTCTCAATTGGTCAGCCGCCAAAATCGGTGCGTTAAGTCTCTATATCTGAGAAAGGACCCTGTAGTTTCAGAAATCTGTTGTCCGAGCCCTCAACTTCCATCGGCGGGAGGAACTAGGGAGAATATGCATGTGTGTCTTGATCCAAAACCCTGAACTAGGTGCAAGGGTCTCTTCTTCAAGCAACCTTCAAATTCCAGTACCATTTAAAATTGTAACTTTAAGGGCTCTTTCACAGTGCGACGTTAAAGTCGCATGGTACAACAACATGTAACGCACAATGACTTACAGCAATGAAAAATCAATGGGCTGTTCACAGTGCAGACGATGCGTTGGTGTCTAACGCTGCACGTTAAATGATAGTGCTGCATGCTATGCGCTATACACCTTTTTAGCTGCGTTAGACTGTTTGCACATGCTCAGTAATGATTTCTTTTTTTTTTTTATGCATGCGCCGTTTTCATTCTATCACGGTGCGATGAAAACGGTGCACCAAACGCAGGGCTAAATAATGTCCAAGTTATAGTCTTTCAATGCGTTGCATTAGGGGCACGTTATGCGACCTTAACGTCGCATCAAACGCAATGTCTTACTGTGTAAGAGGCCTAAATATGGATTTGTTTGAAAATGGTTATAAATTATTTTGGGTTTCTTTAATTTGTAGAAAGAATCTTTTTTTATCTTCCTGTTTAGAGAAAAGGTAGGTAAATCTCAACAGAGACAGGGACCACATTGAAGGAAACATTTTTCTTATGGTGCCCATACACGATACAATAAAAACGTTTGATTTTCCCGTTTATTCGATCTAAATGATCGAATCGAATAAAAGTTGAAAATATTTTTTTTCCGATCAAGAAATTTGAACGACTATCCCGTTTTTTCGAGAAAAATCTGATTGGACGTACTGGAAAAATCTTTATATTCGATCTAATGGAATAATCAAACTAAATTATCTAATCGAAAAAAAATGAAAAATTTACCATGTATGGCCACCTTTAGAGTGGAGGAAGACAAAGGATTTTAGAGATGTTTTCATTGATTTCCTTTCCTTGTGACACAATTGGTACAAATTCCAGCTCTTGCTGTCACGGGGCAGATATGGCAGTAAGGAAATATTCAGCCTTGACTGGCTCATTTTACGACTTCCATGTAGTATGAGGGCCTGCAGGTTGTGTGGGTGAGCTCTCATACTACTGGCAAGTGGTAACATTGGCCAGCCAAGATTGGATGTTTATATGCACCTTTAGGGGCCTTTGGCATTAGGGCGGTGCAGTATTTTTACCGCACCCCACCGCAGGGCAATCAAAGTCTATGGGGACTTTCATAGCGACCCGATGCGACGCAATGCAATGCAATGGAAGTGATGTTTTCGCCGCATCCCCAACGCTCAGACAAATCTATGTTACCGCTTGGTTTGGCAGCGGACTGGTAATCATGTAAGTCTATGGTGATGTGTGTGTAAAATCTCATCACAAGTTTTACACGTCGCGCATGTGCAGAAGCGTAATTTTAGCAATACACTTCTGCGCACATAATTGCGTCGGCAACAGGAAGTAAGTGTCACTTCTGGCTGGCTGCCACGCAGGGATTACAGTGTACTACTTCCCTGAAAGCCTGTTTTTGGCGGTGCAGTGCGGCCCCCGGGCGCACCGCAACGCTGCCGCCAGTGCCCAGTGTGAAACCGGCCTCAGGGTCTCACTCTTTGCTACTCCCAAATAGTGTATAAAAGTGTCAGAGGTGGCAACCGTTTTTATTTGCTTTATCTCAGGTGGTGGATAACCACCTTCTCCTCCCACTTTCCTCTCCACTAAACAGTGCAGAGCCTTTTAGTACACCGTTGAGTTTTTATGCTTCCTCTAAGTGAAACAGTGGTTGATGGTAAGCTGTTTGGTCACATTCACACTATGCGTGTTTTATAATGCATGCATAATGCATTGCGCGTGAAAACACTCAGGATCTCTTACTGCCTGTTGACCCCTATGGACCATGCACTTAAGTTGGTGTTCGAATTCAGACCCACGTCAGTGTTCTCCCCAGGCTCTTTTAGCCCAGGTGCTGTATTGGTTAGCAGTGCACCCGGCTGTTATCAGCTCACCTCCTCCTATGCTGTAAGCAGAGTTGCACACAGAAGCACCGGCCCTGCATTCTCATCTCGCCCCACCCAGCTACTTTTTCCTGACACCCGGCTACTTTTTCCTGCCACCCGGCTGGAAAAAAAATTCTGGGGAGAACACTCCACGTGGTTCAGAACCCAAACACTCGCATTCAGCACGGAACAGCAGGACCCGACTATTTCATTTAGCTCCGATGCTTCTCCCTTCCAAGCTGGAATTAAATGAACGCACCCCACCCCGCTGTTCCGTGCTGTAATGGTGCATGAGGCCAAATTTGATGTCCAACACTGCCATGCGTGTTTACAAATGCATTGTCCAGTTATGTGCTGCATACAGTGCAGTACTGGCCAACACTTGTGTAAAAATGCATGGTCCATAAAGATCAACAGGCAGTAAGAGAATATGTGCATTTTGCTGTACGCAGTGCACAATGCATTACCTATGTGTTACACCACAACTCACAGTTTAGTAGTCACTAAACTTCGGTAGACCTTGCGTCATCAGACAACGGACATAGATTTTACTGGCATTACAAAAGCTAAATCCTGCACCTTACCCATTTTGTGTAAGTAACAATCTACATTTTATCAGGGCCAATTTAAGCGGTGTGGGGGCCCCCTGCAGCAAAATGGCCCAGATCCGGCAACCACCTCCCCTCCCGGAGCAAACAAATAATAAAGACACTGTGACCTTTATCCTGCCTCCCCCCTCCCCCTTCTCTGACTGCTCCCTGGGGCCCTGCACAATTTCTGGCTTCTGACATATCCCACCGCACTTCTCCATCCATGTTCCATCTTTGGCACTACTGCCAGTCTCTTCTCCATGCAGTGCATATTAGGCGTAAATAATCGGATCATGGAGAAGAGGCAGGTGGCGAGGATGACGACAGAGCACGGATGGAGCAGCGTGCTAGGACTGCTGAGAAGCTGCAAATTGTGCAGGGGAGCAGTCCAGCGGAGACCACCTTGGGGGTCTGTCGACACTGTGGGCACAGCAGTGGTCCGGGGTCCTAGGGCAATTGCCCCCTTTTTCCTTAAAGAGCCACTTAAGCGGAAAAAAAATTATGATATAATGAATTGGATGTGTAGTACGGATAATTACTAGAACATTAGTAGCAAAGAAAATATTCTCATATTTTTATTTTCAGTTATATAGTGTTTTTTATAACATTGCATCATTCTCTAATATTTGCAGTTTACACATTACTCAGTATTCTAAATAATTTTTTTGAACTGTCCTCAGACAGAGAAAAAGAAAATAAGACTGATGATTGAGATAACAAGCTTCAGAAGACAGAGCTCTCTGCGACTTTGAAAGTCGTGGAGCTCAATGGCTCTTTTGCATAGATAGCAACTGGAGTTTCTTAACTCTTCCTCTACTGGAAACAATATTAGACTTATGTCTCTGCTCCTAATGTTTTATTTCTTAGCTGTACTACACATACAAATCATTATATCATAATATTTTTTTTCACTTCAGTGTCTCTTTAATGGCAGCGCCGGTCCTGCATATATACTATTTTGTTTCTGTGCACATACATTTTTCCACAGTTTATTGAATACAGTGGAAGGATACTCTGGTGATACTTCTCTAATTGATAGCAATAAAACAAACTTAAAAATATCCATTTCACAAAAATTGCTTTTAAAATGTGTTCTTTTGACAAATTCAGTCTGTGTACAAGTCTTATTGATTCACCGAAGGAAGATAAACGTGAGTCGATAGCTTCTCAGTTCTGCAAGCAATCGATCACTCCCAGAATGGAAAATCAGTTGGAGAGTAGCTATGTTTGCACAACATCGCACCGCCCAATATTGATCACATTTCAGCGCGTATCTGACGGAATATTAGGAAACTACAAATAACTACAAACTACAATTACAATTTACTACAAACTACAATTACAAAACTAGACAAGACAAAGAACATTCATATTGCGCTTCTCCTGGCGGACTCAAACGGCCAGAGCTGCAGCTACAAGGGCGCGAGCAGTAGACAGTGGCAGTGCTGTAGAGTGGAGAAGCACAGCGCTTAGTGTTCACAGTCTGTAAAATTGACATTGGGGCCCATGGCTCCGGATCAGGTCAATTTGCCACCGCAATCGGCAGGCATTTCATAGACGCCTGTGTTTACTTTCCGTAATCGGGGCGCCCAGCTGGTCACTTGCAGATCGAGAAGATTGTGAGTGGGCACACCAGTATCAGGTAGGGTGCTTGATATTGTGGCATAGGCTATGCCCCAAACAGCAGCTGTCAGTTACAGCTTGCAACGGTCCGCGGAGTATATTGACATTTGAAAGTGGAATTCAACTAACCCCTTTTCCAGCTATGAGCATTGTGGAGGGTGGCTGAGACAGGCAAGCCTATTTTGTTACAGTAGCGCTGGGTGCACTGTATGATGTATGATGTGTGCATTTTTCGTTTGATGAGGTACTGCAGCAAATTTATATGCATATGCTTACATTATAACCAGGGACATGACATCACTGTTTGGTCATTATTTCGGGATGGGGTTTTATAGGATTAAATAAGTATATATTAAGTCACTACCATGCATGGTCGGACTGGGACACTAAGGGCCCACCAAGGAAGTTTCAGCCTGGCGCCCACCCCCTCTCCTCCTCCCCCCCCCCGATCCCTTCTCCGACTCCCCCCCCCCCCCCAATTTTGGGCTCACATACACATGTACTCTAGAAATTTTGCATGATTTTATGGTAGGGAATAGATTGTGAGCACTTCTGAGGACAGTCTCCAATAGGGATACGTCCACATGTGGCACGCGCAGCAAAAATAAATGGGTGTCACCATGCACTGCACCATGAGGTCATGATGAGTCATGGGCAGACTTAAAAAAAAAAAAAAACACAAAATAAGTAGCGGTATTATTCACAGAGATTAGGTCCGACCAGATACATTTTAGATAAAATAATCAAGTAGTTACATGCCTCATGATAATTCATCAAGTAGTCAAATGGCAGCAGATTTTCCGACAAAATGCAATCAGATTGGCGGCAGATTTTCCCACAAAATGCAATCAGATTGGCGGCAGATTTTCCCACAAAATACAATTAAATTGGCGGCAGATATCCCCACAAAATGCAATTAGATTGGCGGCAGATTTCCCCACAAAATGCAATTAGATTGCCGGCAGATTTCCCCACAAAATACAATCAGATTGGCGGCAGATATCCCCACAAAATGCAATTAGATTGGCGGCAGATATCCCCAGAAAATGCAATTAGATTGGCAGCAAATATCTCCACAAAATACAATTAGTTTGGCAGCAAATATCCCCACAAAATGCAATTAGATTGGTGGCAGATTTCCCTACAAAATGCAGTTAGCTTGGTGGCAGATATCCTCAGAAAATGCAATTAGATTGGCAGCAGATATACCCACAAAGGCAGGTCCCCAGTTAGTGGGGGCCCCAGAGCTGAGAAGGAGGGGGCACAGCGTAGGAAGGGGGAAATTGTGCACAGAGCAGGGAGGAAGCCTCCCCCCCTCCCTCACCTAGGGGCCCCCCCTTCCGCGCTCCCCCCCCCCCTCTAAAATTGCAGCCAGCAGCAGTGAGCGGGGAATAGCTTACCGGCATCAGAGCGATACCACTGCGTGCCGCTGGGCTGGGCTGGTCTCTGTCTCCTGCATTGACCAATCACGCTCTCGCAGGAAGTACTGATGCCAGTAAGCTATTCCCCGCTCGCTGCTACTGGCTGGCTCCAATTTTGGAGGGGGGGGAGCGAAGAAGGGGGGGGCCCTAGGTGAGGGCTCCCCCCTCTTCCCCGCTGCTCTGTGCACAATTTCCCTCCTCCCTGCACTGTGCCCCCCTCCTTCTCAGCTCTGGGGCCCCCAGGAGGCGGGGCGGCCGGGGCCCACCGATGGAAAAATCGGTGGTTCGGTGGGTCAGTCCGAGCCTGCTACCATACATGATTGTAACCACAGGCCTTGATAAAGGAGGACCCTGCGCGGCCCCTGAAACAATTGTCGTCTATCTTTGTGGATATAATTGCTCAATAAAGAGCGTGAATTCTTCAACGTCAGTGTGCTGATATACTGGGTTGTCAGCTGGTCACTTGGGTGCTTGATGCAAGTAGTAGCTGATTGGGTACTACATAGAGTTTAATGGTTGACGATCGGCTACAACTATTAGTATTTTAGGCACCAGAGGTTAATATTAGGAATTTAGTGGGGGAGGTTAGGGTTATGCACCTACAGGGGGGTTAGGGTCAGGCATTAGATGGCACGGTTAGAGCGAGGCATCTATGGGGCGGGGTTAGGGTCAGGCATTAGATGGCACGGTTAGAGCGAGGCATCTATGGGGCGGGGTTAGGGTCAGGCATTAGATGGGACGGTTAGAGTGAGGCATCTATGGGGCGGGGTTAGGGTTAGGCATTAGATGGGACGGTTAGAGCGAGGCATCTATGGGGCGGGGTTAGGCATTAGATGGGACGGTTAGAGCGAGGCATCTATAGGGCGGGGTTAGGGTCAGGCATTAGATGGGACAGTTAGAGCGAGGCATCTATGGGCGGGGTTAGGGTCAGGCATTAGATGGGACGGTTAGAGCGAGGCATCTATGGGGCGGGGTTAGGGTCAGGCATTAGATGGGACGGTTAGAGCGAGGCATCTATGGGCGGGGTTAGGGTCAGGCATTAGATGGGACGGTTAGAGCGAGGCATCTATGGGCGGGGTTAGGGTCAGGCATTAGATGGGACGGTTAGAGCGAGGCATCTATGGGGCGGGGTTAGGGTCAGGCATTAGATGGGACGGTTAGAGCGAGGCATCTATGGGCGGGGTTAGGGTTAGGCATTAGGAGGGAGGGTTAGGCACTTAGAGCAGAGGGTTAGGTAGGTGCCAGGCAGCGCATAGTGAAATGTTGGTAATTTCAGTTACCAAAATGTTACAGTTAGCGACACACTCTGCGCCCAGCTAATACGGCAATGCTACAATGCACACTCCCATGGTTCTATATAGCGGCACCACCTGTATGATCTATTCTCTCCTCTCTCCGGTGTTCTCTTTTACCCATCTAGACACGTTTCACACAGAAGCGTCTACGTTGGACTTCCAACACATATAGGCACAGAAGGGAAACCTGTATTACCCGAAGCAGCCAGTCAGATTTCACTTGTTATTTTTAGTGTAGGTCAGACAATGATAGGAAGAATATGATTGTTAAGACCAGCACAGACAATTTCCTTTTAGACATTTTTTCTACAGCATGCGTTCCTGAGCATAAAGGGATGTTGTGAACTGTAACACAACAATGCATAGCAACTGCACTGCCAAACATTACTGGGATAAAGGCATCCAGCTTCAGCTGTGAAATTGTTGAGTCTTTTAAGTACATTGGCCTGTAATGGTCACAACCATTGTCCTGTGACACTTCCTTCATTTTAGCAAACATCCACCATGGCAGACATTGGCTGCTGTAGTGTGAGAATGTTCAGGAGGAGGGACGTAACGATTGGGGACAAGGGGAGCCCGCTTGTCTTCCTCCTTCATCCCATGGGCTGGTCTCCCCTTTTCAGAGCAGCACAGCAAGCCGGTGTATACCTGCTCCAGCGTTGGGTCGGCCCGCTCTTCTCTCCTCTCACAGTCACGTGACCTGTATCAGGAGCCGTACAGAAATCTGCTGCACAGTATATGGCTGTAATGAAGAGAGAATGATGCGAGCAGTTGCTTTGTGATATCATGGTACTTGTGCTGCTTTTTTTCTCAA
This sequence comes from Hyperolius riggenbachi, assembly GCF_040937935.1. NCBI lineage: Eukaryota > Metazoa > Chordata > Amphibia > Anura > Hyperoliidae > Hyperolius > Hyperolius riggenbachi. The sequence goes on from NC_090656.1 coordinate 49,163,986, forward strand.
ATCAAACGTCATGGTGTATCCATGGCTTCATATGGGGTTAACCTCCAAATATCCCCCTCCCCCTATCTATATGCTGCCAATGAGATGCACCAGGAAAACGAGTTATGTTAAGGTATTTATTTGTGATTTTCTGCAGGACTGCTGTATGCTTGGCTTGACTGTTCTGTAAAAGCCCACACCCTCTACAGGTAATCCCCGGTTAACGAACGAGATAGGGACTGTAGGTTCGTTCTTAACCTGAATCTGTTCTTAAGTCGGAACACTGTGCCATCTCTGTCCCCTGTACCTCTTCTGTGCCCCCCCCCCCCCCCCCTGTGCCTCCAGTGTCCCCCTCTGTGTCGCCTCTGCCCTTTGTACCTGTTTATACAAGTTTAAAAGCCATTTTTTCTTTGATTTTTTTTTAAAGCGATTTTCTCAAAAACTACAAGTCCAATTTGAAAATAATTTTTTGACTTGTTCCCATGGAAACAGAGAACCCATGCCATTCGTATCAGCGGGTCGTCCGTAAGTCAGGCGTTCTTAAGTCGGGGACTACCTGTATGTGATTTTTCCTACCGATTTTGCACAACTATTTTTATTTGTTAGCTTACAGTAGTGTGCAGGGACAACACAATTGTGCAGACTACCCTGTCTAAGCAAGACTGAGATTTTGGGTGAATGCTGCCAAGGAAATAAAGTGAACTTTGGGTATAGTAATGGGTGCAGACTATGGGCTTGATTCACTAAATTGCGCTGCTACAGCAGCACAGCTTAATGACTACAGGGAGTGTTATAATTCCCTGCGTACACTATGCAGCCATAGCGTGCACAGTCCAATTAACAAATGTAAGGAAGCGCTCTTTAAACTAATTGAACCCAGCGTAATTGGACTGCGCACACTATGGTTGCATAGCGTGCGCAGGGTATTATAACACTCCCTGTAGTCATTAAACTGCGCCGCTGTAGTAGCGCAGCTTAGTGAATCAAGCCCTTTGCGAGTTAATTATGTTAAAAATAGTTTGTAGGCCTTAGTTATAGGTTGATCTACAGATACACACAAAAATTGAAAAAATTGCTGTTTAAAGTTATCCTGACTAGAAACCCAGGTCCTAGCACTGTTAAAACACATAAGACAAAATAAATTGAGCACCAAACCAGAAGTATTTATTGCATAAATTGCATCAAAGCTAGTCAAAAACAGCAGTGGCCAAAAATAAGGGCCTAAATCGCATACATACAACTAGGCTTGTTTTGGGACCAAACATAAGAATTCCAAGTCATACATTCTGACCCTGGTAGGTGTCAGTCCATTCCAATTGAAACTGATGACTCAAAGTCTTCATAACTTAAATTTCAAAGAGAATATGTCTTATCAGTGTGATTAAATAAGTTCACATCCATAAAACTGAACAGTAAATTTAAACCTGGAATTAGATGATGGCTGGTGTGGTAGGCATCCACGTGCAACACAGACAAAGTGTGGTAGAGACCATACATTCGGTGAGGGCCCTCTTTGCCAATCCACCACAAGTCCTTACACAGGTCCAGTTGAGGTGGAACAATAGTGCTAAGACATGGTCGAACAGAAGCAGTGGCATAGGTAAATGCATTTCGTCCCACCTACTTGGTGCTTCCTCAGACGTGCAATTTGTTTTGAACAACAATTAGTTCCTATTTGAGGGGAAATATTATAGACAACAAAATGGCGTGGCCATGGGGGCGGCTTGCTCTCCTACATACGCCTGCTTGCATCGCATTCCAAGTCGTATTTAAATTTACTGTTCAGTTTTGTGGACGTGAATTTATTTAATCACACTGGTTCAACATATCGGACTTCGAGTTATTCAGTCGGGTGCCAATATCATTATACAGCAACTGATTATCTATTCCTGGCTGCTTGGATTATGTACATTCTTATTTACATAAGTTTCATCAGTTTCAACTGGAATAGACTGACATCCTCCAGGGTCAGAATTTATGACTTGAACGTCTTTTGCCTTAGAGGGTTATATGTAGCTTACTATTTATGAGGTATGTTTGGTCCCAAATCAAGCCTAGTTGTCTGTATGTGATTTAGGCCATTGTTTTTGGCCATTGCTGCTATTGACTAGCTTTGATGCAATTTATGAAATAAATACTCTGCAAAACTGGTGCTCAATTTATATAGATTTACAGATGCACTTTATCCACTCAATAGTCCAAAATACAAAACAGCAACTATTCAATTATTTTAACTGTTACAACTCAAGAAAAAAATATTTTTGTACAGGATGCTTGCTGTAATAGTGCAGGAAATATATTTGGCAGAAACAGGAAGCTCAAGGTATTGTGAATATTTTTATACTTGAGCAATAAGAACATGCAAGCAAAACAAATATTACACGAGGCTCGTTATTATGTCTTCATAGCAACATTTTTAAAGTGACCCTTCCTCGCACAATAAAGTTGTTATTTTTTACTGAAATATTCAGGACCGACATTTTCCCGGCTTTACCTTATCACTTCTGATAGGAGAATACAGGAGAGATGCTTACATGAGCCAGAGAGACCCCCCAATTACATAATGCAGAATGCACCCAAATTACAATATTTAGATCTCCCTTCAAATAACAACATGAGTTTCCCTCAAATATTGGTCTTATCGACCTCTACATTTTATTATTGATTTATAAAGCTGGAGTGGCTTATTAACAACCTACATTCATGTTTACAGCTAGTGTATACCAATATAGCTGATGCTTGGAGTTTATTCCTGGGAACTTTTTTTGCTATTAGATTTTCAGCTGGCCCCCTTAAGGGAAATCGGAACATGTTCCATTTGAGCTCTTTGTGGATTTAGAAATTTAGGGCTGTTGTGTTTGTGTGAGTGTGAAGGCGCCGGCTTGGTTGCAACAACAACAATAACATTTGTAAAGCGCTTTTCTCCCATGTTACTCAAAGCGCATAAGCATGGCTCCGACCATCGTGGTACAGAGGAAGAATTTTATAAGTCTGGAAATGCCAGGCTAAACAGGTGGCTTTTCAGTCTGGATTTGAACAGCTCCAGGGATGGTGCTGTCTTTACTGGGTGTGGCAGGGAGTTCCAAAGAGTAGGGGCAGCATGACAGAAGGCTCTATCTCCAGATTTTTTGAGGTGCACTCTGGGAGTGACCAAGTTTATAGAACTTGCTGATCTGAGGTTGTGAGAGGTGTGGTGCAGCTTCAGCAGGTCCTTCATGTATCCAGGGCCCAGATTGTGCAGGGATTTGAATGTCACCAGTCCAATCTTGAAGAGTATACTCCATTTGACAGGTAGCCAGTGCAGTGGGTGAAGGATCAGTGTAATGTGACAGTGGCAAGGCTGGTTTGTTAGCAATCTGGCAGCAGCATTCTGCACTAATTGAAGGCGACGCAGGTCCTTTTTGGGGAGGCCAGCAAAAAAGAGCATTGCAGTAGTTCAGCCGTGATGTGATGAAGGCGTGGACTAGGGTTGGAAGATCCTCTGGGGGAATCAGATGTTTAATCTTTGCAATGTTCTTCAGATGAAAGAAGGAAGATTTAACTACAGATGAAATTTGGTTTCTGAAACTCAAATCCCCATCGATTAGTACGCCAAGGCTGCGCACAAGGTTGGAGCTGTTTATGTCTGAATTCCCAATCCTGATTGGTGTTGCTTTAGGATAGAGCTGTTTTGATGGCGAGTGCTGGCTCAGTTTTGTCAGCATTCAGTTTCAACCAGTTATCATTCATCCACGCCTGTAGCTCAGCTAAGCAAGAGTTTATTTTTGGGGTAGGGTCTGTTCCACCAGGTTTGAAGGACAGGTATAGCTGTGTGTCATCAGCGTAGCAGTGGTACGTCAGGCCATGACGTAGGATAAGTGTACCGAGTGGCAACATGTAGATTGCAAACAGCAGAGGGGATAGGATTGATCCTTGTGGCACTCCGAATTGTAGAGGTGCAGGTTTGGACATGGTTGCGGGGTGGCCACCTAGCTATTTTTAACTTTAATGTTTCTGTGTGTTTGATTGTTTTTTGACACAATAAAAAATCTTTTGATATATTTTTGTAGTTACCGAGTAGATCTGTTGGCTTTACTCTCCACTTCTTCTTATCCTATAATTTATGATTTGATTTATAAAGCGCCAACATATTCCGTGGCACTGTACAAAGTAAGAACAGTGATAAAAGTAACCTGATGAATAAAATGTATAATGTTTTCCAGGACACAAAAGGGGGAGAGAGCCCTGCCCTTGTCAGCTTACAATCTAAAGTCTACAAAGTTCCCGCAGATATCAGCCAGTGTGGACCCCAGTTATTAGGCAGTAACCTCTAAATAATAAGCAGAGCTCCCTCCAATTATTGACCCCTTACTATTATAGTGTGAGTGACCCACAATTGTTAGGCAAAGATCCCCCAAAATATTAAGCAGAATGACTCACAGTTTGGTAATGTGAAGAGAGGGAAACCGAGAGCCCGATATGGTGTAGTATGTTAATGTAATGGTATCTGGTGATAAAGAAGGTGATTATACTCACAAAGGTAGGTCGCCACCAAGGCAACCACTGGGCGAGCAGGCGGGGAGAATTATAACCTGACCCCGCTCAGGTCTAAGAAGTCGCTCTCTGTAGATGGGAAAAAGTGGGGATACACCCCTCCACCAAGGGTGGATTAAATTATTTTGTAGCAGGATAACAGAGTCGCCAGGTAGAGTAAAATTAATTAAAATAGTTAAAAAGGGCGAAGTGGGTGGACTCACCTCCCTTCTGGAAGAAATGGCCGGACAACGGGCAAGTTACTTGCAGTTTAAAGTAACATTTAATAATAACTCCAAAAGTGCAACGCGTTTCACGGGTAACAGTCCCGCTTCTTCAGGTAAACGATTTTTGGAGGGTACACTGTCTGGTCAAGAGCTGGGTATAGCGCCTCTGTCTCTGTCTCTGTCTCTCTTCCAGAAGGGAGGTGAGTCCACCCACTTCGCCCTTTTTAACGATTTTAATTAATTTTACTCTACCTGGCGCCTCTGTTATCCTGCTACAAAATCACAGTTTGATAAGTTTCTTCCAAAATACATTAGCTCCCCATAAAATATAGCAGAGTTTCCCCAAAATGTGAGGCAGCGTGACCCCCAGTTAGGCAGAGTGGTCACCTATTAGACAAAGTGGCCCCCTCAAATTATTAGGCAGAACAACCTCTAGAAATTCAGCAGAGCGACCTTTGGTTGGGCAGAGTTACCCTCAGGGAAGGTAACCCCTAAACAGTTGCCTTGTCTGAATATGTTGTCTGTAAAGGTGCGTAAACACGTCCAACTTTATGCCTGATTGTCGTTTAAACTGGTCGTTTGAACGACTTGAAGTTCAAACAACAAGTCGTTCAGACATCATGTACACACTGACCAACAAGTTGTTTGATATGCTAATTTACCTAATTTACATGTCGTTTAACCAACTTGATAATGGACTTGATAGAACAATGGACTAGATTAAATGACTGATCAAACGATTTGTTGTTTGAATGTCTATTAGTGTCCAACTAATAGACATTCAAACAACAGGTTGTTTAATCAGTCATTTAATACATAAAGTAGTTTGTACTCATGTACGGATCTAACTGTCGTTTGAACAACAGTTAGTCCAACGGATCCGCCAAGTGGATCAGTCCAAAACTGCTGCTATCAGTCTAACGATAGAACGTACACATGTCCAACTGACGTTCAAATGACCGGTTTGAACTATAAGTCGTTAAAAATCAGGCATGTGTACGTACCTTAAGTCAGGTAGATATTGATCATTTGTCACATTTATTTAGTGTATGCCCAGAGTTAGTCCCTTTGTTTCACTAAGTAGTGCTGCAAGAGTTAAGTAATCCTACAAATAGCGCAGCAGTGAGAAGTAGTGAGATCTGACTGAAGTGGTTGTCACCTTTGTGCATCTTGTGGGACTGCAGCCACCTGGATGATTGGATCTTGTGGTAGCTTGGATAGGTAGCACAACAGCCATGTCTGAAGAGCAATATCGTGAGAGATCCTCACTGCAGGAAGATCTGAGGCTGTTTTGCATTTCCTAGGTGACTGATCTCATAGGGGAGAATATCATAATATACAGGGAGTTCCCAGGAACAGCCAGAAAGCTTGCAGACATGTGAAACGGTGCAGAACAATATTAAACAACTTTACTAAGCAAAGTTTTTTTGCAGCCACATATAGGTTTGCAGGTGAGGCAGTACCTTTGGTGGTTTTAACAGTTATGGAATGATAAAGTTGAATGGAAAAAAATTAAGAAAATGTCACAACTGTTCACAGTTCTACATTGGCCTCTTGTCTTAGGTCGTGTCAGGTGGCTGTGAAACCCGTGAAATACCGCTGCTAAGAAACGGTCTTGGACAGCTTGGATTTAATGCGGATTCTGGAGGATTTGTCACGGAGGTAGAGAGATTCAGCATGGCCGAGACTGTAGGACTTTGCCCTGGAGCGAGGCTGGTAGCCATTTGTGGCCATCCATTCTGTTCCCTGACCCCTGCGGATGTTCGTGCTCTATTCATTCGTGCCAAGAAGGTGACCGTGACTACTCTTCCTCCAGATGAGGCAGGGAAGCCCCGCAGGTAACAACAGAGTGTGAGCCATTCCTCGTCTACCTATCTGTTACGGTGACATGGTTTTCACCGATCTACTGCTTTTATCACTAGGAGTTTCTCTGAGCTGTATGTGCGATCGCTGCAAGAGCAGAGGATCTTCAGGCGATCCGAGGGAGACAGTGAAGAGGGAGAAGAAATAATTCCAAGAAAAGTAGAATCTGCTCCAGACACTCAGAACATGATGCGCACATTCTCTGTTCAAGAGGAAAGAACAGACTTCAGGTACATCATTTACTTCTCCATTTACTGTATGCTTCCCTGTAACCAGCATGACATCTCAGAGATTGGGATTCCAATTGCTTAATTTCTTCCAGAACGAGTTTGTTTTATAGCAAACTTCCACAAACTATGAAATAGATGTACAATAGAGGTGGTGACTGCATTTATGTACCTGCAAAATGAAAAGTCCATAGGTTGGTTAGCACACCAATTTTTTGTAGTTCAATTATTTATACTTCAGTCCAACTGCCCACAACAAAACTGATGATTGTTTTGGGACCACACAAGGTCCCCTTCATCGGAAAGTGCAAACATACACTTTCTGATGAAGGGCACCCTGCGTGGCCCGAAACAAGTGTCAGTCTTGGTGTGGACACACGCATTGAAGAATAAATCATTGAACTGCAAAACATTGTTGTGCTTACCATCTTCTGGACTTTTGACATTGGGTGTTGCTTCACACCAGGTTATACACCCAACCTATGGTAAGGTGTGCCACTCTAAAGACCCTCTACATCTGCAAAATTAGTTTTGCATACAGCAAAATACTCAGTAACTATGATTGAGGGCAGACCGATCTACCAAACCTTGTTTTTTGTAAATGTTTTAAACCATGTTGACAGTGCAACATGATGCAGGGTACAAGTGATCTTTTATGATCTTTCTTTTGGAAACATTGAATAGGGGTAAGTGAAGCTGAGGACTCAAGCACACTAGCAGTTTTTTAGTGAATGGCCATGATTTTTCTTTCCTGCCTATCTCCTGAGGACCATGCTAGGCCTTTGCCTGTAGGTGCCAGTGCTACAGAGGCAGCTGGTCTCCACTTCTTTCCATACTATTCCAAGCAACCATGTAAAGGTGGCCACTAATGATGCAATCTTCACTGTGCAATCTTAACACGTCTATGTAATAGGAGGGACTACCTAAAGTAGCCATTCAAAGTATTCCACATGCAAAGTAGAGTGAATATCCGGCACTACTGCAAGGTTTGTAAACTCCATATATTTAATGACAGTCCTTGTAACTATACATCCATTACAGCAAATGGCATTGCAAAGTTGGTTAACATACCCTATTGGTGTTACAGCCGTGGGGTGGGAGCAACGGTCTGCCTGACGACCGTTTCGCTTGATATAAGCTTCTTCCGAGGCTCCGTGCGCACGGAGCCTTGGAAGAAGCTTCTATCAAGTGAAACGGTCGCCAGGCAGACCACTGCTACCACATTGCCCCACGGCTATAACACCAATAGGGTATGTTAACCAACTTTGCAATGCCATTTGCTGCAATGAATGTATAGTTACAAGGACTGTCATTAAATATATGGAGTTTACAAACCTTGCAGTAGTGCCGGATATTCACTCTACTTTGCATGTGGAATACTGTCTGTTATTTCTATCCTGAGCACATCGAAGGTACATACCCTATCAACTGTGCCAGTCACTTTTCTTTTTCGTTTTTTGAAAGTGCCATTCAAAGTATATCCACTCAGTTTACCTTTTTACTGCATAGATTTGATAAGATTGTACAATTAAGATTGTATCATTGGTGGGCACCTTAAAGCTCTGTAAACAGGCTAGATGAAATTACAACTGCCTCTGCCGAGAACCCAGCATGTGTACAGCAGCCACCGACCCCACTCGACTGCTTGACAAGCGGATCACTTCGGGGGAGCGTTGGCCAAGAGTATTGCTCTCCCCACATACCCCCCCGCGTGATGTTGCTCCCGCGCTGCTGCGCCTCCCCCGTGTAGAACACGTTGTGCGCTTGCATGCCAGCAATGTGTCTGCAAAGCCTCGGCCTTGCAATGTCCTCCGAGGGTCGGATCCCAAACCCATTCAGGCGACATCAATTGATCGTGTGTACAGGCCTTGAGATGCAGCAGCTGTAGTCATTTAGGTGTTTTTGTAATTACTGTATATGTGGTGAGCGGCAGGTGTGACCTCATGTAAGAGGAGCAGAGTTTAAAGCAGATCTGAGCTGGAGCCAAAGCTGAACAATAAATCAGATAGTGCTTCTTACCACCTCCCCTGCAGCCTCCAATCATCTGGTTTCACTTTCATTGAAAAAAAATAGCCACTACCTCCGGGTCACGATGCTGCATCTCCGCTCTGTGCATCTCACGTCTAGCACAGAGAGGAAGCGGCCAGGAGGGGCAGGTCAGAGGCAAGCTATGGGCTTTTCCTGATGCTGGAGAAAGTGCCCCTCTCTTGCAAGGAACCCCCCTTCTTTTGGGTAAGTTGGGGGGCAGCGTGGCAGCCAGGGGGACGGAGCTCAGAGCAGAAAGGACACAGAGATATGTAATTTACCTTCTAACATGCATCTGTGTCCCAATTGCTCTGCCAACTCCGAACATTTTAAGGTACAGGATTTTATCCCAGCGAGTGCCCCACAGTGTCCTCATCCCATAGGACCGACCACAGTCTGCTTTCACTGTAGTCTACTTGCAGTATAGGGACAGAAAATTGGTTTACTATAAGAGTCGCTGGAAGGAGTCATGGTAGTGACAGTTGCAGGAAGACGTAAGATGTTAGAACTGTTGGAGCATTAGCTGCCTATCTGCTGCTTTTTGTCTCCTATGCACAGTATTACATTAAAGGGGAACTTCAGCCTAAACAAACATACGGTCATTAAGTTACATTAGTTATGTTAATTAGAATAGATAGGTAATATAATTTTTTACCCACCCTGTTTTAAAAGAACAGGCAAATCTTTGTGATTCATGGGGGCTGCCATCTTTGTCATGGGGGCAGCCATCTTTTTGGTTGAAAGGAGGTGACAAGGAGCAGGAGACACAATTCCAACTGTCCTGTGTCCTGATAACCCCTCCCAGCTGCACACGCTAGGCTTTAAATGTCAAATTCAAAATGTAAAAAAAAAAAATTGCACCAAAACAGCAGAACGAGAGCAACATCATCAGAAATCCCATCATGCTTTGCACAGCATCAGGGGAAAAAACCCCGGGCAGTTTTCTTCTGTGCAGCTAAAAATGAGGCTTGTATAAGAGAAACAAAGTTCTGATGCTGTGAATCTGTTAAAGAAACACCAGGCCTTTTCAGTACTGCTGAGTCGATGTTTAGTCCGGAGGTTCACTTTAACAATCCTGTATCAGTTGTATCAGCATTAAAATGTCTAATTATCTGAGCAAGTGCATTAAAAAGCCATTTGAAAATGTTTCCCCTTTGCTGCTGTTTCCTGAAGAGAATAATTCAGATCAGAGGACACAATTACACAGAGCAGAAGTCATTCAGTGCTTCAAGAGAGGCATCAAGACAAATAAAGCATCTTCAAGAGTGGTGAAGAGTTGAAATCCATGACTTGTATATTTTTTTGTTGCCTCTCATTTCCTCAAGCAATAAATACAAAGACAGTGCTACACAGTCCCAGCACTAGTGGTGATTAAGGTGTACAGGGTACACTTCTGAATACATCAGTTGAACCGTCCCGCTTTAAACTTTGCTTGGTACACCTCAAACACACAAAGCCATCCAGGCAATAAATCCTTATAACACAATGGTCTCAATTCTGGTAGGGTTTTCAAGCAAATTACTGCATGAACGGTAATTTACCACATGCGGTAATGACATTTAGCAATGTTTTACCATGTGGTAAATTTTAGTCATCAATTACCACATGTGGTAAATTATGCAGTAATTCGTGCCGTAATTTGCATTAATTTTACCGAAAATTGCTATTCTGATGAAAATTAGGGGGCATGTTGGCACATAATTTACTTATCAGTTTAAGACCTGCCTGTACCTGGCGGTGAAGTTGCATTTGTGTGCATTTTGCAGGTTTTTACCCTCCTGGCAGTCTATTAAAAACCGCCAGGGGGCAGAGCAGCAGTTTTTTTGTAATTTTTTTTTAAAATCATGTAGCGAGCCTAGGGCTCGCTACATGATCGCCGCTGTGCAGCGGCATCCCCCTACCCTCTTTGATCGCCTCCGGTGATCGGCGATCAGGAAATTCCGTTCAAAGAACGGGATTTCCTGGCGGCCTTCCCCCGTCGCCATGGCGACGGGGCGGGATGACGTCACCGACGTCGTGACGTCATCGGGAGTACCGATCCAACCCTCAGCGCTGCCTGGCGCTGATAGGCCAGGCTGCGCAGGGGGTCTGGGGTGCGCGGCGGAAATCGGCGCAGAGCGGCGGCAATCGGTATGCTCACGCAGCTAGCAAAGTGCTAGCTGCGTGCAGAAAAAAAAATTGTGCAAATCGGCCCAGCAGGGCCTGAGAAATCCTCCTGCGCGGCTTACCCTGAACTACGTTCGGGGTTACCGCCAAGAAGGTTAATGGAGTTCCTGTGCAGTTTCTATTCCTTAGTCAAGTTCCTATTCAGGCTGTGTAATAGAGAAGAATAGTAGAAATAAAACTCCAAATACTTACATCTATATATACATATATACACATACACATATATATATATATATACACATACACACATATATATATATATATACACATACATATATATATACTTTTCACAGGTTGCTACATAATCAAATACACATTCCTCCTCCTCACAAAAAAAATGGTACTTATCCGTTAGCCGGGCGCATGCGGCAGGTGGCGCTAATTACTATTCCCCCTCCAGGCCGACATGGATAGCAGGGAAAGATGTAATTCTGGTGGAGTTTTGTCGCCACCTAGAGGATGCGCCCGGCCAACGGATAAGTACCAAAAAAAAAAAAAAATCTTCCAAAGACAATCCTAACTTATGGAACACAATTTACTACTATTTATGTACTGCATGCTTACCGCTGAAATACCGCACTTTTTACTGCACTTTATGGGGACCTCACCATTAGGAAAGACCCTATAAATCTATGGGTCAATCAGCACTTTGAGGGCTCTTTCACACTTGGACGTTGCGTTTGATGTGACGTTAAGGTCGCATAACGTGCCCCTAACGCAACGCATGTTAGCTTTGAAGTTGGACGTTACATTGAACTGCGTTTTGCGTCTCTTGATGCGTACTTTTTGACGCATACGGATCGAACGAAAACGGTGCATGCGGCACATTTTTTAAAAAAACATTACTGCGCATGTGCAAACATTCTAATGCAGCAAAATACGAGTATAACGCACAGCATGCTGCACTTTCATTTAACGTGCTGCGTTATACTCCAACGCAACGTGGGCACTGTGAACAGCCCATTGATTTTTCATTACTGTGAGTTGGGCTGCGTTACAGGCTGCTCTAACGTGCGACTTTAACTTCCCACTGTGAAAGCAGCCTTAGGGTTGTTACACAGGCCTTCCCCCAGCCTTAATGGAACCTTTGGATCACCTCAAGTATAAAACCATATGTACATTTATTACAAAAATTAGCTGTGCACTCACATAAAACGTCTTCATACAATGTGCATTCGTTTTTATTGGCCCTCCCCTGCTAGTTGGCCAACGGACATGACTCACACTAAATCAGTCATGTTTACTGATGTGTTTTTACTTTTACAAAAACAAATTTATGGCTTTGATCCTAATCCCCTTCTTCCATCAGCCGCTGAGAAATCTGTTACATTTTGTTACACACTGTGTAACAGATTACACTGATTACAGAGCTGATGTGAGGAAAGTAAACAAAGTAAAACATGTGAGTAACCAGCACCACCTTGTGGTAAGCTGAAAGAATAACAGTTTTAAGTGAAGATTTTTTTTTTTTTTTACAATAATAAGTGTAGTTTCAAGGCAAAGTTCCATGGAGATCCCAGAGACAGGAATTGATGAAAAAAAATCTTAATTTGTGTCAGTAGAAACCACCTAAGAGTTTAAAACCCTATTCCAAATTGTTCAAAGCAAAAATAAAACACATTTTGTAAAATTTAATTTTCCAAAGAATATCCAGTTTAAACAATAGAATGCCGTAGATTTTAGTGATTCTGACGTCTAGTAATCCTGCCCACCAGGAAGAACCATAGATAGGTTGCAGCTGGGACAGCCAGCACACTTGGGGTGTGGTACAGCAGGGCTTTGTAGATTCATGGAGGGTGAAGTCTAGAAGGGTGCCAGGACATCTGTGTCTATAGGCTCCTCTGAGGTAAATCCGGACCTGGGTGCGGTCATCCAATCGCATTGCAACTAGACTGCTAGTGTGAAACCGGCATCAGAGTTTTGCCATACTGAGAAGATAGAATTTTAGACATTTACCTTTATACTAAAAGTTAGGCTACAAACCAGCCTGCTTTTTTTAAGCTGATAATCCTATTTTATTATCATGCATTTTATGCTATGAAGCGGTTTCTGTGTATACATGCCATATATACTCATAGATAAATTCATCCCAATTTTACCCTCTAAAATCAAGCTAAGGCCTCGTTCACATGTGCTGCGCTGAAAAACGTGTGAAAGCGCGTAGTAAAAACCGCATGCGCTTGTGCGCGTTTCTGTGCGTTGCGCTGCGCTTCTTTAAAGCACGTTTTGCTTGTTATACCAGCAGCAGTTGTCAATAAAACTTTGTTTTTGTATGTAAATGTATTTTTTTCTCCAATTAGGGGTAAAAAATGCATGCGCTTCTATGCGCTTGTACGCGCTTCTATGCGCTAAAAAAGCGCACCCATTCACTTGCATTGATGTGCGCTTTCCAGCTCAACGCACAGAAATGCCTGCAACACTACGTTTCTGTAACGCTGCTCAGCGCAGCGCATAGATGTGAACCAGCTACATTTAGTTACATGGGAAAGTAAATACCTTGCTGATCGCACAGGGCAGTGCGCTGTAAAAAGCGCACAGAAACGGCCCTGATGTGAACGAGGCCTTAATGGCATAATATGCTGAAAAACTGACACTCCATTTACTTGGGTTCCTCCAGACCCCCTATGCAGATTATAGGCCAGCGTACGCATTGGAGAGCATGCAGATAGTTTATATTTACCTCTTTTTGGCAGCACACATCCTTTCGGAGAGAACGTTACCATAACTGTTTTATTTATATATTGTTGTGCCTAATTAGGTGTTGAAATAACCCTTTTTCCTACAGGACTAGCTAGCATCTTTTCATTTAATGTATGAAAAACATATACAAAGTTACAATTAAAATGATGTACAAGTGTCCACTTGTGCAGCATTTTAAATGGAACTGCAGCATTTTAAATATAACTTTGTACATGTGTGGATTGGATCATGTAATAGAGCTGTGCTGGGTTGAAGTGGATTCTATCTTTTGTATTTTGCTTGTTTTTTCATAATCTAGTGTTATTTTTTTCTGTTGCTTTTCCTTCTCTCCCTTCCTCCCAACACTTGTCACTCTGGTTGTCTGGCTGTTTCCATTACATAGCTAGAAATATAATAGCAGGTTGTATCCAATTTTTTCTTCTAGTGTAAATAACACATTTCACAGGTCTCGTCCTGCTTTTCCTCAGGTTCAGCAGTGCTGAATTGGCTCCTCCTGATGTTATTCCTCAACCAGACCCATCAAGAGATGAAGTGAGTGTGAGGCTGTAATCTATTTATGTCACTGTCGTTTCTTTCATTATTATTCCAGCAACGTGCTTAAAGCCAAACTCCGGAACAAACATTTTCCTGGTGCTAGGCAAGCAGGCAGGCTACAGAGCTTGTTTATCTCTGCATTATCCTCTTGATTATCTAATGAAAATGTACCTGAATAGGGGAAGGCTATTGCAGATGAAGCCTTGCAAGAGATGCCTTCTCAAATATGGTTCCAGAGATGTGCCAGTCTGAAGATCTTATCATTAAAGAGTACCTCCAGTGAAAATGACAGAGCCTGTCAAATGATGGGGGACTGCTAGTGTTAAGTATTTACCTGTCCTGGTGTCATCCCTCCAGGCAGGTGATCGCTCTACACCTCCCCCCCCCCCCCATAATTAAGCTTTGGCAATTTTCTTTTTTTCAAATTATGTGCCGAGGCTCTGGCCACGCCTATCTGCGTTGCCACAGTCCACCCCCAGCTCACCAGCTGCAGCCTAATTGGTGGCTGCCTAGCTGGAGGCGGGCAGGTTTCTGAAGAGCTTCAGTAGTCTTTAGAAACATGGCCTTGACTGCACTGCAGAGGAAGGGGGCTGAGCATTACCTGTGACCTGAAGACATCGGATCAAGTAAGTCAGGGCTGGATTTCCCTGCCTACAGGCGCTTGATGATGGATAGAAAGGCGTCTCTCTCCCCTACTCATGTGCCTCCCTGCTTCCTTACCCATGCAGAGTCCTGAACAGAGTGCAAATGAGAAATTACTCACACGGGTCTCGGCTTTCCTCTGACAGGATCTCCTGTAAACCGGGGCACACTTGTGGTGTGGTCCGGTGGGTGTTTGTAGGTTCATGGAAGGCAAAGTCTAGGGTGTCGGGACATCTAAGCCTATAGGCTCCTGTGATGTAAATCCGGTCCTGAAGTAAGTATTTAACGCTGACTTCACCTCCTGCTTTATCCTCCTTCAGCCAGACTGCTGTAGGTCACATCACATTTCTAAAGTAGACCTTTTAGCTGCAGAAACTTCTTACTATGCTTTCAGAACTTAGAACCTGATGTTGGAGGATAAGACATTTGCTGCCAAAGCCAAAATACATTTTCATAATAGGTGTATAGTAGGGTAATGAACAGAGGTAGGAGACGCCCAGGTGGGTACTTGTATGTTATAAGCAGGGTTGGTATATTTCTATGTATAGCTATAAAGATGGTTATACTTATGTATACTGGTAAGACCAATTCTTACCTTAAAAAGGAGTCATTCATCTAATAAAAGAAAATTACTTTATTGGGGCACTTAGATTGACAACGTGTTTCGCGGCGTAAACCGCTTCATCAGGTCGTGTAACGTCCCTTGGGAAAAAATTTGAAAATAACCTTGACTATACTCTCTACCCTTTGGATTAACCCTGATATCCCTTTATAAACAGGCACATTATAGCGGCGTCCTTTCAGGCGCCTGAACACAGGGAACTTACTCCACTGGTGAGTTTTTACACTTATGCTTTTCTAGTTTAGCTCTCATTACGTCCCCCTCCTGTCCTTCTCCAGCATATACTCTATCCCTATTTTATATGTTTTTATTTTCTGCCTAGACCCTAAAATTTATATCGGAGGGACCAATGCTAAGACAAATTACACATAATAATTTTTTAAGTAAGACACTTTCCATGTACCTAAGGGTTAATCCAAAGGGTAGAGAGTATAGTCAAGGTTATTTTCAAATTTCAAATTCTTTTTTATCTTTACGTCCTCTTTGGACGTGCCTGTTTGTATAGAGGTTGTTTTATGAAGACACAGAACATATAAATTTGTACATTGTTGTATATTTTTTCTTTTATCTATTTATATACTTACTAATATGTACAATAGGAAATGTTGGCATGTTCTCAGTACCCTGTCTGTTGTTGTTTTTTTCCCAAGGGACGTTATACGACCCGATGAAGCGGTTTACGCCGCAAAACGCGTTGTCAATCTAAGTGCCCCAATAAAGTAATTTTCTTTTATTAGATGAATGACTCCTTTTTAAGGTAAGAATTGGTCTTACCAGTATACAGACAGGGTACTGAGAACATGGCAACATTTCCTATTGTACCTTAGGTACATGGAAAGTGTCTTACTTAAAAAATTATTATGTGTAATTTGTCTTAGGGATCAAAGCATTGGTCCCTCCGATATAAATTTTAGGGTCTAGGCAGAGAATAAAAACATATAAAATAGGGATAGAGTATATGCTGGAGAAGGACAGGAGGGGGACGTAATGAGAGCTAAACTAGAAAAGCATAAGTGTAAAAACTCACCAGTGGAGTAAGTTCCCTGTGTTCAGGCGCCTGTAAGGACGCCGCTATAATGTGCCTGTTTATAAAGGGATATCAGGGTTAATCCAAAGGGTAGAGAGTATAGTCAAGGTTATTTTCAAATTTCAAATTTTTTCCCAAGGGACGTTACACGACCTGATGAAGCGGTTTACGCCGTGAAACGCGTTGTCAATCTAAGTGCCCCAATAAAGTAATTTTCTTTCATTAGATGATTGACTCCTTTTTAAGGTAAGAATTGGTCTTACCAGTATACATATGTATAACCCATCTTTATAGCTATACATAGAAATATACCAACCCTGCTTATAACATACAAGTACCCACCTGGGCGCCTCCTACCTCTGTTCATGCTGAATTTCCCCTGGGACTAGGGGACACCACCTTGGCAGGTGGCTTTTCTAAGGAGCTGCGACCACCTGATTTTCGTCACAAGGCCGAGTGGGGACAGTACTTCCCCACATGCGACTTAAAGTGGTTGCCTTCTACGCAACCCGGCTTTGTGAGTATATCTACTACCTGATACTCTGCTGATCCTTTACGCTTGCGATAATACACCAGATTGGGCTCCCGGTGTCTTCCCGTTCCCCCGTTTTTCTATCCCTCCAGTATAGTAGGGTAATGGTTTTATATGTACAATTGTAGTTCTAACACATTTGTGCTAAACAGTCGGTTATTGACATTACAGATTATGAATGATACGTTTGAGGAACGTTTGGAGGAGATGCCAGAAGAATCAGATGTTGTTCTTCAGAAGGAAGAAAGCGTTCCACCTGCACCTTCTCAGGAGCCTCCTGCAAACAGTAATAGCTATTTCCACACATTATTATTTCACTGACTTCATATTCATTCTTCGTTCTGTTTCATCACTGAGCCAGTCACGGTGATCACAGGGTGTGAGGTGAAAAAACAGCTCTGGTCCTGAAGTGGCCAGAGAGCACTTTGGTACTAAGGAGTTTAAAGGTACACTGTAGGCAAAAATGTAAACAAGGAAATTATTTACACAGTGGGCACAATATGTTTTGCGGTCATAACGAGCTTCTTCTGTTGAATAAGTGCCACGGACCTCTTGGTATTTAGAAGCCTGAATGTGAAGCAGTCACTGGGCTTGCTTGTTTACTTATGAAGTAGGCTACGCCCATGAAACATGTTGTGTGGTGCTGAATAGATCCTTTTCACTATTTTTTCCAGTTCTGGAACTTTAGATTTTTTTTTTTCGGATTTCCCTTTCATATTTTTGTGGCTATGATTTAATTAACGGACAACTGAAGCAAGATGGGTATTGAGGCTGACATATTTTATTTCTTTTTAAGCAATACTAGTTGCCGTGCAGCCCTGCTGATCCTCTGCCTCTAAAGGTAGCCATACACTGGTCGATTTGCCATTAGATCGACCAACTGACAGATCCCTATCTGATCGAATCTGATCAGAGAGGGATCAGCTGGCTGCCTTTACTGCAAACAGATTGTGAATCGATTTCAGCCTGAAACCGATCACAATCTGTTGAGCTGCTCCTGCCGCCTGTGCCCCCCCCCCCCGTATACATTACCTGAAGCTGGTTCCCGGGCGTCTTCTCCACGCTGCACCGCACCGCTCTGTTCCGGCTCCATCCCGGCGCTTCCTGTGTCACTCCGTGACCAGGAAGTTCAAATAGAGCGCCCTCTATTTAACTTCCTGGTCACGGAGTGACACAGGAAGCGCCGGGATGGAGCCGGAACAGAGCCGTGCAGCGCGGAGAAGACGCCCGGGAGCCAGCTTCAGGTAATGTATACCTGATCGGATCGGCCGCCGCTAGCGACGCGCTCCCTACCCGCGGGCGATCAAGGGTAATTTCCCGCACGGCGCGATCGACGGACCGATCCGATTTTGGGAGGAAATCGGATCGGCGGGTGCGTTGGCAGCAGATTAGATCCCAGGATCGAATCTGCTGTCGAAACGGCCGCGAATCGGGCCAGTGTATGGCCACCTTAATACTTTTAGCCATAGACCCTGAACAAGCCTATGCAGATCAGGTGTTTTTGACATTGTCAGATCTGTAAAGATTAGCTGCATGCTTTCTGGTGTGATTTAGACAGTACTGTAGCCAGTGCCGGGACAAGGTTCTCCAGCAACAGAGGCTGAGAATCCAAAGTGCGCCCCCCCCCCACACACACACACACACACTTAAAGGTTGCCATCAATGATACAATCCTGCGGGGGGGGGGGGGGGGGGTAGTGGTCAAATTGTCGGTGACATAGCTCCTCTCCTAATGCTGGTCTCCCCTCTTCAGCTGGTGTGCTGCCATCATAGTGACCCCATTAAGTGGCGGTGTACATGGGTGCATACATGCTGCCCTGAGTCACTATGGGCCCTCGGAGATGGCGGCAGGAGAGAGGAGGAAGCATGCCAGCTCAGCGGTGAGTGAAATCGCTATGGTAATCCACTATGAAAATGTTTTTACATAGGTCCCTGGGAGACCAGCAGCAGGATGGGGTACACCTATTCGAGTTGCAGTGATTTTTAATAAATAAAATATTACAAATAAAAAATATGTACAGTGTGTAGCAATGATAGATCCCTCTCTGATCAGATGTCGATCAGACAGGGATTGACCTTTTGGGCATATCAAGAGAAAGTGTGCCAGTGTATGGCAGACTTTAGGAATTTGCTAATACCCCCAATCACATGGAGGGAGGGCGAGAGGGAGGGGGGAGAGAGAGCAGGAGAGAGTGGGGGAGAGAAAGAGAGGGGGTAAGCGAAGGGGAGAGACAGAAAAGGCAGAGAGAGGGGGGCAGAGGGAGAGAGAGTGGGGGGGGGGGGGGGGAGAGAGAGAGAGCGTGGGAGGGAAGAGAGAGAGAGGGGCAGAGAGAGAGAGAGGAGCCAGAGTGAGAGAGGGGCAGAGGGAGAGAGGGGGGAGAGAGAGAGGGAGGGCAGTCAGAGAGAGAGGGGAGAATGAGTGAAGGGGCAGAGGGAGAGGGGGGCAGAGGGAGAGGTGGAGAGAGGGGGGAGAGAGAGAGGGAGGGCAGTGAGAGAGAGAGGGGAGAATGAGTGAGGGGGCAGAGGGAGAGAAGGGGTAGAGAGAGAGAGAGGAGCCAGAGCGAGAGATGGGCAGAGGGAGAGGGGGCAGAGGGAGAGAGAGAGGGGGGAGAGAGAGGGAGGACAGTGGGAGAGAGGGGGGAGAGAGTGGGGCAGAGGGAGAGAGGGGTAAAGGGAGAGAGAGGGGGGACATAGGGAGAGAGAGAGGAGCCAGAGAGAGGGGGGACATAGGGAGAGAGAGAGAGAGGAGCCAGAGAGAGGGGGGACAGACGGAGGGAAAGAGAGAGGGGGACTGAAAGGGGGCAGAGGGAGAGAGGGGGGAGTGAGATAGAGTAGGGGACAAAGGGAGCGAGGGGGGGCAGAGCGAGACCGAGAAGGGGAAAGAGATTTTCTACCTGCCTCTATCCACACCCCACCCACTCCCCTTCCATGTTCATACCTTTATTTTTTGTTACTGTTTACTGCTTGTGCACATGCAGAGAGCCAGCCTGACTGTCCAAATCCAAATCCAAAAAAGCTTTATTGGCAGGACCAAATACATTTAGCATTGCCAAAGCAAAACAAAACATTAACATGGGGGGGGGGGGGGGGATTGTGGGAATAAGGGAAGGATAAAGGGGGTTGGGGTATATAGTCCATAGGTGTCTCTTCTTCGAGGATCGCGTGCACCACAGACCCCTGTCCACCGTTAGTGACGCTAATGGGGCTGCTCCTCCTCTAAGTCATGCTGCAGGAAACCAGCACCGGCTTCCTGCTGTTGCTTAGCAATAGTAACACACGCAGCCGGCGGGCATCCGCATAATGAATACATTCCGCTCCGGATTTAATGTATGCACTCATCATCCCCAGATTCCCCAGCAGCCAGCTAGCACTGTGTAAAGCACGGCGGGCAGCTCAGTGTGAATACAGCGGGGGGCGGCCAGCCAGGCAACACAGACCTGCTCCCTGCACTCACCCAGACTGCCAGTGACTGGCGCCCCGAGGCTCCAGCCTCGCCGGCCTCTGTGTCGGCACGGCCCTGACTGTAGCCAAATAGACCAGCAGGGCTACCAGGCAACTGGTATTGTTTAAAAGAAATAAATATGGCATCCTCCATATTTTTCTCACTACAGTTGTCCTTTAAACATTCAGCACAGGCCATGTAGTTATCAAACAAATCTATTTCGCACCATACCATATGTATGCAGTGGCTGGATAGTGTACTGGTTTCGGGCTCTGCCTCTAAAATAGGAGACCAGGGTTTGAATCTTGTCTGTTCCTGTTCAGTAAGTCTGCACCTATTCAGTAAGGAGACCTTGGGCAAGACTCCCTACACTACTATCGTTTATAGAGCACGCCTTAATAGTTGCAGTTCTGGTGCTTTGAGTTCGCCAGGAGAAATATAAATGTTCTGTGTCTTGTCATGTTTAACGAGCACTGCACAACCCAGAAACTGATATTAAAGGATAACTGAAGTTAGAAGACTGTAAGACAGAGGAAATACCGCTACACCCCACACACCTTTTAGGACAGAGCTCGGCCTGGTCAGCATGCCCACTTGAACACAGGAAGAACGAAGTAATCCACGCTTGTTCAATAAAAGCAACTTTATTGACAACTTCATTGTTTGTACCAGGCTTTTACCGGCCTTTCCGTGAATGTGGCGTTCAGATCCAAATTTTCGCTGGCGTTCGAGGCGACCCTGGACGCTACATGTAGCGTCCTGGGACGATTAACCATGGCAGCTAATGTACCCCCGTGGGAACAAAAACGACTACCGCAACTGAAAGCCCGAAAGCAATGCCGCCGAACACGATGCCACCGCAAGCCATGCAGATGCTCATGTTAACCAGCCCTTATACTGCTGGTAGAGATTGTAAGGCTAAATAAGACTGCTGCCAGAGATTGGGAGAGCTTGGTGAGGGAATTTAATATATTTAAAAGGTTAAAAATCATGGTAAGTGGTTTACAAACCTCCTAAATTCCAATAATGGTCAAAATCTAGTCGACTTAAACCATATTGGAAAGGAACAACATGTTTCATGGATCTTACATTTGTTTCCTTTCAAGTGACGCCTAGTCCCGAGCACCGGCGGTTAACGTTGGACACGGCGGTTAACGTGGGACAGACGCCCGTGTGAACCAGCCCTTATTTAGCCTCCCAACTCTGCCAGCTGTCTTATTTGGTCTCCCAATCTTTGTCAGCAGTCTTATTTAGCCACCCAATCTCTGCCAGCATTCCTATTTAGCTTCCCAATCTCTGCCAGCAGTCTTATTTAGGCTCCAAAACTCTGCCAGCAGTCTTATTTAGCTTCCCAATCTCTGCCAGCTGTCTTATTTAGCCTCCCAATCTCTGCCAGCAGTTTTACTTAGCCTCCCAATCTCTGCCAGTAGTTTTATTTAGCCTCCCAATCTCTGCCAGCAGTCTTATTTAGCCTCCCAATCTCTGCCAGCAGTCTTATTTAGCCTCCCAATCACTGCCAGCAGTCTTACTTGGTCTCCCTATCTTTGCCAGCAGTCTTATTTGGTCTACCAGTTTCTGCCAGCAGTCTTGTTTGCCTGTGTATCACCATTGTTTTCGCTGCTCTCCGGCCTGCCGGAAGCCGCTCCGTCACACGTGTCCCTCCCCCGCACAGCAACATACAGAGGCTGATGAGGCGTTTGTACAGCGTTGTGGGTGCTCTCTCAGCTGAGATCCAGAAGATCCTAGGTAGGTGAGTATGTAGCTTTATTTGGTTTCCCAGTGTTTGCCAGCAGCCATGCTTCCATGACAAGTGTAAGAGACAGTAATAAAACCTTGGCAAATGTCCCAACACGTCTCAACACTACAACAAATGCTTTGTCAATGCTGTTTCTGCCCTGACATTTCCTAACTTGTTTATGACAAGTGCGAAGAATTTCAACACATTTAATTAAAAGGGAAATTACTCTCACCTCTGCAACAGTGAAGATGTAAAATAGGAAAGCAAATTGAATAACAGGGTTGAACTGTGTGAAGATGAATACTAAATGTGCCTGCAGATATATATATATATATATATATATATATATATATATATATATAAAAGCCAACTCTGCCCCCTCCAGTCCTAAAGCAGAAGTTCAGTGAATATGAACGTATTCATGTCTACATAATTCTAAAAAACACAATTATTACATATTTATGACACCTTACTTATGACACCTATGGAGTACATAGTGAAATTGTAAATGGAAAAAGTACTGTGAATCTCTCTCTCTCTCTCTCTTTTTGTTTCTATGGGTCTCCCCTGGATATGCTGGTTTCCTCCAGCATCCATAATACATACAGATAGGTTAATTGATCCCCCCACCCCCAAGATTGGCTTCAGTCTACTAAAGGGTCAAAAGATTGTGGCTTGTATGCAATTGACTTTTTCTTCTAGGTAATATTTTCATACTTTGTCAATAAAATGCCTTTAATTTAAAAACCACCAGCAAGCACGAAAATACTCAACAAAATGTTGATATTACTTTTTCACCTCCTTTTTGGTACTTTTACTATTGCAAAAAGTGCTGAAAAGTTATTTTAAAGAGGAGAGAAAAAATGATCTCCTAGGAGAAAATGTGAATTGAATAAGGCGCTAACTATGACTATGGTAGGATTAGATTGTGAGCTCTCCTGAGTATAGTCAATGACATGACATGACTAGACACAGAACATTTATATCGCGCTTTTCTCCTGGCGGCTACAAAGCGCCAGAGCTGCAGCCACTAGGACGCGCTCTATAGGCAGTAGCAGTGTTAGGGAGTCTTGCCCAAGGTCTCCTACTAAATAGGTGCTGGCTTACTGAACAGGCAGAGCCGAGATTCCAACTCTGGTCTCCTGTGTCAGAGGCAGAGCCCGTAACCATTACACCATCCAGCCACTGACTATGGACTCTGTAAAGCGCTGTGGAAGATGTCAGCGCTATACAAATGTATAGAATAAAAAGAAAAGTTATATATATTAAATTCTGTCGGTGTCCCTATTGCCTAATCTATATTGTTATGGTGATTGCATTCAGAAGCCACTGATTCTGAAGAGCTGCAGAGATGGATGAGAGCTCAGTGCTTTGCAGAGGGACATAAATCAGCCTGAGTCCCTCAGCAAACCATGGAAGCCTCTTTTGTCAGAGGGACATGTAATTATACGTAACTCCCTGACAGCAGACAGATGAGAAGGAGTCTTTGGTGTCTGAGAGCATTCGCACTTCTCTCCTTGCATTTGCCTGTTATAAATGACTTGTGTGTGCTCTTGTCACTATACCAATGCCTCTGCTGAGCAGTGCTGACATGTATTCAGGTAAACTGGAAGTCAGAAACTAAAAATATGTATATGCAGTGTAGAGGTGTACCTGACTGGCAGGCACTGGTAAAGAAGTGTTTTTAGTATATATTAAAAAATGAAGTGAAATGAAATCTGTCTGAAAGATTACCTGTAAGAAATCTAAAGTAGTCATAAACCTTTTAGGATTGTGGATCTAGGACAGTGATGGCTAACCCTGGCACTCCAGCTGTGGTGAAACTACAAGTCCCATGAGGCATTGCAATACTCTGACAGCTCTAAGCATAACTCGGGGAGGCAGAGGCATGATGGGATTTGTTGTTTTGTCACAGCTGGAGTGCCAAGGTTAGCCAACAGTGATCCAGGATGTCTTCCTATTTTTTTTTTCTTAATGGAAGGGTTAGGCTGAGTACCCACGGAAAGATCGGGTCAGGGAATTCCGCCGATGAACGATTGTTCCCTGATCCTTCTTTCAGCATCACATTTAAACGATCATTCAAATAAAACCATATTTTAAATGGACTTGTGACCGTCATGACAGTCTTTCAAAACAAATGATCGCTGCAGTTTGTCAGACATCTTTAGACCATAGACCATGTTCTCATGGGGGATTCTTAAAGTTTCTTTTAATTGTTGCTAAAGCACTCCCTGGAAAGGATCTGTACATAGAAGCCGGCCAGCCTACCTCCTCATGTGCACACCATTCTGGCAGTTGAGCTGTGCTTCTGCCATTCAAGGAGTGCTTTTGAAAATAAAATGAATTCTGAGAATCCCCCATGAGGAGAAGGACTAGTCCAAAACCTGTCGGTAAGTGGGTCAGAGTTGGTAAAATATAATACTGTACCTAATAACAATATGTATATAAACCAAGTCCGCAGCAGCCTAGAAATGAAGCAATTGTGCTCAGTGCAAATGCATATAAAAGTGTAATCCACCAAGTTCTGGCGCTGGTTCTTCCACAAAAAGCACAATCCTAATCGACCTCCACCTCACCCCACACAGGTGCTCACTCACCCAATATATAGACAGATACAACTGTCATTAAGGGCCCGTTTCCACTATTGCGTTGCGGAATTGCTGGCGAATCTCTGCATGCGGAATCGCATTGCAGGTGCGATTCTGTATGCATACTGTGCCGTGATTTCGCATGCGAATTCGCATAGGTGAGGGTATATGCGATTTTAACCATGTCACTGCCTGTGTGAATTAACATTGGTACCTATGCAAAATCGCAGCAAAAAACGCATTGGAAAAACGCATGCGATTGCCCTATTACGGTAAATACATTGCGTGCGATTCGCCTGCATTCCACACGCAAGAGAATTCTGATGGCTCTTCCGTGCAGAAAAATCCTGCATAGAAAAACGCACAGGGAATTAGGTCCATCCACTTCTATTGGCTATGTGAATCCGCATGCGGACAACGCATGCGGATTCGCGATAGTGGAAACGGGCCCTAAAGAGAGTCTGAAACCAACAAAATTACCTCTTTTTACTCCCCAGTGCTCTTCAGCATTATGATCAAAGATGAATCGCCGCATCCCTGCTGCAGAACAATGTATTTATCCCCCCGAAATCCCCGGGAAAAAATCCTTCATTACTTCCTGCAAAAGGCAGAGCTGAGAGCCGCAGCTCTGCCTCCAGTGCAGTAAATCTCTGCTGATCTCCGCCTCTCCCCGCCCCTCCCCGCCCCTCTTGGTCTTCTTTCACTGAGATCAGCGGAGATTGGCTGCACTGGAAGCAGAGCTACTGCGCTCAGCTCTGCCTCCCCCGGGCAGCAAAATCTGCGACTTGGAAAATTGTAGAATTTTTCCCTGGGGGTTCGGGGGATAAATACATCATTCTGCAGGGGGTGCGGTGAATCATCTTTGATCTTAATGCTGAAGAGGACTGGGGAGTAGAGAGAGGTAATTTTATTGGCTTTAGCGCTCTTTCAAATCTACCAACGCGTGCAGGAGCCGTTCTCCTACACGCATTGAATAGCCTGTGGCGTATCGTTGGGATGTTGCGGTGCGACGCAATCAGCGGCATTGGTAATTAATCAACCCGACGGGAAAATGCCGGCTCCCAATGATTAAAAGCTCCTGGGTGCATCGTACTGCAGCGCATCGAAACGCAGCGTCGGATGTGAAAGGTAAAATGGTCTATGGACTTTCATTTTACCTTGGTTAACGCGAAGCTTCAACTTTGCATTAAAAACGCAGCAAATGGGCTCTAGTGTGAAAGAGCCCTAAGACTCTCTTTAAGCACATGCGGGGTGTAGCCGTCTGGTCTTAATGGCTGGTGAGTGATCCCCTTCAGATTATGCGATTTAACCTCCCTGGCGGTACGCAGTTTCAGTGGCTGCGTCTGCGGGAGGGATTTTTTTTAAATTAAAAGTGTTTTTTATTTGTTAGCTAGTGCTAGGCTAGCTAACTATATGCCCCAAGTCCCCAGGCACCTCTATGATCCCCCCGATTGCCGCCGGCTATATTTACCCGTCCGCGATCCCACGAGAGCCGCAGCTTCACCAATTAGCTTCACTCATTGCTATGGTGACGATCGGACATGACATCATCGACGTCATGAAGTCATGCGCAGTTCCGATCTTCCCCATAGCGAAGCCGGGTGCTGATTGGCCGGTGATCGGAGGGGACTGGGGGGACTTGGCGCACATAGTTAGCTAGCCTAGTGCTAGCTTAAGAATAAGCAACAGATTTTATTTAAAAAAATTCTCCCAGAGCCATGTGATCCCCCGCGGCGGCCTACGGTTGGGCTTACCGCCAGGGAGGTTAATTTTGTTCATGCACGCCAAAAAAGTGCCTCAACACAGTAGTGTAATTCACTGTAATACAGTTTTAAGCAAAATGTATTTCTCTAAAAACAAATGCATCAAGCACTCAACTTTTAAGGCCTGGTGCACACCAGAGAATTTTTTCTGAGCGTTTTGAGTTTTTAAGTCTGCTGCTAATGTTATCCTATGTGTCTGTGCACACTGGAGCAATGAGGTTTTGTAAAAAACCCCATAGCATTAGGCCCAGTGCACACCAAAACCGCTAGCAGATCCACAAAACGCTAGCGGTTTTTGGAGCTGATTTCAGAGCGATTCTAGGTATGTTTAGAGACGTTTTCTAAACACACCTAGCGGTTTTGGGTGCGTTTTTGGGTAGCAGATTACACATATTGTTACAGTAAAAGCTGTTACTGAACAGCTTCTGTAACAAAAACGTCTGGCAAACCGCTCTGAAGTAGCGTTTTTCAGAGCGGTTTGCGTTTTTCCTATACTTTACATTGAGGACGAAACTCTTCCGAAAACCGCAAATGTGCAGCAGGAGGCGCGTTTGTGGCTTGGCAAAAACCTCAAACCGCTGGTGTGCACTATCCCATTGCAATACATTAGCCAAGCGTTTTTACAGGCGGATGCGGCCGGCGGATCGTTCCAAAAACCGCTCGGTGTGCACTAGGCCTTACATTGGGAAGAGCTTTTGAAACCTTTCAAAAGCTTGCTCCAGTGTGCACAGACACATAGGATAACATTAGCAGCAGATTTAAAACCTCAAAACGCTCAGAAAAACTCCTCTGGTGTGCACCAGGCCTAAATTAAGATGTCGAGCTAAGGAGCATACAAAAGAGCATGTGGATTTGCAAAGGTACCACTTGCCGTTCGCTGCGCGCATAGGGTAAACCTCAGCCGCGTCCCTTCCAGATCCTTAACGCTCCCTTAAGGATCTGGAAGGGATGCGGCTGAAGTTTACCCTATGTGTGCAGTGAACGGTAAGTGGTACCTTTGCAAATCCACATGCTCTTTTGTATGCTCCTTAGCCGGACATCCTAATTTAAAAGTTGAGTGCTTGATGCATTTGTTTTTAGAGAAATACATTTTGCTTAAAACTGTATTACACTATTGAGACACTTTTCTTTGCATGATTGAATACAATTAAATCGCATAATCTGAAGGGGTTCCCTCACCATTAAGACCAGACGGCTACACCACGCATGCGCTTCATGACAGTTGTATCTGTCTATATATTCGGTGAGTGAGCACCTGTGTGGGGTGAGGTGGAGGCTGATTAGGATTGTGCTTTTTTTTGGAAGAACCAGTGCCAGAACTTGGTGGATTACACATAATACGGTACTTATCTGTTAGCCGGGCGCATCCGGCAGGTGGCGCTGTTGTAGCGAATTTTGATGCGCTGGGTTGTATCTAATTCCATTCATACTTCAACGTAGTACTGTGTGAATGGAAGCGCCGCAGGTGGCGCTAATTACATTGATACGTTGATAACAATACAGTGTTAATGGCAAGGAATACATTGTATTTGAAGTGGCTGGCACTTTTACATGGAATTCAAATGAAGGCGGCGGCAATGTAACAGATGAAGCCGCCGCCTTCGTCTGTTCTTCTTCTTCTTCTCCCCCTTTGCCCTCCTCTCGCTTCTACAATGCTGGCAGCCTGCGGGGACATGCGTCTCGCCCCAGAGTCGTTCGTCGCGGCAGGGAATCCTGCTTGTTTCCTTGCGACGAACGACTGGGGGGGGGGGGGGGGGGGGGGACAGGCGTGCCCCCCCCCCCCCCCTCCAGCTGGCAGGGTTGTATAGTTGAGAGAGGGCAAAGGGGGAGAAGAAGAACAGACGAAGGCGGCGGCTTCATCTGTTACATTGCCGCCGCCTTCATTTGAATTCCATTAAGTGCCAGTGCCGGCCACTTCAAATACAATGTATTCCTTGCCATTAACACTGTATTGTTATCAACGTATCAATGTAATTAGCGCCACCTGCAGCGCTTCCATTCACACAGTACTACATTAACTAAGTATGAATGGAATTAGATACAACCCAGCGCATTGAAATTCGATACAACAGCGCCACCTGCCGGATGCGCCCGGCTAACGGATAAGTACCCATAATACTGTACCTACTGTAAGGGCTTGTACACGCCTAGAGCGTTTTTGGGTTTTTTAAGCGCCGGCGATTTTGAAAATCACCCTAAAAGCGCTTGTGCAATGATTCCCTATGAGAGCGTTCACATCTGCGTGTTGCTTTCCGCGGACCAAAGCGCTGCCTGTACCACTTTCTGAGAGCTTTGGCTATAATAGAATGTATAGGAAAATCGCTAAGCACTTGAAAAAGCGCTTGGTATAGCGATTTTCCCAGCGCTTTTAAGAATGAATACATAGGGCCTGATTCACAAAGCGGTGCAAAGTGTTTGCACGCCTGTGAAAAGCCCTTTATCATGCCTAAACTAAGTTTAGGCGTGATAAAATGAAACTCGCGCAAAATTCCCACGCACAAACTTTTTCGCGCGCAGTCGCTGCACTGCGCGCGATGCGCCCATTAAACCCTGTGGGCGCTGGGCGCGGAATTGTGTGATTGCGCGCACAAAACTTTGCGCGCGGGACTTTGCGCGCGATAACCAGCGCAAAGCGGTGCTAACTCAGGGGTGCAAAGGTTATCACGCCTAAAGTCTTTTAGGCGTGATAACTGAGTTATCACCGCTTTGTGAATCAGGCCCATAGTATTTATTCTTTTCCAAGTCAAAAAGTTCACTTCCTGATGTTAGTCAATTGCTCATCAGAAGTGCTTAGAAAAGCGCTTACACAAAATAGCCCAACGTTCAGAAAACACTGGGAGTCGTTAAAAAAAAAATCACGCACAGAAACGCTCAGCGCTTGCGATAGCACTGGGTGATTCATAATGTGAACAAGGCCTAAGTGACAGCTACATTTAAAAAAAAATGTAGTGCATTTACTCTGACAAATGGACTAAAGCAAAAACATACCACCTGACACCATATGGCAATGAGCATTCTTCTGCCTAATTATTGAAAATGCAGCATGTGTCTTGTGTAAGAAAAACATCAATATTTTCTCAATCTGCTGCTTCTGCTAGAACAAATTCTGATGGAAGACTATGAATGGAAGACTATTGCACATCTTCACACTCCCAGTCCCTCCACAGCTGCAGATAAAACCCCTTTTTCTCTTTGTTTTGATTATACCCTGGAGTCTTTTGTGATGACCTTAGTGAAAATACTTTTTATTGAATTTCCTGTATGGGCCTAGTCACATAAGAGATACTAAGCAGCTGCTGCTAATATTATCCAATGCAGTTGCCAACAAGTATAGCACACTATAGCAGCTAGTTACTACTGCGCTGTGTCCTAATGATTAGCGACTGCATTGGACAACATTAGTAGCACCTTATTAGCTGTAACTGGCAGCAGCATCTCCGTCTCTCGTGGGACATGACTCTGTGGGTTATTTATATATCAGGCAAGGTGATTATATACTCTTTAATGTCCTAATAAATGAATGCAGCTGATTAGCCATTCCTCGCAGCTGAGGTCGTCATTCATCTTGTTCATTTAATGGCCTTTCTCTGTACCTTCTCCATTTCCCTGACATGTTTTTTTATGATTTGTCGCAACGGTTGGAGAGCATAATTAAAATGAGGTTGTGCCTCCAGTAGTAGAAAAAACTTACAAAGAGTATTTACACACTGGTGATATGTTTTCTACCATTTCATTTTATTTATTTTTTTTAATTATATTTCACTCTAATTTATTAGAGTGGATAATTTGTTTAGGTACTTATCCGTTAGCCGGGCGCATCCGGCAGGTGGCGCTAATTACTATTCCCCCTCCAGGCCGACATGGATAGTAGGGAAAGATGTAACTCTGGTAGAGTTTTGTCGCCACCTGCCGGATGCGCCCGGCTAACGGATAAGTACCTTTGTTTATTTTCCCCTATTTTTAACACTTTTTTTTTAATTTTACTGCTTTGTTTTTAAAGGACAACTGAAGTGAGAGGGATGTGGAGGCGACCATATTTACTTTTTTTTGGTACTTTTCCGTTAGCCGGGCGCATCTAGCAGGTGTCGCAAATTACATGAATACTTCACGTAACAAAAGTGTGAATGTAACCAATTGTATCCGGCAGGTGGTGCTAATTACATAAGTGAGTTAATGGAATTAAAATGAAGCCGGCGGCAATGTAACAGATGAAGCCACCGACTTCGGCTTCCGCTCTCCTCCCCCTTGCCCTCTCTCCTATACAATACTGGCAGCCGGCGGGGACATGAGTGTCCCCCCAGAGTCGTTCGTCACGGCAGGGAATCCTGGTCCCTGCCGCGACTAACGACTCTGCGGGGACACACAAATCCCCGCCGGCTGCCAGTATTGTATAGGAGAGAGGGCAAGGGGGAGAAGAGCAAGAGCAAAGCCGGTGGCTTCATCTGTTACATTGCCGCCGGCTTCATTTTAATTCCATTAAAGCGGAATATAAACCTGCATTTCAACTTTGCTCTAAAACATTATTTACAGCATCTTATATGCAACCAGCATTTTTTTTTTACTAGACCAGCATTGAAAGGGTTACACACAGCTTTAAAGTTCCTGGAGATTTCTGCAGACGCATCCGAAGCTGACATAGATACATTTTGTTTACATAAATGTATCTGTGGCCTGGTGCACACCAAAAACCGCTAGCAGATCCGCAAAATGCTAGCAGATTTTGAAACGCTTTTTCTTCTTTTTCTGTAGCGTTTCAGCTAGCATTTTGCGGTTCTGTGAAGCGTTTTTGGTGTAGTAGATTTCATGTATTGTTACAGTAAAGCTGTTACTGAACAGCTACTGTAACAAAAAACGCCTGGCAAACCGCTCTGAAGTGCCGTTTTTCAGAGCGGTTTGCGTTTTTCCTATACTTAAGATTGAGGCAGAAACGCATCCGCAATCCAAAATCTGCAGCAGCCCGGGAGTATGCGTTTCTGCAAAACGCCCCCCGCTCTGGTGTGCACCAGCCCATTGAAATACATTACCCTAGCGGATCCGCACCCGCAAGCGGATTGCAAACCGCAGCCGAAACGCTCTGGTGTGCACTAGGCCTAAGTGTTGAATGTGACTCATCTCTTTGACTGAGAAGGAGTTGGAGCACAGCCAAAGAGTGTGTAACATTTCTCAATAGATACATTTAACTAAATAGAATGTAACAATCTGAACTTCTACATATCTCTCCACGGAACTTTAAACCTCTGTGTTTAACCCTTCCAATGCTGGTCTAGTAAAAAAAAATGCTTTTTGCATATAATATGCTGTAAATCATGTTTTAGAGCAAAGTTGAAATGCAGGGTTATATTCCGCTTTAACTCACTTATTACAATACATTTGGCCGCAGAGAGACAGCCACTTCAAACACAATACAACCGGTTACATTAACACTTTTGTTACGTGAAGTGTTAATGTAATTTGCGCCACCTGCCGGATGCGCCCGGCTAACGGAAAAGCACCCTTTTTTTAAGTAACACTACTTACCTGGCTGTCCTGCTGATCCTCTGCCTCTAATACGTTTAGCCATAAACCCTGAACAAACATGCGGCAGATCAGGTGTTTCTGACATTATTGCCAGATCTGGCAAAATTAGCTGCATGCTTGTTTCTGGTGTGATTCAGACACTACTGCAGCCAAATCGATCAGTAGGGCTGCCAGGCAAATGGTATTGTTTAACAGGAAATCAATATGGCAGCCTCCATATTACTCTCACTACAGTTGTCCTTTATCACTTTCCATCACATTTGTAATGCGGATAAAAGTGCTTTCTAAAATAAAATACAAAAATGCAGGAAATCTTTGTGCCACTGTGATAGTGGTTATAAGCTATATAGATTATGAAACAGGAGGAATGTTTCTCAAATTTTTATTTACCATTCTTTGAGTGCCCATTGGGCATTTTTCACACACTCTAGGCCCGTGACTTAAATCGCCAGTAATATTGCTGTGTGCAGTCAGTGCCGCTTACTGTGCAATTTGCCAGACTCATGGTACATGGGTAACGCCAGCGTTAATATTATAACATGCATTACGTTACTTGCTTAACGCGTATTACCATAGTTATGCTCAGGGCTGTGGAGTCGGTACAAAAGTCCACCGACTCTGACTCCTCAGTTTAGGATTCCACCGACTCCTCTGATTTGCATATTACAATCTTGTTGATTGAAAGTATGTAACATGAAATTCGTCTCTTAACTGCCAAAGCTTAGGAAATTTAAAAGACAACTGAAGTGAGAAGGATATGGAGACTGCCATATTTCTTCCCTTTAGTCATAGAATAAAACTAGTCCTTGGTAAGAGTACTTGTATAAGGTACAGACCGGAACAAAGAACATCTATCAGGCCCTAGGCAATGTGACTGTGGGTACATGTAAGAGTGATGTGCAGGTACTCTGCAGGGGAATGAGGAGATTCTTCCTCTATTACACATTCTTCATGCACAATCTGAACCAGGTTTATGGGTGATAGACAACACCTCTGTGTTCAATGTGCACAACATTCTCAGTGGATTCCCTGCAGCTATGTGGGGAGTGCATATGTAGAGTATAGTACTAGTGTGTAACAAAGTAAACCTGAGACAGATGAAATTAATGTTTTATACATACCTGGGGCTTCCCCCAGCCCCCTTCAAGCTAATCAGTCCTTCGCTGTCCTCCTCCGCCACCTGGATCTTCTGCTATGAGTCCAGGTACTTGAGCCAGTCTGGCGTAGTGCGCATGCACACACTCCGCCGCCGGGAGCGCACTACAGAACGCTCCTGGCTGTGGAAGCGACATGCGGCCAGACTGCGCTGACTGGCTGAATTACCAGGACTCATAGCAGAAGATCCAGGTATGTATAAAACTTTACTTTTCATCCGTCTCAGTTACCCTTTAATTTGTAGTCACCAAACCAAATTTTAACAACATATCAAATTATTTGATTTCATGAGCAAAGGGAGTGCATACATTTGCATAAATCAGAATCAACGCAGTATTATTTCCATCTCATTGACCATCTTTATTAGTGACACAGCTACACATCAGGCTTTATATACTTACAGCATAGATGTTATTTAGTATATATAAGAGATTCCTGTGTACACATCATATACACAGTCACAATCAGATGTGTATATCTGAATTTAAAAATGTGGGGACTGCTTTATTGAAGCAGCTCAAGTAACTCATTTTGATTGGTTTATTTCATTTTTGTGGACTAAGCACAGCTATACTGCATGTATAAATTTTTTATGATGACTATTATCTGAGAAATAGAACATTTTACCATATTTTCTATTTTAATTACAGTTTAAATTAATTAGGAGTCAGAGTCGGTGCATTTTTTCCCGACTTCGACTCCAGGAACCCAAAATTACTCTGACTCTCCGACTCCGACTCCACAGCCCTGGTTATGCTTGCGTTATCCATGTACCTCAAGTCACGTGGTTACATGGGGAACTGATAGAGCCATGAGCAGGCATACATTTGAAGAAGTCGCAAACTAATTAATATTACTAGCAATATCGGTAAATAACAATTTAAGTGCAACGTTAAATAACAAAATCAATAACAGAAACCGGTAAATAACGATTTACTTGTGGTATTACATTATCAGTAAATTTATTGATAATGTTGAACCTAACTATAACCTAATCTCTCCCTACTCTCACACAGAACCCCACCTTGGTGATGCCTAACCCTAAGACCCCCCTGGTGGTGCCTAACCCTAAGACCCCCCCTGGTGGTGCCTAACCCTAAGACCCCCCCTGGTGGTGCCTAACCCTAAGTCCCCGCTGGTGTTGCCTAACCCTAAGTCCCCCCTTGGTGGTGCCTAACCCTAAGTCCCCGCTGGTGTTGCCAAACCCTAAGTCCCCCCTTGGTGGTGCCTAACCCTAAGTCCCCCCTTGGTGGTGCCTAACCCTAAGTCCCCCCTTGGTGGTGCCTAACCCTAAGTCCCCCCTTGGTGGTGCCTAACCCTAAGTCCCCCCTTGGTGGTGCCTAACCCTAAGTCCCCCCTTGGTGGTGCCTAACCCTAAGTCCCCCCTTGGTGGTGCCTAACCCTAAGTCCCCCCTTGGTGGTGCCTAACCCTAAGTCCCCCCTTGGTGGTGCCTAACCCTAAGTCCCCCCTTGGTGGTGCCTGACCCTAAGTCCCCCCTTGGTGGTGCCTGACCCTAAGTCCCCCCTTGGTGGTGCCTAACCCTAAGTCCCCCCTTGGTGGTGCCTGACCCTAAGTCCCCCCTTGGTGGTGCCTGACCCTAAGTCCCCCCTTGGTGGTGCCTAACCCTAAGTCCCCCCTTGGTGGTGCCTAACCCTAAGTCCCCCCTTGGTGGTGCCTAACCCTAAGTCCCCCCTTGGTGGTGCCTAACCCTAAGTCCCCCCTTGGTGGTGCCTAACCCTAAGTCCCCCCTTGGTGGTGCCTAACCCTAAGTCCCCCCTTGGTGGTGCCTAACCCTAAGTCCCCCCTTGGTGGTGCCTAACCCTAAGTCCCCCCTTGGTGGTGCCTAACCCTAAGTCCCCCCTTGGTGGTGCCTAACCCTAAGTCCCCCCTTGGTGGTGCCTAACCCTAAGTCCCCCCTTGGTGGTGCCTAACCCTAAGTCCCCCCTTGGTGGTGCCTAACCCTAAGTCCCCCCTTGGTGGTGCCTAACCCTAAGTCCCCCCTTGGTGGTGCCTAACCCTAAGTCCCCCCTTGGTGGTGCCTAACCCTAAGTCCCCCCTTGGTGGTGCCTAACCCTAAGTCCCCCCTTGGTGGTGCCTAACCCTAAGTCCCCCCTTGGTGGTGCCTAACCCTAAGTCCCCCCTTGGTGGTGCCTAACACTAAGTCCCCCCTTGGTGGTGCCTAACACTAAGTCCCCCCTTTGGTGGTGCCTAAATCTAAGACCCCCCCCCCCCCCCCTAGTGGTGCCTAACCTTAACACCCCCTGATACCAGCTACCATTAATATGATAAATTTCAATTTAATTGCAGCCTCTCACTAAATAGCGTAATGGCATTCTATATTACGATAAATATATCGATAAATAACAATTGCGCCCACATATTTCAATAAATATCAAATGCGCCCATTTTTGGCTGCAACTTTTGCAACTGCTCCTATGAGCATTCCCCTCATCATTAAGAAGCACGGGAGAGGGAAGCAGAACATGATTTAGGAATAGTAAAGGCTCGTTTCCATTAGTGGGATTTTAGCTGCGCTTTTGGAAACGTGATTGCAGAGAAATCAGAGAGTGCAAAGACTGCATTGCCTGATGTTTCCATGCATGCGCTGTGATTCACTGCTGAACCGCAGCACATGGTTGCACGCATTATGATGCGTTTGCACCGCTATCCCATGCATAATAAATGAATGGCATCACAAGCGATGCCTCTGGGGGAATCAGGAGCAACGGTGAAGCACGGCCACCTGCGTTGCAAATGGAAACAAGCCCTATGGGCCTGAACACACCAGCACACTTCTGACCACTTCTGTGCTGATTTTAGCAACAATATTACAGTACATTGCTGCAAAATGCACAGAAGCCGACAGCAGAACGTTAGTGTGTCCGAGCCCTATCACTGGTAAGATGTAGCCTCAGTTCCTACAAGTTCACTTCTCAGGTTGACCAGCTCACCTCTTTAAATGCAGTTTGGTGGTGCTTCTTTTATCCACATTAGACAAGACACAGAACATTTATATTGTGCTTTTCTCCGGGCAGGCACAAAGCACTAGAGATGCAGCCACTTAGGGTGCGCTCCAAGGGCGACCAGGAGCATTTGGAAGCCTTGCCCAAAGACTCCTTACTATCCTATGTACTAGCTTGAGTCAGGATTGGAACCCTGGTCAAAGGCTCAAATTCCTCATCAAAGTACTAGATGCTATCCAACTGACATTAGAGTTTTTATAATTCTTCCTTTTCCTATGAGATCTTTCCATTATAAATATCATGCAAAAATAGGGCTGGTAAAAAGATTTTGAAAAGTAGAGAAAAATCTACTATTTCAAGAATCTTACTAGTTTCAGAGACCGAAGACTGGTACTATGTCTATAAACAGAAACAACTACAAGTCTCACAAACATGTATGTCGTGTGAAATCTGGAAGCGGGGACTGTTTGTTCTCTCTGCATGGCTGTATAACACACAAGGATGATAATTCAGGAAGGATCCCCTGTACTGATTGTGTGTTCTTCTCTCTCAGCATTGTCACCAGCTCCCCCGTCTCTAGAGGATGAATGGCAGAGCATCTCGGATCTCACTCTGGCCTGTAACAGCATTCTGGAGGCCATGTCTAAGGAAGGTATTGTATCAATGTCCACAATAACTAATATGCTGTCATGTTACTGACTCTCATTTGTGACAGTCTGTGCCATTAAATTTCATTGATTTAAAGGGAATCTGAAGTGAAAATAAACTTAAAGCGGAATATAACCCTGCATTTCAACTTTGCTCTAAAACATTATTTACAGCATATTATATGCAACCAGCATTTTTTTTACTAGACCAGCATTGGAAGGGTTACACACAGGGCTTTAAAGTTCCGTGGAGAGAAATGCAGACGCATCCGAAGTTTAGATAGATACATTTAAGTAAACACAATGTAACAAGTGAGGAATGTGAGCTCCTGCACAATCAGAGAATGTGTCAAATTCACCACTTGTTACATTGTGTTTACTTAAATGTATCTATCTAAACTTTGGTGGCAGCTAAACTTTAAAGCCCTGTGTGTAACCCTTCCAATGCTGGTCTAGTAAAAAAAAAAAATGCTGGTTGCATATAATATGCTGTAAATAATGTTTTAGAGCAAAGTTGAAATGCAGAGTTATAATCCGCTTTAAGAAATCATGAATTGTATGTGTAGTACAGCTAAAAAATAGAACATTAATAGCAAAGAAACAAGTCATATATTGTTTCCAGTACAGGAAGAGTTAAGAAACTTCAGTTGTTATCTATGCAAAAGAGCTTCTCCGAGTTCCCTGATTTCTGGAGCACTATACATCAAAGAAACAGTGACAGACAGCTTCAGATGAGATTCAGTGAGGAGAGAAGTTCAAAGGGTCTTTAGCTCTGCAAAACACACTCTCTATTTTAAACTATAAGACAGAGCAAACTGCAAATATGACAGTATGATGCTATGCTATAAAAAAAAATGCTATATAACTGAAAAATAAAAATATGAGACTAATTTCTTTGCTACTAATGTTCTATTCCTTATCCGTACTAGCAAGGAGTTTTGAATCAGGATGATACCATTTATTGGCTAACTTAGAGATGGATAAACAGTGAGCTTTCGACTTATAAAAAGACTTCGTCGGACTGGTTCCTGACAAACACTGAAAAACACAGCTTATATACACTGACATAGGCCTGGTGCACACCAAAACACGCTAGCAGATCCGCAAAATGCTAGCAGATTTTGAAACGCTTTTTCTTATTTTTCTGTAGCGTTTCAGCTAGCATTTTGCGGTTTTGTGAAGCGTTTTTGGTGTAGCAGATTTCATATATTGTTACAGTAAAGCTGTTACTACTGAACAGCTTCTGTAACAAAAACGCCTGCAAAACCGCTCTGATCTGCCGATTTTCAGTGCGGTTTGCGGTTTTCCTATACTTTACATTGGAGGCAGAAACACCTCCGCAATCCAAAAAAATGCCTTACCCCGGGAGTATGCGTTTCAGCAAAACGCCTCCCGCTCTAGTGTGAACCACACCATTGAGATACATTGACCAAGCGTTGCGGCTGCAAAAAACGCCAAAAAACCTGCTTGGTGTGCACCAGCCCATACAGAGGAAAAACTCTACACATACAATTCATGATATCAAAAGTTTTTTTTTTCGCTTTAGTGTCACTTTACAGGCAGTTTTAAATTGAATGCAATGTTTTTTAGTATATTTATTTCTTTGTTTTAGCGCTAAAATGATTTTTAGTTTTATTTTCTGTGAAACAAATATGCTGTTTTGGGGTGCCACCTGCTGGTTTGACTCCTAAACGTACAGGAAATATCACTTTATGGTTGCAGTATACAAGTTTCAAGCATTGCAGGAGCCTGCTGTTCTCTGTCTTTACTGCTTTTCATTCCCAGCAGGTGGCGCTCTAAACAAATATCACATTTTGTGATGTGATTCATTTGTGATATTTAGTACTTTTCTGATTTAAAAATAAAAAAAAAAGGGGGGTAGAGAGAGATATGAAAGGATATATTAATTTCCACTTGCTAATTATGTAATGGAAATGGGCCTGTAGAGGTCCACAAGGTACACCCCTAGCTGAACTGGAAGCCAGAAACCTCCATTCTAGTTTGTAGCCCATAATAAAAAAAATGCAGTGCTCTGTGTTAAAGGGAACCCGAGGTTAGAGGGATATGGCGGCTGACATGTTTATTTCTTTTTAAGTAATGCACATTGCCTGGCTGTCCTGCTGACCCTCTGCCTCTAATACTTTAAGTCCTAGACCCTGATCAAGCATGCAGAACAGATGTCTATGGCAAATATGACAAGATTAGCTGCATGCTTGTTTCAGGTGCGTGATTTAAATCCTACTGACCAGAAAGATCAGCAGGGCTGACAGGCAACCGGTATTGTTTAAAAGGAAATAAATATGGCAGCTTCCATGGATCTCACACCTACGGTTCTTTTTAACCCCCTTGGCGGTATGAAAAATACCGCCAGGGGGAAGCGCAACAGTTTTTTTTTAATTTTTTTTTTTTTTTTATCATGTAGCGAGCCGAGGGCTCGCTACATGATAGCCGCTGCTCAGCGGCATCCCCCCGCCCGCTTCGATCGCCTTCGGCGATCACCGATCAGGAAATCCCGTTCAAAGAACGGGATTTCCTGGAGGGCTTCCCCCGTCGCCATGGCGACGGGGCGGGATGACGTCACCGACGTCAGCGACGTCGGGACGTCATTGGGAGACCCGATCCACCCCTCGGCGCTGCCTGGCACTGATTGGCCAGGCAGCGCTCGGGGTCTGGGGGGGGGGGGGCCGCGCGATCGGGGTGCTGGCGCAGCTAGCAAAGTGCTAGCTGCGTCCAGCAAAAAAAAAATTAAGTAAATCGGCCCAGCGGGGCCTGAGCGGCACCCTCCGGCGGCTTACCCCGTGTCACACACGGGGTTACCGCCAAGGAGGTTAAGCAGCAGTATTTAAAAACTTTTTTTTAGCTTGAAATTTGTTTAAGTATCAGGGTTTAGAAAAGCCCACCCTGTGCATAATTGCACTACAGACGAGGGTGGGATTGCACTGCCCTATGAGGTTCTCTTGTGACTCTGTGCTGTCGTTCCATCCTGCTCTGCACTGACAGACCCCACTGCTCAGCTGTGTCCTTTATTGTTCTGCTCACTGTTCCCGGTTATCTGCTGCTCCATCTCACACTGCCTTAACTAATCCCCACTGCCTCCTATCCAATCCCATATCTCCAGTGTCTGCCTCTTCACCATGTTCTGTGGTCACTGTTCCCATTCCCACTGCGTGCTGTCCCATCCTGATCTCCAGTGTCTCCCCTTTCACCATGCTCTGTAGTCACTGATCCCCACTGCCTCCTATCCCATCCTGATCTTCAGTGTTTCTCAATTCACCATGCTCTGTGGCTATTGATCCCTACTGCCTCCTCTCCCATCCTGATCTCCAGTGTCTCCCCTTTCACCATGCTCTGTGGTCACTGATCCCCACTGCCTGCTGTCCCATCCTGATCTCCAGTGTCTCCCCTTTCACCATGCTCTGTAGTCACTGATCCCCACTGCCTGCTGTCCCATCCTGATCTCCCGTGTCTCCCCTTTCACCATGCTCTGTAGTCACCGATCCCCACTGCCTGCTGTCCCATCCTGATCTTCAGTGTTTCCCCATTCACCATGCTCTGTGGCTATTGATCCCTACTGCCTCCTCGCCCATCCTGATCTCCAGTGTCTCCCCTTTCACCATGCTCTGTGGTCACTGATCCCTACTGCCTCCTCGCCCATCCTGATCTCCAGTGTCTCCCCTTTCACCATGCTCTGTGGTCACTGATCCCCACTGCCTCTTCGCCCATCCTGATCTCCAGTGTCTCCCCTTTCACCATGCTCTGTAGTCACTGATCCCCACTGCCTCCTATCCCATCCTGATCTCCAGTGTCTCCCCTTTCACCATGCTCTGTGGTCACTGTTCCTATTCCCACTGCCTGCTGCCCCATCCTGATCTCCAGTGTCTCCCCTTTCACCATGCTCTGTGGTCGCTGATCCCCATTGCCTGCTGTCCTATCCTGATCTCCAGTGTTTCCCCATTCACCATGCTCTGTGGTCACTGATCCCTACTGCCTCCTCGCCCATCCTGATCTCCAGTGTCTCCCCTTTCACCATGCTCTGTGGTCACTGATCCCCATTGCCTGCTGTCCCATCCTGATCTCCAGTGTTTCCCCATTCACCATGCTCTTTGGCTATTGATCCCTACTGCCTCCTCTCCCATCCTGATCTCCAGTGTTTCCCCATTCACCATGCTCTGTGGTCACCCATCCCTGTTGCTTCCTGTTCTATCATTTATTGCCATCACCAATCCCTTCTATCTGCTGTCCCAACATACAAAGACTTCAATAACTCTCTTCCTACTTTTCCATCCTGTTCTGCCATACCTTATTGTTACTCATGCCTGTCACATCCTGTATCACCTGCTCTGATCCCTGCTACTTCCTGTTCTCTCTCTGTCATTGATCCTCACTATGTGCTTTCTCATCCTGCACCACCTTTTCTGGTCCCTGCTACTTCCTGTGACTCTCTGACATCACTGATCCGTACAGCTTCCTGTTATATTACTCTCTGACATCACTGGCCCCATTACTTCTTGTTCTCTCTGCTCTACTCTACCATCAAAGTTCCTTGTTGTCCAGTCCCATGTGCTTTACGTAACCTTATGTTTGTATGCCAGGGTAACGAGGTCACAACATAAAGGACTACCCTCACAACAAAAAAGTACAATTTAAAATGTGTGTGTGTGTATATATATATATATATATATATATATATATATATATATACACACACACACACACACACACACACAGTACTGTGCAAGAGTTTTAGGCAGGTGTAAAAAAAAATGCTGTAAACAAAGAATGCTTTCAAAAATGTAAGTGTTCATCATTTATTTTTATCAATCAACAAAATGCAGTGAAGGAGCAGAAGAGAAATTTAAATTAAATCAATATTTGGTGACTACTCTTTGCCTTCAAAACAGCATCAATCCTTCTAGGTATACTTTCACCCAGTAGACAGTACATGGAGGCAGACCGGGCACTTGTCTCATAAAACGCTTTAATCTTCACTTAAGCCACAATTGGTACAAAAACATTTAACACGTGTAAGTACATCAAACCTGGATTGATGTTCGTGTTGGGGTGCTCAGGGTTCGGGTGACCAGGGGGGTGGTTGGATGGCACTACAGCCATTTCAAGCTGATCCGGCGACTGCTCGCATGCATGTGTCGACTAAGGATACAAGCACGTGACCAAGCGCCGGGTTGGCGTGAAACGGCTGTAGTGCCATCCAACCACCCCCCTGGTCACCCGAACCCTGAGCACCTCAACACGATCATCAATCCAGGTTTGATGTACTTACACGTGATAAATGTTTTTGTAATAATTGTGGCTTAACCTCCTTAGCGGTAACCCCG
This sequence comes from Hyperolius riggenbachi, assembly GCF_040937935.1. Lineage (NCBI taxonomy): Eukaryota > Metazoa > Chordata > Amphibia > Anura > Hyperoliidae > Hyperolius > Hyperolius riggenbachi. The sequence goes on from NC_090656.1 coordinate 49,206,192, forward strand.
AGCTGAGCTCGGGGTAAGCCGCCGCGGAGGATATCTCAGCCCCTGGTGGGGCGATTTCTGTTCTGTAAAGTGCTGTACAGTGCTAGCTGCGCGTCCAGCTCGATCGCCGCCGCTCTGCGGTGATCGTCCGCACGCAGCGGCAGAAGAGGGCCCTCCCCCGCCAGAGCCCTGCGCAGCCCGGACCAATCAGTCCCGGGCAGCGCAAAGGGCTGGATCGGATGGGTCTGACGTCAGGACGTCGGCTGACGTCCATGACTTCATTTCGATCATAGCCATGGCGACAGGAGAAGCCAAACAGGAGATTGCGTTCTATACGCAATCTCCTGTTTACTTTTGTTGCCGGCGGTGATCGGACTAGAGGGGCACATGCGCCCTCTAGTGGTGTTTTATGTAGCTACCACTCAGGTAGCTACATGAAACAAAAACAAAAAATTAAAAAAAAAAGTGCAATGCAGCCTCCTTGGCGGAAAAATTGAACCGCCAAGGAGGTTAAGTGAAGATTAAAGCGTTTTATGAGACCAGTGCCCGGTCTGCCTCTATGTACTGTCTATTTACAAGTTGTTTTCGTCTGCCTAACTGGATGCACGTCTCTTGGCTAACTTTAAGCACCACAACACGTGCGTTCTGGGGTGAAGTGTGGAAAAACATATGTACAAGGTGCAGGTGAAGGTCTCCACCCCCAAACTTATTTACTTAATGCCAAATAACCTCTTTCTACAGTGTACTAATACTTTCACACAGTGTTTGCAGGAACTCAGCTGGTAGGTTGTTCCAAACATCTTGGAGAATTAACCACAGATAGTCTGTGGATATAGGCTTCCTCACATCCTTCTGTCTTTTCATGTAATCCCGGACACAATTTTTGACTCATCATTCCAGAGCACTTGCTGCCATTTTTCTGCACCCCAGTTCCGATATTTTCATGCATACTTGAGTCACTTGGCCTTGTTTCCTCATCGGGGGTATGGCGTTTTGGCTGTAACTCTTCCATGAAGTCCAATTATGGCCAGACTTCTCCGGACAGTAAATGGGTGCACTTGGGTCCCACTGCTTTATGACATTTCTGAGCTGATGGCACTGCTGGACATCTTCCAGTTTCGATTGGTAATAAGCTTGACGAGTCTTTCATCTGCACCACTAAGTTTCCTTGGCCGAACACTGCATCTATGATACTCAACATTGCCCATTTCTTTGTGATTCTTCAAAAGAGCTTGAACGGCACATCTTGAAAACCCAGTCTGCTTTGAAAATCTTTGTCTGGGAGAGACATTGCTGATGCCCTGTGTCTTGTTGCTGTGTTCAATCTTGCCATGACATGAATTTGTCTTCCACAACCTCACCTTGCTAGCAGAGCTTGGCTGTTCCTCACCTAGTTTTAAGCCTCCTACACAGCTGTTTCTGTTTCATTGAATGCCTGTATTTCAACCTACATGTGACATTAATGATCATTAGCATCTGTTTGGTATGATTGGTTTGTCATACACCTGACTGTAATCCGACAAAATCCCTGACTATGCAAGTGTACCTATGAGAGTTGATGCTAGTTTGAAGGCAAAAGGTAGTAACACCAAATATTAATTTAAATTTTATTTTTGTTCGTTAACTTTGCATTTTGTAAATTGATAACCATAAACAATCATTATCTATATTTCTAAAATCCTTTGTTTACAGTATTTTTCACACCTGCCTACAACTGTTGCACAGTACTACAGTGTTTAAATCCTAATAAAAAGACGATAAATAAAAAAAGGTGCCAGAAAATTTGGGCATTGCATGAAGCCTTTAGTAGATTATTGGCAATACTGCTTTTATTCTACTATCCCTTAACCTAGCCTACTTCCAGTTATGCCAGAACATATCCAAATGCCTCTATGTGCCATGTGTACTTTTCTCTCCCACATATGCATTGGACAGCAGCCTAACAATTCCAATAGGCTTTGTTTCCCCAGCAATCAAACTATTGTGAGTGCACAGAGGTACACACAACATGTTTCGGGCGTTGCCCTTCCTCAGCTGTACCGCCCCTCACCCAGGACACTCCTATACCCACTGTTTAATCATGTGATGTAATTGTATTACTTCATGTGGGTGGGTATAAAGGTGTCACCTGGGTGAGGTGCGGTACACCTGACAAAGGGCAACGCCCAAAACATGTTGTGTGTACCTCTGTGTGCTCCCAATACAGTTTGATTGCTGAGCCATTTGTGTGCCGTCTCCAATTTTATTTGTTTCCAGTGTATGCAGGAGTGGTGTCCCTGCTGGATTCTGGCACCGGCAGTCTGACCTATATTGCATAGGTCAGGTGGAAAGTGTGTGATTTTCTTTTGTGTAGGCTTTGTTTCCCCGTCTGATTTTTGCATGTGGGGAAAAGCAGCGAATCAGATGTTATTATTATTATTATTATTATTATTATTTAGTATTTATATAGCGCCGACATATTACGCAGCGCTGTACAGAGTATATATATATCTTGTCACTAACTGTCCCTCAAAGGAGCTCACAATCTAATCCCTACCATCACCATATGTCTATATTATGTAGTGTAAGTACTGTAGTCTAGGGCCAATTTTTAGGGGGAGCCAATTAACTTATCCATATGTTTTTGGAATGTGGGAGGAAACCGGAGTGCCCGGAGGAAACCCACGCAGACACGGAGACAACATACAAACTCTTTGCAGATAGTGCCCTGGCTGGGATTCGAACCAGGGACCCAGCGCTGCAAGGCGAGAGAGCTAACCACTACGCCACCGTACTGCCCACGCCACCGTGCTGGAAACGGGCCCTAACCCTCCCCTACCTAAGCCTAACAATTACCACACACTCACAGACACACACACACACTTAACGCCTTACACTACCCTCCCCTCCTGCCAATTACCTTGTATCCTCTATATATCTGGCAAGCAAATTATACTCTGGATGCCACTATAGCTGCAATTACATTGCGGTGTATGGCGACGCCCAATTTCCCAGGTGCCGCGTGGTACCCAAATGACCTGCTTCGTCCAGGGTGTGCTTTTGTAAAGTGACAGTAACTTAGAAAAAGGGTAATTTATAGTGCTCTAGGAAACCGACACATGTATATGTACGTGGCAGTGTCTATTTTAAATTCTACCATTATTTTTTTTTTGCACTTCTGGTCCTTTAATTCTATTCAGTGGTGGTTCAGTGTTTAAATATTGCTGTGCAACACTGTTTCAGGCCTTACAGAAAACTATTCAACCTGGAAGCATCGTTCTGCAACATTCGTACACTGCAGCAGAAGAAAGGAGGACAAATCTCATACAGTTTGCATTGCGCATATAATCTTACACATCTGCATTCTACAAACCATCCATTGATTACAGAAAACACTTCATTCTAAAAGCATTGTTCATTAACATTAACCTCCTTGCCGTTCTAAAAAATCCGGCAAGGAGGCAGCGCCGCACTTTTTTTAAATTTTTTTTTTTTAAATCATGTAGCGAGCCCAGGGCTCGCTACATGATAGCCGCTGAGCGGCGGCATCCCCCCACCCACTCCGATCGCCTTCGGCGATCAGAGTATGCAGGAAATCCCGTTGAGAACGGGATTTCCTGCAGGGCTTCCCCGGTCGCCATGGCGACTGGGCGGGATGACGTCACCGACGTCGTGACGTCTGAGGGAATCCCGATCCGCCCCTTAGCGCTGCCTGGCACTGATTGGCCAGGCTGCGCAGGGGTCTGGGGTGGGGGGGGGGGCTCGGCGGGTAGCAGCGAATCGGCGGCGAGCGGCGGCGATCGCGTACTACACGCAGCTAGCAAAGTGCTAGCTGCGTGTAGGAAGAAAAAATTATGCAAATCGGCCCAGCGGGGCCTGAGAAATCCTCCTGCGCAGGTTACCCCGAACTGTGTTTGGGATAACTGGCAAGGAGGTTAACCCTTTAGCAGCCAATTTATTTAGAGGCTTGCAAGTGCTCCAGGCCAATTTATTTTAGCACATTTTTTTTTTTATTTCTCATTTGTTACATTTCTTTGCTTCTAATTAGTTCTGCTGTAATGTGTGTTTATGGCCACTTGTCACTAGGGGGCAGTGTGAGACAATAACAGAGGACTTCTGCTTTCAGTTTCTATACTTCCTGCTAGTAAAAAGAGATCAAAGCATTCCAAGAATAGACAGCACAACAAGTTCTGCCGACTGAAGTCAAAAGCAGTGCACTTATCTCAAACAAGATAACTCTATTGAAGTTGCCAATGGGTGAAAGAAAAGGGGAAAAATATACATTTTGCATTGTGCATATAATAATACAAACTCCCATGTTGCAAATCATCAAAAATTCTGAGAATGTTTCAAGCTAAAGACCTTCTAATCCCTCTTGAGGCCACTGCATCTTTGGATCAGTCTTGCTTCCTTTTGCAATAATAGTCTATCTCTGTCACCTCCTCTTTTTACCTTTAAATTTGCATTGTGCTTACATACTGAAAACCATCCTTGTGCACACAGAGTCATGCCTGCTGCCCAAACAGTCTCTTGTGATCGCTTTTGGGGATTGTTTAGCAGTATCCATTGTACAGACATGCAACTCCGCTCTCTGGCATGGAACATGTTCTGCCTATGGGGATTAGCGGGGAGGGGAGGAAAGAGTGGGTGGGGAGAGGGGAGGGGGGGAGTAGAACAAGTAGGAGGGATTCTGTTGCAAACTGCAGAGGGAACTACAGCAGCAATCAGCTGAGGATTTCCAGTCTGGTGGACTGTTGAAGAGGAACAAGCTAATGCCGGTGAACACGTCTACATGTGGTACACTATCCCTTAATGGGCACATACAAATATTCTGGGTGTTGAAAGTCTACCATATGTATGTAGTTCCAGACTGATCAAAATAACAGTTCATTGCCTGTGGGTACCACTTGGGAATAACTATGGTCATGCAAAATCATTTCAGCTAGAAATAAATTATGAAGCATTAGAAAGGGGCCCAAGTTAAGGAATAATGTACTATCTATGACCCTTATTTTAAAAGCTATTTAACAAACTTTATTAATAATCTAAAATAAAGACACAAGCAACAATTGCAAATGGGCATAAGTTGTCCAGCTCCACAGAGTGCACTTCCTGTACAAATACATGTTTCAAACTCTTAAATCAGTGGTGAAGTGCTTCATGAGATTGCATGCTGTCATTACTGAGTACCGCTGAATGTTAGATGTCCCCTTTAGTATGGCTCACAACCTTATAATAATTCTATAATACCTTCAGGAGACTTTACATCCCTGCTTTTTCTTACTCTGAACACTGATTGGGGTGTTAAAGAGGCACTTTAGTGACATATAGTAGAATTCAGTAAATTATTCAGGATACCCACATTTACGTTAAATATTTACAGTGCATCCATAAAGTATTCACAGTGCATCACTTTTTCCACATTTTGTTATGTTATATTATTTTTCCAAAAGAGAGTAATGACATTGTTTTCCTCAAAATTCTACATACATCACCCAATAATGACAAAGTGATAAACGTTTAGTTCAGGTTTTGACAAACTTATTAAAAATAAAAGATACAATTGAGAAAGCACATGTATATAAGTATTCACAGCCTTTGCCATGAAGCTCAAAATTGAGCTGAGGTGCATCTATTTTCCTGATCATCCTTGAGGCAGGGAACACACTACATGCGTTTTTGCGCGTTTTGCCACGAACGGCAAAACGCGCACGATTTTAAAGCCTATTGAAAATAATAGCCTAGCTCGGGAAACGCTGCGCCGCATGCGTTTGTGCGCGTTTGCGTTTTTTTACGCGTTTTGTACCCGCACAGTTTTCTGCTTTTTTCCGCACATTGCATGACACTACATGCCATGCAAACGCAGAAACGCACGCGGAAAAACGCACGCGTTAGACGCGACCGCAAAACCCGACGGAAACCTGGGAAACGCAGGGAAAAACGGCCCTGCAAGTGTGTTCCCTGCCTGAGATGTTTTTTAATTGGAGCTTAATTGGAGTCCACCTGTGGTAGAGTCAGTTGATTGGATATGATATTGATTGGAAAGACACACACCTGTCTATATAAGGCCCCACAGTTGGCAGTGCACGTCAACACACACACCAAGCATGAAGTCAAAAGAATTGTCTTTAGACCTCTGAGAAAAGTGCCCCTTGGGGATACTTACCTCGGGAGGGGGAAGCCTCTGGATCCTATCGAGGCTTCCCCCGTCCTCCTCCGTTCCACGGTGGTCTCAGTGGGCCCCTCTGAATGGCGGCCATGTAAATATTTACCTTCCCTTGGAACGTTCAATGAATAAACATTCCACAGAGGTGCACCTGAAAGCACTAAAGATGTGACAAATTTCAGAATGTAAATCAGGGAGAGAAATGATTTATCAATGACCAAACACCGACTAAATACTACAGTAATAAGTAATATTGTAAAAGTGATTTTAGTAATTGCATTATTTTCAGCACAGTTCTCTCTAATGCTTTGGTTGTCCAGTCATATTTGGGTACTACTGATGTAAAGAATTTGTAAACTTTTTCTTATCAGTACAGATGCACTCGGTGGAGGTGAACAGCTGATGCCCACTTGTGTTTCTTGTTTGAGTCTTTTTAGACTTGTATTTTAGATTGGTATTAATAAAGTTTGTTAAATTGTTTACAACATAAGAGTCAGGGGTACAAGATTATTATCCCCACCGCAGTCCCTTACTTCGGTGCCTTTCTAATGCTTCTACATACAGTGGTGTGAAAAACGATTTGCCCCCTTCCTGATTTCTTATTCTTTTGCATGTTTTTCACACTTAAATGTTTCTGCTCATCAAAAACCGTTAACTATTAGTCAAAGATAACATAATTGAACACAAAATGCAGTTTTAAATGATGGTTTTTATTATTTAGTGAGAAAAAAAAACTCCATATCTACATGACCCTGTGTGAAAAAGGGATTGCCCCCCCTTGTTAAAAAATAACTTAACTGTGGTTTATCACACCTGAGTTCAATTTCTGTAGTCAGCCCCAGGCCTGATTACTGCCACACCTGTTTCAATCAAGAAATCACTTAAATAGGAGCTATCTGACACAGAGAAGTAGACCAAAAGCACCTCAAAAGCTAGACATCATGCCAAGATCCAAAGAAATTCAGGAACAAATGAGAACAAAGTACTGTAATTGAGATCTATCAGACTGGTAAAGGTTATAAAGCCATTTCTAAAGCTTTGGGACTCCAGCGAACCACAGTGAGAGCCATTATCCACAAATGGCAAAAACATGGAACAGTGATGAACCTTCCCAGGAGTGGCTGGCCGACCAAAATTACCCCGAGAGCACAGAGAAAACTCATCCGAGAGGCCACAAAAGACCCAGGACAACATCTAAAGAACTGCAGGCCTCATTTGCCTCAATTAAGGTCATTGTTCATGACTCCACCATAAGAAAGAGACTGGGCAAAAACGGTCTGCATGGCAGATATCCAAGGCACAAACCACTTTTAAGCAAAAAGAACATTAAGGCTCGTCTCAATTTTGCTAAAAAAACATCTCAATGATTGGCAAGACTTTTGGGAAAATACCTTGTGGACGAGACAAAAGTTGAACTTTTTGGAAGGTGCGTGTCCCGTTACATCTGGCGTAGAAGTAACACAGCATTTCAGCAAAAGAACATCATACCAACAGTAAAATATGGTGGTGGTAGTGTGATGGTCTGGGGTTGTTTTGCTGCTTCAGGACCTGGAAGGCTTGCTGTGATAGATGGAACCATGAATTCTACTGTCTACCAAAAAATCCTGAAGGAGAATGTCCGGCCATCTGTTTCTCAACTCAAGCTGAAGCGATCTTGGGTACTGCAGCAGGACAATGACCCAAAACACACCAGCAAATCCACCTCTGAATGGCTGAAGAAAAACAAAATGAAGACTTTCGAGTGGCCTAGTCAAAGTCCTGACCTGATTCCTTTTGAGATGTTGTGGCATGACCTTAAAAAGGCGGTTCATGCTAGAAAACCCTCAAATAAAGCTGAATTACAACAATTCTGCAAAGATGAGTGGGCCAAAATTCCTCCAGAGCGCTGTAAAAGACTCGTTGCAAGTTATTGCAAACACTTGATTGCAGTTATTGCTGCTAAGGGTGGCCCAACTAGTTATTAGGTTCAGGGGGCAATTTCTTTTTCACACAGGGCCATGTAGGTTTTGAATTATTTTTCTCATTAAATAATAAAAACCATCATTTAAAACTGCATTTGTGTTCAATTATGATATCTTTGACTAATAGTTAACGGTTTTTGATGAGCAGAAACATTTAAGTGTGACAAACATGCAAAAGAATAAGAAATTAGGAAGGGGGCAAATAGTTTTTCACACCACTGTATATTTGGAATGTAAGGAATTTATAGAAAAAAGAAAAAAAATGTATATAGAAAAATTATTTTTATATTATTTATATTGCACCCTGTTGGGCCATTTCGCTTAAGGTGGCCACACACGATACAATAAAATGATCCAATGTTACAGCAATTCGGTAAAAACAATCTTTTCTACAGGGAAAATTGTAAATCTTGAAGTGAAATGAAATGTAAAAAAATGTATGGTGTTTGGTCATCCTAAAACTATTTTTATTTATAGAAGTATGTTGAACATGTTATTAAAAAAAGGTTATTCACCTATGCTAGAGCCTTTTGAATCAAAATTTACCTTGTAGGTCCTTCGCAGAAGCAAGTCAGCCTGCTGAAAACATGGGCAAATATTTAAAGTGAAATTCCAGTGTATATGAGGAAAAAAATCCTCCCATTCAGTTCTATAAGGATTTAGCAGCCTTACTGCTGCTTCGCATCTTGTTTTATGTGTCATTACAAACACAGCCACTGCAGAGAGGTCCTAACAGGACATGATGAATCAGCCTGCTGTAAACATTTCAAAATGAGGGCCGAAGTTTTCTGCCCTGTATAGCCAATTCCTCATACAGGAATATGAGGATTTGTAGTCAGTCTGTGCACCAAACGCTATGGCAGAAAATTGAATGCCCTGCCAGTTTTTGATATTCATATCTTTCAGCCAATCAAACTGGAAGGCTAATTTTTATAAAAGGACCACTGTCGCAAAAAAAGTAGGCAGTTAAAATCTAACAGGTTTTGGGCCAGTCCATCTCCTTATGGGGGATTCTCTGTGTTTTGTTTATTTTCCACTGCATTTCCTGAACAGCAGTTTAAATGCCAAAATGGTAAGATACCAGCCAGCCTCCCTAATCACTTGCACACTATTTTGTCAGTTAAAGTGAACCTCCAGACTAAAAATCGACTCAGCAGCACTGAAAAGGCCTGGTGTTTCTTTAACAGTTTCAAAGCATCAGAACTTTATTTCTCTTATACAAGCCTCATTTTTAGCTGCACAGAAAAAAACTGCCCGGGCATTTTTCCCCTGATGCTGTGCAAAGCATGATGGGATTTCTGATGATGTTGTTCTCGTTCTGCTGTTTTGGTGCAATTTTTTTTTTTTTTTTATTACATTTTGAATTTGACATTTGAAGCCTAGCGTGTGCAGCTCGGAGGGGTTATCAGGACACAGGACAGTTGGAACTGTGTCTTATGCTCCCCGTCACCTCCTTTCAACCAAAAAGATGGCTGCCCCCATGACAAAGATGGCAGCCCCTATGAATCACAAACATTTGCCTGTTCTTTTAAAAAAGGGTGGGTAAAAAATTATATTACCTATCTATTCTAACTAACATAACTAATTAACTTAATGACAGTATGTGTGTTTAGGCTGAAGTTCCCCTTTAAACTCTGCAACTGCTGTTCAGGAAATGCTGTTGAAAACAAAGAAAACCCTGAGAATCCCCCATGAGGAGATAGACTGGCCCAAAACCTATTGATTCTGTCAGATTTTAACTGCCTACTTTTTTTGCCATAGTGGTCCTTTAACATTAAATTACAAAATAGCTTAATTTTTAATTTTTTTTATGGAATTGGAATTACACTTTAAATATTAGGAGAAATGATCTTTGCTGCTTGTATTAGTGAAGTAGAATGTTAGATATTTAGTCTGATGTTGTTTCCGCTTTGTGTTGTTACAGAACAGGTTCAAGAATTGAGAAATGATCTTGGAGCTGCCAGCTCTGTGCCAACAGCATCGGGGTAATAACTAACTACTGTGGGGCTGGTTTATCAAGACTGGTGCGAAGAGAGCGGGAGTGAAAAAATGGGGCAGTTGTCCGGGGTAACAAGTCAAGTTCCTGCTGCAGGAGGAAGCGAGGACTGTGATTGGTTGCTCCGGAAACTGCTCCACGCTGCTCCAGTTCTCTCTGCACCTGTCTTTCTATATCTGCTCCTGTGTGTCTCAGGGATTTCTATTTAACTACATGCAAACTGTGATGAGGTCTGTGCAGTAACAATTGTTTCTTCTCACCGCAGAAATCTTAACGACAAAGTCACAGAGCTAGAACTTAAGCTGAAGAAGCTGCAGGAAGAGCTCAGGAGGGTGAGGAAACCAGCACTCAGCTGGAATGATAATTCTGTTGGATGACTAGCATTAACACGGGAAAGAGAATTTAAAGGGGCACTACAGCGACACAAAACTGTAAAATTTTAAATATGTGCAAACATATACAAATAAGAAGTACATTTTTTCCAGAGTAAAATGAGCCATAAATGACTTTTCTCCTATAATGCTATCACTTACAGTAGGCAGTAGAAATCTGACAGAAGTGACAGGCTTTGGACTAGTCCATCTCTTCATAGGGGATTCTCAGCAAGGCTATTATTCTTTATAGAGATATTCCCAAAAAAGGAGTTAAACAATTATGCTGGCCAGCCTCCCTGCTCGCTTCACTGTTTTTTGGCAGTTGGACAGAGCACCTGCCATTCACTAAGGGCTTTAGAAAATAAATATATCCCTGAGAATCCCCTATGAAGAGATGGACTAGTCCAAAACCTGTCACTTCTGTCAGATTTCTACTACCTACTGTAAGTGATAGCAACATAGGAGAAAAGTAATGTATGACTCATTTTACTCTGGAAAAAATGTACTTCTTATTTGTATATGTTTGCACATATTTAAAATTTTACAGTTTTGTCTCGCTGTAGTGCCCCTTTAAAGGACCACTATCACAAATTTTTTTATATTTAACCACTTGAGGACTGCAGTGTTAAACCCCCCTAAAGACCAGGCCATTTTTCACAAAAAGGGCCACCGCGGCTTTAGAGCCCATTCACACTTGCGTTTGCAAAACTTGCAGGAGTGATGTTTCAGTAGAAAAATCACTGAAGAGTGCGGCGATTTTTCTGCGATCGCGTTTAGCGCTTCAATAGCACTGAAATGCGATCTCCTGAAAATGGTGCAGGCGACGTGTTTGTGTTTTTGCGTGATTTGCGGCGATTAGTGCAAATCACCCAAGTAAGAACGGGCCCATAGAGTTTTATTACACTAGCGCTTTGAAAAGCGCTAGCGTTTGAGCGTTTTACCGAAATCGCCGGCAAAACGCTCAAGTGTGAATGGGCCCTAAAAGCGGATCCGAGATGAAAAACGCAAAATTCAGCACACAAGTAATTCCCCCCCTCCCCCTTTCTCCCCCCCCCCCCAGCCTTTTCTCCCCACCTCCCCACAGAGCTCACTGTTGGTGGGGTCTGATTGCTCCCTCTATGATCACTCCTGAGCCAATAGAGGGGACAGCCGTTTCATTCATGCTCTGTCATTCATGCGGAGATGCGCACACATTAGTGCGTGCTATACCCGCCGCAAGGACATTACGCCGATCGGCGCGTTAGGCGGTCCTGGGTCTTCCGCCGCGGCCACGCCCATCGGCATCACGCAGTCGGCAAGCGGTTAAAATACATACAGATAAGAAATACATGTCTTCCATACTAAAATGAGCCATACATCACTTTTCTCCTAAGTTGTCACTTATAGTGGGTAGTAGGAATCTGACAGAACCGACAGGTTTTCAACTACCCCATCTCCTCATGGGGTATTCTCAGGGTATGTTTATTTTCAAAAGCACTTCGTGAATGGCAGTTACTCTGTCTAACTGACAAAAAAGTGTGCAGCGAGCAGGGAGGCTGGCCAGCATCATTGTATAAATCCTTTTTAGGGAATGTCTTTATAAAGTATAAAAGCCTTGCTGAGAATCTCCCATGAAGAGATGGACCAGTCCAAAACCTGTCAGTTCTGTCAGATTTCTACTATCTACTGTAAGTGACGGCAACATAGGAGAAAGGTAATTTATGGTTCATTTTAATTTGGAAGAGACATATTTCATATTTAAATATGTTTACACGTATTTTAAATTTTTCATGGCTAGTAGCCATGTTTAACCTATTTTGGTTCCTGGACGTAGAAACTACGTCCAGGAACCATGCGCGCTATCGCGCGCACCCGCCGCCGATCGCGCACGTGCACGCGCGCTCCCGGCCCGCGGTTCGTTAGCCAGGCAATCAATGAATCGGGCTATGGTGTCCGATCACTGATTCCTCTCCCCCGCTGAAAAAGCGACAGCTTCTCTCGGAAGCTGCGCCTTTTCTGGCTGTTCCCTCCCCGATGCATCACTCTAAGCGTGTGTTACGCTTAGAGTGACATCATGTAAACAAACTCATGGCCGCCATCTTGTAGACAAAAAGTAAAACTACAACAAAAAGTGAAAAAAATTTAAATCAACACACAATTACATTAAAAAAATATAGTTTACATCCCACCCTCCCAAAAATACCCGAATAAAATGTTTAATATAAAAAAACAAAAAAAACATTACAATAAAAAAAAACATGTCAATATTTACCTAAGGGTCTAAACTTTTTAAATATCAATGTAAAGATGAAATATTTCTATATTTTTTTTTTTTATTTTAAACTTGTAAATAGTGATAGATGCAAAACTGAAAAAATGCACCTTTATTTCCAAATAAAATATTGTCGCCATACATTGTGATAGGGACATAATTTTAACGGTGTAATAACCGGGACATATGGGCAAATACAATACGTGAGTTTTAATTATGGAGGCATGTATTATTTTAAAACTATAATGGCTGAAAACTGAGAAATAATGAATTTTTTCCGTTTTTTCTTATTCTTCCTGTTAAAAGGCATTTTAAGTAAAGTGGCTCTTAGCAAAATGTACCCCCCAAAGAAAGCCTAATTGGTGGCGGAAAAAACAAGATATAGATCAGTTAATTGTGATAAGTAGTGACAACGTTATAGGCTAATGAATGGGAGGTGAACATTGCTCAAGTGAAAACGACGGAACGCGAATGGGTTAAAGCAGAGTTCCCCAACCCTGTCCTCAGGGCCCACCAACAGTACATGTTTTGCAGGAAACCACAAACATGCACAGGTGAGGTAATTAGTGTCTCAGCAGAGCTGATGATCCACCTCTGTGGATTTCCACAAAACATGCACTGTTGGTCGGCCTTGAGGACAGGGTTGGGGAACACTGGGTTAAAGGGTACCTGAAGTGAATGTGACATGATGAGATAAGCATATGCATGTACAGTCCCAATCCTACTTAGAATGAGCCCCTGTTCCTTTTTACCTTTTTCTCTCTGTTATGCTGCCCATTAATGGTTTAATTTGTTTGGAAGCAGAGAAGCCGATGGACCCAGTCAATCCTGAACACATTAACAATCATTTAATTACAGAACTGGTTGATCTTTGTGGCAATTTTACCTACTACATATAAGGCTAGGTTTCCACTGCTGCGAATCCGGGCCGATTCCCCGCCCATGAATTCGGATGGATTTCAGCAGCCTATAGAAGTGTATGTAAGTCATCCGAATTCGTGGCCGAGGAAAAATCTGAGGCCCTGCTGCATAATTTTGTGCGTCACTGACCGAATCGCGCGGCTAGAGGGATTCGGCTGCGAGCGGCAGCAGCTGTGCCGGCATCGCATCTCGCAAGACGCATGCCGGCGCACAAGTGGAAACGTAGCCTAACTGATTTCGATATCGGGAATAGTTTGGGTTGATTAAAGAGTATTTTCATTCAATCTGAACGTTCTGATTTGAAAATATAATCGTTTACAAAAAAAAAAATCACCAAATTCAGAGCTCTACATGTCCTTTTCTCTGTAGTCAGGTTGTAGTGTATCTCTCGCTGATAAAAGCATTAGAGGTCATAAAACTCCTGTATAGCCAAGATAAATCCATCTGAGAGCAGGAAGCTGATAAAAAAATTCAATAGTTCAAGATCTGCCAATATGAGTAACATCAGAAAACTGCCATCATGTGCCTGAAACAGTTAAAAGGTAGACTGATTTTAACGTTTAAATACAAATAAAACTAAGGGATTTCTTGAAAGTCCTATTTAGGATTAGGATTATAGGTAGAATTGTTTATTTCATCAGTTTATTTTCACTTTAGGTTTGCTTTAAAAATTGATTGTTGTATTATATCAGGTTGAGAAAGAGCAGTCTATCAGGTTCCTCGCTGTGTTTCCGTTCCACTCCAGTGTGCCGCTGCCTCCTCCGAAAGATCTGTAAATGTCACATTCCTGGCCCTGGCCGCGTGTCTCCTCGATCATGCCCCCATGGCCATGAGCTTTCTGCACATGTGCAGTTTAAGTCTTTGTAAACTGGGCATGCACAGAACGCTACCGGTCATGGAGGTCAGACAGAGGTGCGCGACTTGCAGATCTTTGAAATGGGGCAGTAGCACACTAGAGTAGATCAGAACCACAGCAAGGAACCAGATTGATGATTGCGGAGGGCTAGAGGAAGCCCCAGGTAAGTTAAACAAATCTTCTTGCCCTCACCTCGGGTATCCTTTAAAGAGAATCTGTACTCTGAAATTCTTACAATAAAAAGCATACCATTCTATTCATTATGTGCTCCTGGTCCCCTCTGTGCTGTTTCTGCCATTCTCTGCTGCAAACCTGGCTTGTAATTGCCAGTTTTAGGCAGTGTTTACAAACAAACTAACCAGCTTCTAATAGGCTCAGCTAAGCAGAGTGTGTTAGTCACACAGAGCCTGCAGGGGGTGTGTACAGCTTCTAGCTAATCACAAGCAGCCCTGCACATTCCAGTCTGACTGCCTCAGCCTGACTGTGCCGACTATAGAGAGAAGATTAGATCATATAACAGAGATAACACAGCTACTGTGCAATTAGGAAAAGCTGCAGTAAGCCAGACCACATTAGAAAAGGCATAGGAACTTATAGCATAGAAGAAATAAAGATAAACAATTTGTTACAGAGTCTCTTTAAGCTCCTGAGTTGTAACTGCATGCTTTCATGCCTTGCACTACTGCCATACGATTGGCTGAGTAGATAATTGCATAAAAGTATACAGGTGCGCCTAATGAATTGCTTAGTGAGTGTACAGAAGGCTAAAGAAATTAGCAAGTGAAATACTGGAAGAGCAAAACAAGTAGTATAAAATACCAAAGAATGAAAACTGCACAGCAAATGCATTGCTGAATGAAAGTGGATTTGGGATTCGTGAGGTTTATTTACTTATTTATGTATTTATTGTTCAAGGAACAAGAGGGAAGGGCACAGCTTCAAGCAGAGGTGCTCAGTCTGAAGAGAACTCAAGAAGAAGCATTCACTGGAACTTTACCCCGTGACGGTGGTGCCAAAATACTCAGGGGTGGAAACAGAAACTGTGAGGGACCAGCCAATGACTGTACAAAATCCGCAAAGGACTGAAAATCTTTATTTTTAACTTCGGGGTGGGTGAATTATATTATTAAAGGACACTGAAGTGATATAACAAAAAGCCAATATGAAGTTAACCAGGCGTCAGTCAGGAAGAGAACAGACTATTGCTGGATGGTAGAGAAGGTGTAGGAGATGGTGCTACTGGTACCGAAGGAGAAGGACAGAGAAAATGCACTGAACTGTTTTGCAACATGGGTGTAAGTCCAAAAAACGACCAAGAGACATTTTTATGGGAAATATAGTTTGTTCAGATGTATATGCAATGGAATAATGCCAATCTTTTAGGAGGTGAAAGCCAGGAGGCAGCCATGACATTGAGTGAAGCACATCTTGTAGACCAAAGCAAGATCTTGTTATACTGTGAGGGAATAATGAGTAAGTGAGACTTCCGCAAGGACTGATGAGACCCATAGTGGGCTGTGATTGATGTACCCACTGTTTATTCAGGTAAGGTTTATTATTAACAAAACTGTGAAATAGTCAAACGTGGTTCAGCGAAGATACTGGCCATGAAAAATTGCAACAATTAGTTCATTTCTGTTAGATAGGAAATTATGTTGTGTACTGGTGAGACATGATCATTGAAGGGTGAACTATAGTGAATAACACTGTATATACATCATCTTAATGTCTTCCAGTGATCATCTTCAGTGTTCTTCATGAATGTATTTCCAGGACAATAAAGGGTGACATTTGTCTGCATTCTCATTGTGGCGCTACAGTGTAACATATCTTCTAACGGAATGAAGACGACATCAGAGAGGACACTTAAAGAAGAAGAAATGCGTGGATCATCCGTCTCAATAACACCAAATATTTATTGTGTCATAGCCATCACAACATGCATCTTACATGGATAGATGTCCTTGGTTGTTCTGTGCGTGCTGGCGACCAGGGCAGGGTGGTGAGCTGGAGGTGGGGGTGCCGAGCAGAAATGCGGGCGAGCGACTGCCCGTTTTGCGTCTCTCTGGACGCTTGGTCACGCTGCGTTCCACAATGGCAAAGCGCGGACATCCAGGATTTGTCGGGCCAGGCTCCGCCTCCCAGATGTGACGTGCTCTGTGTGTACGTTAGAGCCAATTACGGCCCATTCATGTGAGTGTTCCCATCAGTGTCCCTCTACTGTCAGTGTTTGCCACCTTACCATATGTTCGCGCTGCATCTGTCCCCAGGAGCTTCATTGAGTACTATGCACTCAATTTACCAGCAGCACAACATTGTTTTTCTTAATGGAAACACCAGGGCCGTCTTCCGGGTATCACTGGTGGGATGGCTGCATGGAGCCTGTGTGAGTCTGGGGTCCGGTGAACAATGCCACAAACATGGGCCCCAGCTACAAGTCTGTCACAGAATGCATAGACTGTCGGTGAGTGTTAACTTCTGCCGGCCGATTTTGCATTGCGATTTTTTGTGACTTTGCCATGCTTGTGCTTTGCCATTCTCATTTCAGTGAATGAGAATCGCATTGCAATTGTTGAAAAAATGCTGCATGCGGTTTTCGCAAATTGCAAGTGCTGCTCAACCACTGCAGGGGGAGTAATCCCATACGATTACATGTGTCACAGTGTTTTGCTAATTGTGGGCGACCACCTTACATGTAGGGGGTTCACCTCAAATATGGGGGGGAGTGGGCTGGGCCAAGTAGGTTTTCCCAGTATGGGGCCCAAAAATTTCTGATGGCAGCCCTGGGAAACAGTACTGGGAACAAGAGCGTAAAGATGCTTATGGTGAGTTTCTATGAGAAGACTTATTTCCATCCACCTAGCACCATCTCAAACAAGCCCAACGCAAACGCTAACGCGATCGGAATTCAATGTGAACATGGCCTAAAGGTGTCCATTAACGGTACAATCCCGCAGCCTATCGATCACTTCCACAGTAATAAATCGGAGACGATTGGTCGTGCACATTATCGGCTGAATTTCCACTTGCCAGTTCTATCAGATGAATGGAATCGATACGATTTTTGGATTGATCCCATCAATCTTATCCGACTGGTTTACAGAAATGTGGCTGTCAATGGACACAACTGATCGTTTCCAATTTATTACCGTGGCGATCAGAAACAATGAATCGGCTGTGGTATTGTACCTTTAACGGGCACCTTTAAGGGCTTACTTTTCTCCATAGACCCTGGAGATTTCAGTGCTGCTTACATCACCCTAGCCAAGAATACAGGAGAGGAAATATTGTTATCCCCCGGACAGATACAGACAGCAACAAAAATCTGACATATCTTTCTAGACGTTCCCAACGTCACAGAAAGTGTTAATTGGGGGTTGTGTACAGCGGCTCAGTGTCCAAAATGCAACGGGAACAAAAAGCAAATGCTTTTTGGCCTGGTTGCAGAAAAGTGTTTAGCATTGGTTAACCCTTTGGGGATCAGCTGCCTAACCCCCCTTAAAGACCAGGCCATTTTACATGCGGGGGCGGGCGCATTTGGGGGGTCAGGGAGCCAGATCCCCAGTATAGCTAGCTAGGCATGGTGTCCCCAGTGTAGCCAGGTGTCCCCCG
The DNA here is from genome assembly GCF_040937935.1 of Hyperolius riggenbachi. NCBI lineage: Eukaryota > Metazoa > Chordata > Amphibia > Anura > Hyperoliidae > Hyperolius > Hyperolius riggenbachi. The sequence goes on from NC_090656.1 coordinate 49,224,287, forward strand.
TATTGCCAGCAGCCTTTACTCACCTCCCAGACTCCAGCAATGAGCAGCTTTAGCCCCTCCGCAATGCCCGGCTTCCTCACTCACATTGCCGTTAAGTTCTGGGTCGCGGCTTGATGACATCATGAAGACGGGACCCGACACTTAATGCAGAGCTAGCGGGGATGCCGGCCAGAGTGGAGGGGAGCGACGATTGCCAGGGGAACGTCAGGAAGGTGAGTCCCCATCCTCAGACCACCGCTGCCATTAGTGATCACTTCGATCCGCCGGCGATCGTAGTGATCAGGAGCCAATCGCCATGGCTCCTGATCACTGAGGGGAGATGTCAGCTGTCATATGACAGCTTAATCTCCCCTCTCAGGAACGCACGATCGCACCAGGAGCGGAAATGGCGTAGGCAGCCACAAGTGCGGCGTAGGATTTACTACACGCGGTCCCCAAAAGGTTGAACCCGCCACACCTCAGAAGCCTGTGTGAACCAGCCCTACAGGTTTTTGAATATGATCTAGCATAAAAAGCATATGTATAAATAGCAGAGTAAGTTATCTGTCTCCGGTATCTGTGCATCTGGGTTTTCTGGAAGCTCAGAGAGAAAAACCTGAGAGAGAGCAGGTTTTCCCCTACTTCATTTGCATTGCTACTTTCCCATTAGCCCATCCTTAACAGTGATTGGCCGTCTGTACTGTGGGAGGTGACAGGTATGAGGTGTACTGTGATTCTGTGATTGGCCGCCTGTACTGTGGGAGGTGACAGGTATGAGGTGTACTGTGATTCTGTGATTGGCCGTCTGTACTGTGGGAGGTGACAGGTATGAGGTGTACTGTGATTCTGTGATTGGCCGTCTGTACTGTGGGAGGTGACAGGTATGAGGTGTACTGTGATTCTGTGATTGGCCGTCTGTACTGTGGGAGGTGACAGGTATGAGGTGTACTGTGATTCTGTGATTGGCCGTCTGTACTGTGGGAGGTGACAGGTATCAGTCCTTGCAAAAAGTAGAAATAACCAACAAGTAGAAACAACTGACTGTGCTGACTATAACTCTCTTTGTTAAAGTGGACCTGTACTCTTGCACAGGACAGAAGGAAAACAGAGAAATGCACATTGTATGAATTTAGAGAGTTTAGCCTCACTAAATCCCCCTCATCTGTGACTAATCACAAGTTGTAATTTGATCTCAGCTGAGTCAGCTGGCTGCCATTGCAGAGCAGCTAATTGGTAAACACAGAATGTTAATATATCTGCTTCCATGAAAGCAGGAAGTAGACATACTGCAGACTTATTGCAGGATTTGTATCAGCTGTAACAAAGAAATGTTTTTCTTTAAAGGTTAGTATGTTGTTGCTTATCTTTTAGAGCAGAGAGGAAGTTGGGAGTTCTGGTCCACTTTAAGCATTAGGTACAAGTGAGGTGAAGATAAAAATGTACTCGGCACTTCGGCGATATGGATAAAGAAGGCTAGGCCAACACCAGTATGTACTACATTAAGTTAATCCCAGTTTATGTACTTACATCAATGGCGGAATTGCTGCAAAAGGGACGTGCTTCCGGTCCGTTTTATAAAGAATACAATCATTAGGAAAAGTACAATAGAGGTAGACCGGGCACTGTCACTTTAACTTGCTGTTTAATCCGTTGTAGCCAGAGAAAGTATAAACACATACTCAGTGTTAACCCTCCTGGCGGTCTATTAGAAGCGTTTTTTTTTGTTTTTTTAAAATCATGTAGCGAGCCTAGGGCTCGCTACACGATAGCCGCTGTGCAGCGGCATCCCCCCACCCGCTTCGATCGCCTCCGGCGATCTTTGATCAGGAAATCCCGTTCAAAGGGATTTCCTAGAGGGCTTCCCCCGTCGCCATGGAGACGGGCGGGATGACGTCACCGTCGTCATAGACGTCGTGACGTCAAAGGGAGTCCCGATCCACCCCTCAGCGCTGCCTGGCACTGATTGACCAGGCAGCGCACGGGGTCTGGGGGCGCAGAGCGGCGGCGATCGGAGTGCACACGCTGCGTGTTGCAAAAAAAAAATTATGCAAATCGGCCCAGCAGGGCCTGAGAAATCCTCCTGCGCGGCATAGCCCGAGCTCAGCTCGGGCTTACCGCCAGGAAGGTTAATACAAAAAGATGGCAAACCTTCCATCAGTTGCGGTGCAGGAGTGGGTGCAGGGAGGGTGACCAGGGGATGGATGGGGTGCACGGCAGCTGTTTCGCGCTAATTCAGTGCTTGTTCACATGTTGTATCCTGATACACAACACGTGAACAAGTGCTGGATTAGCGCAAAACAGCTGCCGTGCACCCCATCCATCCCCTGGTCACCCTCCCCACACCCACTTCTGCATCGCAACTGATGGAAGGTTTGCCATCTTTTTGTATTAACACTGAGTATGTGTTTGCACTCTCTCTGGCTAAAACGGATTAAACAGCAAGTTAAAGAGACAGTGCCCGGTCTACCTCTATTGTACTTTTCCACTTTAAACATTTCAGAGTTGACTATAAGCCACAACTACACGTTTTCTAGTCCATAATCTAAACCCTGGCCAAGAATCAGTACACAGAGTCCAGGTATTTCCTCTTCCAGAATGAGTGGTTAGTAGCACAGAATTGGAATAACTGTTACTTGTTTTCCTCACGTGTACAAACTAAGTAGCTGGCAGGATCTGTGAGACTCCCGGTTATGACATAGTCTGATGTGATCAGTGTCGAGTAGCTAAGCTTTGGAATTCATCTATACCAGATTTGTGCCATTAATTATAACAGTCTACAGAGATGAATTGAACAGATTGAGTTTCACTTGAAAGTGCCAATGTAGCAAACATGTTTCTTGTCCTGTTACCTCAATAGTCATTCATGTAGAGCAACCAAATAAAAACTCCATTTACTTTGTGTCACCAAAGCAGTCTGAAATGTGACTTTTCAATTTGTGTCAGCTGTTAATTTTCTATGGAGCTGCTGACAGGGACAACATGTTCCCCTCTACTTGGTTTCTTCCACCTGACAAGACTTCTGACAGACTTCATTACAGTAAACTACTGGTCACAAGCTACATGCAGAGATTTAGCTATTACAAATCTTGCCTGGTGGAACATAAGTGATACAAATGGGCCTATTAATAAAATGATGGTTGATAAAGGATTTATACCTTGCCCTGAGTCACAGCACATCACTAGGGATTGAAAAATAAGCATCAGTTTATAGAAGGCCACATGTATTTGTCATAAAATAACTGCTGTAATGTGCAGCAGTGTTCCTTCTCTGGGTTACAGCTTCCTGTTGGCTGGAATAGATAACATGGTGTTGAAAATGTCATGTGACCTGGCTGAGGGAGAATATCTTGCCCCCTCAGTGTAAGAAATGGGCGCACCTGGCAGCCAGGTGTTGACTGCAGGTAAGTTCCCTGTGTCAGAGGTAGAGATGGCTCGAACCTCCGATTATCGGTTTGCGAACCTTCGGCAAAAGTTCGGTTCGCACAAACTTTTGCGAACCGCTATAGACTTCAATAGGGAGGCGAACTTTGAAAACTAGAAGCATTTATGCTGGCCAGAACAATGATGGAAAAGATGTTTCAAGGGGTCTAACATCTGAGTTTTTGCATGGAGGAGTGGGATACATGCCAAAATTCCCGGGGAAAAATCTGGATTTCTACGCACAGCAGCATTTTAAGGGCAGAAATCACATTGCATGCTAAATTCGAGGCCTAAAGTGCTTTAAAACATCTTGCATGTGTATACATCAATCAGGGAGATACTCATATAGACACTCATATAGCCGGCGGTCATTGCTTCATTGTGATACGCAAGCCCCTTCACCGCGGCAAGGTAACAATCACGAAGGGGAATAGACACATGTACATGCCCTTTGTTTTGTTGTTGCAGCTGCAGTGCAGCCAGAAAAATTAGGCAGGCATGGACACGCACCAGAAAAATTATTATAGCGGCCGCGCCTTAAAAATTCAGGAATCCGCCTGGAGTCCTGGACCCTGTTGGTGGTGGCGGAGAAGGCAGTCAGGCGGCCTGCAGGCAGAGATGCTGTGTGTGGAGCGACTTAGTCTTGGGGCAGGCAGTCGCACGGCGTGCAGGCAGAGATGCTGTGTGTGGGGACTGACTTAGTCTTTGGGCAGGCCTGAGCGTGCTTTGCAGACCAGGCATCCATGGTCAGATGGACCCTTGACCCAACGCTATGTGCCAGAGATGTCACCACTTGCCTTTCAACATCACGGTACAGTTTAGGTATCGCCTTTTTTGAGAAATATTTGCGGCCTGGTATCTTCCACTGCGGTTAGTGGCTTTGCTTTTGTGTGCTGCTTTTCCTCAGGTAGTCATCCCATTGCAGTTTATGCTTTGTAATCATGTGCCTTCGTAAGGTAGTTGTCCCTACGCCGGTCTTTCCACGGCTCAATTTTCGGTGGCAGAGAGTACAGATGGCATTGTTCTCATCTGAGGCAGACACACAAAAACATTTCTACACCGCTGAGCCCTGTGATGATGGCACTTTGGTAATGGCTGCCCATGGAGTGTTAAGTGGGGTGCCAGAATCAGAGCAGGAGGAAGAAGATATGTCACACTTCCGTGCGGAAGCTGAGGAAGATGAGGTGTTCTGTGTTAAATAGTTGGGGTTTGGTCAAGGGCCGCACAAAATCACGACATCGCGACCTCGAACAGACCTGCCAGGTGGCCTACCTCTGGCTCTGCCTCTTGTTTTGGCCATATTGGGGGGGGGATGAAGTGAAAGGTATGCACTGACTTGACTAATACAATGTATGGTTACACAGGTGCAGTGAACAGGTTGCAGTGACTGCTGGTACAACAATGTGCGGTTATACAGGTGCAGTTAACAGGTATGCACGGACTGGTATATAAAACAGCGTGCGAACACAGGTGCAGTGAACAGGTATGCAGTGACTGGTATTACAAATGTGCAGCTGTCACACACACACAAGTACCGTGAACAGGTGCAGCGACTTGTGGTATATAACACTGCGTGCGCTCACGTCAGTAGGTAGGTGCACTGAACAGGTGGGTATGCAGTGATTGGTATTACAAATGTGCAGCTGCCACACACACAGGTAGTCACTGAATGTGCTGGGCCTGGCAGTGGCACAGTAGGAATTACCAAGGGCCAGCTGCGACTGACTGACAGGGCTGTATATGCAACACAAGTGTCTGTGGGGCACACACACACACAAAAAAAATAGATCACAACAAGAACAACATTAGCTCTCAAAAGAGCTGTTGAGGATGAGGAGTGCTTTTTAGCAATAACTATCAGCAAGAGGGAGCAACCTAACAAAAGAGTCTAACTAAGCTTTCCCTGTGTCAGCAGGTTCTCTCCCTTCTCTAATTACTGCAGCCACACGAGTGAGTGAAATGGCTGATGCTGCCTTCGTTTTATAAGGGGGGGGGCTCCAGGAGGGAGTGTAGCCTAATTGGCTAACCTGTGTCTGCTGACTGTGATGTGGAGGGTCAAAGTTGACCCTAATGATGTAGTATAGGGGGCGGGTCGAACTCGCATATAGTTTGCGGTTCACAGCGAACGCAAACCAGCGAAGGTTTCGCAAATAATTTTGCGAGTGAACCGTTCAGGCCATCTCTAGTGAGAGGGGCTTCTGCTTGTGGCCGACAATCTTCTCCGCTGCTCCATAGACTTAAAACAAAACCTATGAGATTCACAAGCCAAAAAGTTATATACTTGCCTCACTAGAGAGAAGGTTTTGGATTCTCCAGTGGCTTCCCCTGATCACTGATCCAGAACTCCAAAGAAAATAGTGTAATAAAAAAAAGTGCTTCATTTTTACAATAATGATGTATAAATGATTTAGTCAGTGTTTGCCCATTGTACATTTTTTCCTCTCCCTAATTTACATTCTGACATTTATCACATGGTGACCTTTTTACTGCTGGCGGGTGATGTCAGTGGAAGGAGATGCTGCTTGCTTTTTTTTGGCAGTTGTAAACAGCTGTAAACAGCTGTTATTTCCCACAATGCAACAAGTCTCCCATAGTGTGATGGCAGAACCATGGTCCTGACATCAAACTATGGGAGGGGTTTCACCACAATATTAGCCATACAGCGCCCCCTGGTGGTCTGTTTGTGAAAAGGAATAGATTTCTCATGTAAAAGGGGGTATCGGCTACTGATTGGGATAAAGTTCAATTCTTGGTTATGGTTTCTCTTTTAAGAGCTGCTCAGGCTCTGTGGAAAAGGCAGGGCCCGTTTGGCTCCATCCTACCATGGAGGAGCAAGCCGAGCTCCATTGACAAATCTTCGGGAGGGTTCCAGTGTTGGAACGGTGAGAGGGATCGCTTCCTTAGGTAAGTTCCCATTTGGGCCACTTTTCCCCCTTCAGGTACACTCTAAGTGTTGTTCATCACTCATGTGTAAGCGCCTTAATACATCGAAGAAACAAGGACAGATTTAGATAAGAGTTTTACTGCAGGGAAGTTGAAAGGGTCATTAGCTGTGTTTGTTTTATAGTTTAAAATGCAGTGTGTGGCTTGTAATTGCAAATATGACAGAATTATGCAGTTATAAAAAAAAAAAAGATATATATCTGAAAATAAAAATATGATTATAATTATTAATTATCAGTATTACACATACAATTCATTATATCAAGAGGTTTTTTTTCCGCTTCAGTGTTACTTTAAAATTGCCACTATATTCTATTTTAATCAAACTCCAAGCAAGACTCTCATGATAGACACTGTTGTCTGTAGGATGCTGGACTGGCTTCTCCTTTCATTTCACAACATGGCATATTCAGATTAGTTTACTCTGTAGGTTAGATTGTATGTTTGTAGTAAAGACTATAGGCCTGATTCACAAAGCTTTTCTGTTAAATGATCTCACCTTATTTATTAACTCACAATTTCTCTCCTTAAATGACTTAAATCATGATTTACTTCTCCTTATCTAACATAACTCATGGTTTAGCTCTCCTTATCTAACGTGTCTCATGGTTTAGCTCTCCTTATCTAACATAACTCATGGTTTAGCTCTCCTTATCTAACGTGTCTCATGGTTTAGCTCTCCTTATCTAACATAACTCATGGTTTAGCTCTCCTTATCTAACGTATCTCATGGTTTAGCTCTCCTTATTTGAAGTAACTCATGGTTTAGCTCTTTTTATCTATTTAGCTCATGAATTATCTCTCCTTATTTGTTTATCTCCTGCATTAGCACTCTTTACAGTTAAGGTGAAAAATCAGTAACCTTTGTGAATCAACCCCAAAGAAACTTTAGAGCCTCTTAACATACATCTGCTATAGTAAACCACCCCTAGTGTGTAAGAAACTAAATATTTTCTCTCAGTAAGTAACAAGCTGTACAGCACATTTTAGGCAAACACAAAGCTAGGAAGATATCCTGATATTTTCAAAACACATCTCCCCCATTGAGAGTTCCCACTCTCATGTTAGTTAATAATTCATGTGTGAACATATATCAAAGAGGTGCATTTATACTATAAGATATGCTGCTTTTAAAGGATAATAAGTTTCCCAAAATATTAGAATTTTCTATATTTCATTGTACAAAAACTATATATAAACATTGTCATTTAAAGCGAACCTGAACTGAAAATAAACTGATGGGATAAATAATTGAATCTAACCTCCTACCCTCAAAGGGCATATACAAATTCCACAGTTTTATTTTGTGTTTAAAAGCTAAAAAAGTAGGTTCAATGTTTTATTGTCTTAACTAAATGACACAGTCATTCATACAGTCTAAAGCTGGCCACTAACGGTCCAATTTCTAGCGAAAAATCGTTTGAGCGATCAGAAATTCTGATCGGACGAAAAATCGTTCACTACACCATCAACTAACCAATTATTGCTTCCTATCTATCACGACCACCAAGAAAATCCAAATTTTTGTTCGACGAAAATTCCTAATCGATTGTGTCCACCAATGGAGATTATTTACAACCAATTCGATCAGAATTTCTGCTCGCTCGAACGATTTTTCGCTAGAAATTGGACTGTTAGTGGCCAGCTTTAAACAGATCAGAGCCACAATCTATGAACTATTAACCTTTTTATCTATCCTATGCCCTCAAAAGCTGTTCTCTCCTAGGCAAGAGTTTTGCGGCTATAATTAGTTATCAGTGAAGGTAAGCAAAAAATATTAACCTTTAGTTTATCGGTTCTGACTAGAGAGAAAAGGTCACTTGCACACTTGCGTACTTAAATGTGTAATTTTTTAAGGCAGAAATCATGTCACTGGTCAGTTCTAGTACCCTTTGAATTGGTCTGCATTTGAAAGAACACATCCAGAAGCCTCCTGGGTAGTTTGGACGGGGAGTTGTCTCATGGAAGTGCTTCATTAGACACACTATTACACATTATTATTATTATTATTATTTAGTATTTATATAGCGCCGACATATTACGCAGCGCTGTACAGTGTATATATATATTATCTTCTCACTATCTGTCCCTCAAAGGAGCTCACAATATAATCCCTACCATTGCCAAATGTCTATATTATGTAGTGTAAGTTCTGTAGTCTAGGGCCAATTTTTTTTAGGGGGAGCCAATTAACTTATCTGTATGTTTTTGGAATGTGGGAGGAAACCGGAGTGCCCGGAGGAAACCCACGCAGACACGGAGAGAACATACAAACTCTTTGCAGATAGTGCCCTGGCTGGGATTCGAACCAGGGACCCAGCGCTGCAAGGCGAGAGAGCTAACCACTACGCCACCGTGATGCCCAGATTAATTGCGTGTGCCGCCCCACAGTTACCATGCCTTCTCAGTGTCTCATAAATCATGTTAATCTCTTCATGACCACCACGGTTGCTATATTGGCAATTTGTTGAAATCACACCTTGTACTATATACTCACAAAGTCTGCTTGTGACCTATGCATTTGTTTATTGACTGCAGTGCTGGTTCAAGTAACAATTGGGCCCTAGGGCAAAATTAGCCTGGGGGCCCCCCAACAGACACCTCCCGGCCCCCGACCAAAAAGTGCCATTAGAGGCCCTTTGTTGCAGCCAAATTTCCCTCCTGGGCCCCTAAACTGGCTACAGACCCTCCCCCAATCAACTCCCAACTTAAGACTCTGCAGAGTCCCAGGGGAGCAACAGTTAAGATGGGGGAGGGACACCTTGGGGGCCCCTACAGGCTCTGGGGCCCTGGGGAAATTGACCATTTTTTCCTATAGTAGCTTCAGCCCTGATTGACTGCACGTCCCTGATGTCAGAGGGAGGAAATGGTCATAGTAATGGGACTCGGCTGTGTAGTTCAGACATTAACCTTCGCTTAGGTAGTTCACCATCATCTACCATACTCATCTGCATACTTTTAAATATATGCCTACGAAAGTAAACAGGTGTTACTAAAATTTAACCATTGATATAAAGCACTCTTTGCTACAAAAACAGCCTCACATTCAAATGTGTATTGTGGCGTGCCATCATCTGTAAAAAGTTGAAAAATGCTGCCATAAGGGATAGGAACATTGTTGTTCAGTTGCTATTCAGTCATGTCTGACTCTGTGACCCCATGGACCACAGCTCGCCAGGACCCTCTATTCTCTACTGCCTCTCGAAACTTGTCCAAGCTCATGATTGTTGCTTCCATGATACTATTTAGCCATCTCACTCTCTGCCATCCCCTCCTCCATTTCCCCTCAATATTTCCCAGCATTGCAATCTTCTCCAATAAGTCCTCTCTTCTCACTGTGTCCAAAGTATTTCAGCTTTAGTTCAGCATTGCTCCTTCCAATAAACAGGGTTAATTTCTTGAAGGATTGACTGATCAGATCTACTTGCAGTCCAGGTGACTCTCAAATGTCTTCTCCAGCACCACAATTTGAATATGTTGATTCTTTGACGTTCAGCCTTTCTTATGGCCCAACTCTCACCATCATACATTACTGCTGGAAAAACCAAGGCTTTGATAGGAACATTATTACCGCTCCAAAACATACATATTCAATAGAACAATTACCTAGATAATATGATCCGATCTTTTATCAATTCAAATTTTCTATTCATCAACAATAATCAATTCTATGTCTTCCAAAAATCATGACAAGAGGAAAATGATGATCTTAAGTGATCATAATTTTCATCTTGTAACCAATTTCGAAAGACAAAGAACTATCTTTAATTTGCAGATACGTGTGATGTTTCACAGACCGTGACCATGGCCCATACGCCATTAACTTTTTCTCCTGAGTTTTCTCCGTGTAGATAATTGTTCATCTTTTATGTAGAATAACGTTTGAAAACTTTGCAATTAAAAAGTACCAAAAGTAGGTGGAAAGGTAATATTAAAAATATTTTAAGTATTTCCCTGTTTTCTGGTGATTTAAAAGGCATTTTATTGCCAAGTTTTAAAACATGATCACTTAAAAGAAAGTGAAAAAACTCAGGAGAAAAGTTAATTGCGTATGGGGCCATATCTTGAATGTGCTCCTTAATAGGCAATAACTGTGCAAGTCATTGAAGAGGCACTATGACAAAAAACTGTGAAATTTAAAATGCAGGTGTACAAATCTGTATTAATGTACTTTGTGTCTCAGAGTAAAATGCACTGTAAATCGCCTTTCTAGGTAGCTGTCACTTACTATTTGTGTTTTTTTATTCTGATTGCTCTGGCCTTTTACCGACAGGTTTTGGACTTGTCCATCTCCTTATGAGGGATTCTCAGGGTTTTCTTTATTTTCAAAAGCACTTGTTGAAAGGCAGTTGCTCAGTCCAACTGCCAGAATAGTGAGGAGGCTAGCCTTCCAACATCTTTGTGGAGATCGTAGCCAGGGAGTGCTTTTAAGAAAATAACAGAAACTTTTGTTGTTACACCACTTCTTAACCTCTTGAGGACCATGGTGTTAAACCCCCCAAGTGACCAGGCTATTTTTGTTTAATTGGCCACTGCAGCTTTAAGGACAAGCTGCAGGGCCGTACAACTCTGCACACAAGTGATCCTCCCCCCCTTTTCTACCCACCAACAGAGCTCTTTTTTTTTTAAAACTAAATCCCCTCCCTCCCCCCAGCCGGCCAATCACGGCGATCGGCTGTCATAGGCTTCTGCCTATGAGAGCCAATCGCTCTCTTGTCCCCCAGGGGGACAGCCGTGTCACACAGCAGTCCCCAGTACAGCGCTGCTGCTGATCGCAGCGCTGTACAAGTAGACACACATCGGTTTCGCCGTGTAACAGTCTTCCGTGCGGCGAAGGCCGCTCGGAGACTGAAGGGAGAGCTCAGCTCCGCCCACCAAGCAGGAGATGCGCGCGCAGCCTGCGCGCGATCTCCTGCTAAACAGAGCCCCAGGACTTTACTCCAATTGGCGATAGGTGGTCCTGGGGCTGCCGCCGCGGCCATGCCCATCGGCGTGACACGGTCGGCAAAAGGTTTAAAACCACCTCTAGATCCCACTGGGCTCGCCAACTATCGCCCAGTGTCACTTCTCCCATTTGCATCTAAATTACTTAAACACCACATTCATGCTGAACTAAGCCAGTATTTATCTGCTAATTCCCCGCTTGATCATTTCCAGTCTGGCTTCTGGGCAAACCACTCCACAGAAACAGCCCTTACTAAAGTGGCCAATGATCTCCTCACAGCTAAATCCAAAGGCCATTATTCCATACTCGTCCTTCTTGATCTGTCATCAGCGTTTGATACTGTTGACCACACTTTACATAGCCTTTCATCTATAGGCATAAAGGACCTTGCTTTCTCCTGGATATCTTCCTATCTCTCTGGAAGGTCTTTCACCGTCTCTTATGCAGATCAGACCACCTCTCCACAACCTTTGTCTGTGGGGGTACCTCAAGGCTCTTTCCTCAGTCCCCTTCTCTTTTTCATCTACATGCATGGCCTTGGCAACTTAATCAATTCATTTGGCTTTCAATACCACCTATATGCAAATAAAACACAACTGTACCTCTCGTCCCCAGACCCTAACTTTCTCCTCACACGGGTTCCCGACTGTCTGACCCCTATATCCTCTTGTTTCTTAAAACTTGATATGAATAAAACAGAACTAATTGTCTTTCCATCATCTCTGTCCACCTCTCTATCTGATATATCAATAAATGTTAATAACTCCCCTTTAACGTCAGTTCCCAAAGCACGGTGCTAAGGGGTAATATTTGGTTCTTCTCTCTCATTTATTCCTCACATCAACTCCCTATCCAGTTCCTGTCATCTCCAACTCAAAAAACATATCGCACATCCAACCTTTTCTCACTCAGGACACAACTAAAATGTTACTACATGCTCTTATATCTTGCTTGGACTATTGTAATATATTGCTTGGTGAACTTCCAACTAACCGACTGGCACCCCTCCAATCTGTACTGAACTCGGCTGCTCGTCTCATTCATCTCTCTTCTTGGTTTTCCTCTGCTGCTTCTCTGCCAAGCTGTTCATTGGCTACCAATTAAACTGAGGATCCATTTCAAACTCTTAACCCTAACTTACAAAGCTGTCCACAATATCTATCCCCTGTACATCTCCTCATCCTGTACATCTTCTCACTAGTTTCCAGATACCAACCCAACCGCAATCTCAGATCTGAACATGAACATTCTCACGGGCCTCTGCACATACAGGACTTCTCACGGGCCTCACCGTTCCTCTGGAATGCACTTCCACAGCACATCCATCACTCTCCCACCTTTGAAATCTTTAAAAGCTCCCTCAAAACTCACCTTTTCCGACAAGCATATACTCTAACTTAGGCCATTCCTCTTCGACCTCTCGTCAAGTTTTACGCCTTATTGAATAACCTAAATATGCACCACCTGTATATACACTGCATATTTCCCCTCCTCTTTTCCCCCACCCCACCCCCACCCCCATTCCTTTAGATTGTAAGCTGGCAAGGGCAGGGCTCTCTCACCCTTTTGTGTCTTGGAATTTTTTATTCATTTTAAAGCTTGCACTTTGTTATACATTTTATTCATCATTTTACATCTGTCATTGTAATCACTAGTTCTGTATTTTGTACCAGAGTCCATGTTTGATGTATATCATGGTCTGTATGATTAAGTATGTAATTGTATCAGTTTGTATATCATTGCCTGGATCATTATGTACCCCTTGTTTGTTTTCCTACTTTGTACAGCGACAACCAAATATGTTGGCGCTTTATAAATCAACTAGGTGACCTAAGCCCTTTTAAAAACGGGCTCTAGGTATGTGTGGAATCCCCATCCCCTCCCCCCTCCCCTCTCCTCCACTCCCCTCCCACCTCCCCTCTCCTCCACTCTCCTCCCACCTCCCCTCTCCCTCCTCTCCCCTCCTCCACTCCCACTCTCCGCCGCAGTGTCACCGCGCATGTACGCACACTCCGCGCACACCGCCCGCTGACCCGCCGCAAACCCGGCCGCCCGCTGAACCGCCGCACGCCTGGCTGCCCGCTGACACTCCGCCCACTCGGCTCACTGGCCCCACGCTATCCCTGAACAACGGTTCAGCACGGACACGGGTTTTATTATAGAGGATCATATACACACACACACACACACACACACACCACACACACACACCACACACACACACACACACACACACACATATACACACACACATATACACACACACACACACACACACACACACACACACTTGCGTGTGTGTATATCTATATAATTACCGTTACAGTATAACTGAAAGGGTTCAGCAAATTGCCAGTGTTATAGGTCTTCGTGTTGTGTCCCATTATATAGATCCCTCTTGCTATATTAAAGGTGGGGGGTCTGGAAATTACAAGCCATCAGGCCTGAATGAACGTTCTACTTGTAATCTGCCAAACTCATGCACAGTAATTGTTCCAATATGCTCATTTAGCATATTTGTACTTTCCTTAAAAAATACTTTTGTAGTAATTATTTTTCTATCCATTAGATGGCGATAGATAGTCCTGTGATCATTTGATATTTGATATCTATTCTAAATGTCCCTCTTCTGTGGCCAAAGTAGTGCTGATCTGTTGAGACTTGAGCTCCAAAGTCCTCTGAAGGTGTCCTGTGGTATCTGGCAACAAGATGCTAGCAGCTGTAAGTTCTGAGTGAGAGCCTCCATGGACTAGATATGTTCTTTCAGCACCTTCTGGTGCTCACATACCCATCATAGTTGCTTTTAGCTTTAGACAGGGGTCGCTATGGCCACTCTGACTGGTCTGAGGCTGCACAACCCCATAGAAAGCAAAGCAAGCAGTGTTGCACTGTGCAGTCACCATTGTTTTTCAGAACTTTCTTCTACGGTCACTCTTCTATGAGATTAGACCATAGTGGTTAGCCTTCACTCTTCTCATGTAGCAATGCGTTCTGGGTACTCCGGACCTTGTTGCCCATTCACCAGTTGTCTTTACATGGAACACTATTGGTGGGGACTAACCAATGTTATGCCTGACCATTTTTCCTGCTTCCAAGTCTAAACTTTTAATAACTGACTGTTCTCACGCTTTGATACATGCATAGTAATAAGTAAGCCAATGTTATTCACTTTACCTTCCAGCGGTTTTATTTTGTGTCTTTCTCCATAGGCTGCCTATTATAGGCATTGAAAGAAGCAGTTTTCTGTAGTTTGAGACTATTCATTTGAATTGTTACGTATGGTACTTACATCATCCCTAAAGGCAGATCATAATCTTTATAGTAGTCTACCTAATTAACCCATACTCCTATACAGAGAGGCACTAAATATAAAAAGAATGCAGGTCCTACGCTGTCTAGAAGCCCCTTTGGCACAATAGAACAATATCTGTCAGAAGAAGTGCTTTTTTTTCTGTGTAGAAGATAAAAATGAAAAAAAGGAAAGACACTACAAAAAATGGAAGAATAGTCAGTGGCATCGCTGGCCCCAAAGATCAGTGGCACATGCCCCAGGTCTATTCTGGGGGGACCTGGATGTCCCCCAGGACACTGTGGTGCCTCAATGGTGGGCATGCTGGGAGCTGTGGTGCATCAATTGGGGGTATGCTGGGTGCTGTGGTGCCTCTGTGGGCATACTGGGTGCTGGGGTGCCATGCTGGGCGCTGTGATGCCTTTATGGGGGCATGCAGGGAACTGTGGTTCTACAATGGAGGCATGCTAGGAGTTGTGGTGCCTTAATGAGAGGCCTGTGGGGGCATGGGAGGAGGTCCACTGGAAGGTCAGGGAATGTTATGGGGGGACTGGCAGACAACCTTACAGCAGGCCAGCCCGCCCAGCAGAAAGCCAGACCAGCCAGCACAGAAGCCAGGTAACTCTACCATTTTAAATTTTGTGTATCCACTGATGTGACAATAAATGGGAGACTTTTTTCACCCAGACATTGGTATAGCGGGACCTCCTTTCCGTTACTGTCTATGTGAGTTCAATAGATCCCTGGCTCCCTTTGGCTCGTCTGTGGGTGGTTGCAGCGAGCTCACTTTCTCTTTTAAACTCTACCATTATGTTTACGTGACACTGCCTATTTATGTTATATGCTGCATTTTGTTCTTGTTTTTTTGGGGAGGTATTATTGGAGAGGGCGCTTCATCCAACATTTTGCTGGGCAGTCCTTAGCCTGCTATTAAGTTCATGTACATTTGGCTCCACTCATGGCCACAGCCACATTCTGGTGAATGGCCACACCCATTTTCCATCTGGAGGGCACAAAAGTGCCCCTGAGAATAGTGAAAATAATTCACTTTATAACGTTATAGCAAGCATGTCATGCAACTCCTTGGGTGAACCTGTGGTGAATACTCTATAGGCAGAATGACAATTAAAAGCACTCATAGCATAGCACATTAGGGCCTGAGACCACCAATGCAGTTGTGTCCGCTTTTCAGCAACACATCAATGTTACAGATCCTGAAAAGCAGACAGAAGCGGATACATCTGTGTTAGTGGGCTCAGGCCCTCAAGAACATCAAACCCCAATCACAGTGTATCCAGACACTACAGCCAACCTGAGGGACCTGATCCAGGAGAACGTTATGGAGTCCAGAAAATTAGCTCTTCATGGAGAGAATGACATAAAATCTATGAGGAATGAAAGAGGAGATATTCAACATGGACAGTCTGAAGCCCGGGAGGATTAACTATCAATGCTGATATTACGGTAACAGTTTTATGGATGATTCTAAGTAATAGAGAAGAAATAGTTTCTGGCAACTGATCAGAGAATTGCTTTTATGCTTCCTGGTGACTAACACTTTTATAATAAAGAGAAAAAGGATTTAATGCTGCTGCTATTTTTTATGCTTTTAACTAAAAGGAAATTGTGCAGAAAGGGTGGGTCACGTTTGCAATGTAGGACTGGATATGTATAAAATGCTGACTGTTTGCCTAATACCATAAGTGAGTATTTTATCACTGTATTAAGCAGCATTGTGGGCATCAGAAATGCATTATCTGCACAGAGGGGCTTAAGCAGTGCAGAGCAATTTTACCATTACTTAAAGCGGTATGAAACTCAGCATTTCCGCTCTGTTCTAAAAGAATATTTACAGCATAAAATCTACCGCCACGGAAAAAAATTGTAGCAGAACAGCATTTAAACAGTTAAACACATCAATTTTTTCTGCAGTGGAAAGTTCCTTGCTACCGTGGAAAGCTTCTGGGTGAATCCGAAGATGTGATAACATCTCTTGTTTGCATTCTTTTGTCAGATACATTTAGTAAACATTAGCAAACTGCCGAAACTGAGCTGTACTGAGCTGAGAAGCAGAAAGAGCTGAGAAGTGATCACTAGATAGATTTTAATATATAAATACAGCAGCTTTGCAATAAAATACAATGGCAGCTTTCAGAGCTGATAAACTGTACTTTGGGAATTTGTAAACAAACAATATTACTTAATTAAACAATATGATAACTGTATGGGTAATAAAAGGTAGGAAACCCCATTTTTATTGAATTTTATGTCAGTTTTACCCCACTTTAATCCCATTTTAATCCAGTTGTGTAACATGTGTTGTCTTGTGCAATTAAAGTCACACAAGTAGCGTAACACTAGCAATACACGTTACCTAGGAGGTAACATACGTATTAGTGTGACGCACGTTATGCTACTAGTAATGTGAGTTACACTAATTGTGCAGCACGCATTACATAACTGTTATAAGCAAAGGTAAAATTTCCATGTGCTACAGCAATTTTACCGCTATTTAGTGAATACGCCCCAGAGACTCAAGCACCTGATGAATAATATAGTGATGAAACATATAGTATAGAGTCTCCAATGCGGAAAAAATATCCCACATAGATATTGAGAGGAGTGGCTAGAGTGAGCACATGCAGTGCATGGAGTTAAAGGACTTACGAGGCCAAAATGGCTAAAAAAGCCAAGTACCTGCAAGATGTTTAAATGCACGGAGGACGCCGTCCGTGCCCTCCGTGCAGTTCCGCCGGGACCCCTTCCCGAAATCGCCCCCCCCCCCCCCCCCCCGTGCCAATCGCGACCCCACAGGCCCGGTCGGGCACTCATGCCGCTCCTAATATGGCCGCTGGAGCTGGCCGCGGTTGCGCAGTCCGCATTGCCGCGAGTGCGGCTGCGCAGCTCTTACAATGCTAATACAATGTGCACTAGGCAAGTAGCTAGGTAACACAGGTTGCGCTAACCTGTGCTACGCAACTAGTGCAAGTAAAAGTAATATTGCTGTGCAATACTGCTATTTAGTGAATATGCGTTTATTACACATTTGGAGGTTCTGAGAACTGAATTCTCCTGCAAACTGATGGCACCCAGAGACCAGAGACCTAGAAAAAGGACACAGGACTGATAGAGAGGTGTGTGTGAAGTGAGAGTAGAAAAGAGTGGCCATACACCCTAAAATGTGGGTGACGTACCATAATAGTGGCACGTTGTTGGGTACATCACCAAAGGATACTCTTGGTGGTGGTGGTTTATCTATAGAATTATCGTCTCCTGCAGATCCTTTACTGATTACCAGAATTTAAGCTTTTAATGACCGCTCCACGTCAATTGGCGTGGACACAGCGGCAGCCCCAGGACCGCCTAACGCTGATCGGCATGCAGTCCTGGAGGCGTGTTTTGCAGGAGATCGCACGCCAATGTGCGTGCATTTCCGCATGAATGACAGAGCTCCGCTTCACTATCAGTCTCCCAGCGGCGATCGTTGCTAGGAGACTGTTAGACAGTGAAACCACCTACTATTTACACAGTACAGCACTGCAATCTAAGGCAGCACTGTACAGGGGACAACCATATCACTCGGCTGTCCCTTCCAGGGGCACAAAGGCGATCCGCTGTGATAGGCTAGTGGCAGGAGAGAGGGCGGGGATATTCTAAAATAATTTAAAAAATAGATGAATATATTGAAAAAATAAATAAATAAACACGCCGAGAGGGATCAGACCCCACCAACAGAAAGCTCTGTTGGTGGAGAGAAAATGGGGAGGGGGGATCACTTGTGAGCTGAGTTGTACGGGCCTGCAGCTAGGTTTTAAAGCTGCAGATGCCTAATTTGTAAAAGATGGCCAGGTGGTCACTGGGGGGTTTTAACACAGCGGTCCTTAAGAGGTTAAACGCTATAAAGAATTTCCTGGCGCGCTATCCTGAAAAGTCAGAGAAGATTGGCCTGACTGGATCAAGCTGAAAGAAATGCTATGCTAACCTAACTCTTTACAACTGTAGTGAGCAGAGGAGCATCTCAGAATCTACCACACATAAAACCAAATCAGTTTCCACTCCTGTTAACCAAGAGCAGAAAACGGAGCCTGCAGTTGATGCAGGCTTACATAACTGGACAGCTGAGGACTGGAAAAACATTGCCTAGTATGATTAATCTAGATTTCTGGGGCACATAGATGGTAGGGTAGGAGTCTGGAATTAACAGCAAGAGTCCATGAACCCACCCTGTGGTGTGTCAAGGGGGCATATTCAGTAAACTTCATTCAGTAAATGCCAGTAAAATTGTCATGCACAAAGACATTTTACCACTACTTACCCTGACAAAGAAGTGCACGTTGCAAAAGTAGAACGACTTGTTAACATTAGCACTGTTGGAGTAACAAACATTATGCAACAGCAGTCAGGGCCGGGCCGAGGCTCCAGCCTCAGGGCGCAGTGTAGGAGGGGGCACACAACTCAGCTATCATTCCTCTATTGTGTTTGAAGCAGAGAGAAATAAGAAAAGGGGATACATGGCAGTGACTGCAAGCCAGATATCTAGAGATTAAGGTGTTGGGGGCTCTGGGGGGGCATCTTAGTCTAATAGCAATCAGTGTGTGACGGCTGGGGTGGGAAGGAAGGAGGGACGCACTTTGGTGTCTCAGCCTTCGGTGCTGGAGGACCTCGTCCCCAGCTCTGAGAGCAGTATGATGCTCGTAACACTAGCAATGCTCAATTTTTGTCCACAAATAAAGCTAATATTTTGTGACAATTCTACAGCTGAACTTGGTATTTGTATGAATGTAATTTCTAGTTTGGGATAATTTAAAGTGGAATAATACTGCCAAAACTAAATTTCAGTAACTTCATCTGAAAGCATTCCCAAGCATTCACTGTTTGTAAAAATGTTTACTTTCACTGCAGAGAGTAGTACAAGCTTGTTTATCTCTTGTTAATTGGCAAATGTAATCACTGCCGGCCAGGAGACACTCTCTGCTTGTTTGTTGATACTACTCCCTTCTCCCTCCTTCTGCTAAATAGACATATTGCCCTGGCAAAAGCTCAGTCACTTCAGCGAAAAGGAGGGGAGCAGAATCAAGACACTGGCACAGAGATTTTTGGCATCGATGATTACATTTGCTGATAAGCCAGAGATAAGCAAGCCAGTACTGCTCTCTACAATGAAAGTAAACATTTTTACACACAGGGATTGCTTTCAAATGTTCTTTTATATAATCAAGGGTAGTTACTGAAATTTTTTTTGTTTTTTTTCTGCGATTTCTTATCCCTATCACTCTCTTTTTGACATTAAGTAAGGTGCAGCCATTATACTGATCCAGTACATTAAGCAATTTGTGCTGTTTTTACCTAGGTAACACATGCTTACTTGTTGGTGTAAATAAAAGTAAATAAACTTCACCGGAGTTTACTGAAAAATCCCCAATGTGTCAATGGGAGATTCGTAGGTTGGATTTGCAGCTGAGACATCTGTAGAAATTGTGAGATACACGCATGTTACTATGGATCAGAACCTCAAAGGAATGTGCCCAACATCAAGACTTGTGGATTTATGCCAGGAGGAACTGAGGCTGCTTTGAGAGAAGGGATGCCCTACCTTTTATTATAGGACAGTGATGGCTAACCTTGGCACTCCAGCTGTGGTGGAACTACATATCCCATGAGGCATTGCAATACTCTGACAGCTCTAAGCATAAATCGGAAAGGCAGAGGCATGATGGGAATTGTAGTTTTGTCTCAGCCATCACTGCTATAGGACTTGCAATAAGTTTTCTTTTCATGTATATGGCCAATACATTAAACATTAAAATAAATCCAAATAAAGTAAATGTGCCAAAGACATGTAAACAGAACCTCACAATTCATGTGTGGATTTCTGGACAGTCACTTGTATCCAAATATTAATATAATGTATTCAAACACATATTCCCCCATTGATTTGTGATACTGAAGCCTCTCAGACTCAGCCGCTGCCTGAACTGCCATTGATTTTTCTCTCTCAGGTATTTTCATTGATAAAGAATGTGT
Source organism: Hyperolius riggenbachi (assembly GCF_040937935.1). NCBI lineage: Eukaryota > Metazoa > Chordata > Amphibia > Anura > Hyperoliidae > Hyperolius > Hyperolius riggenbachi. The sequence continues at coordinate 49,244,887 of NC_090656.1, forward strand.
GGTTGTCAGCAATGGAGAGCATTATCTTAAGTATTGGTGCTTGCAGCAGTGTAGGCCTAAAAACATAAACATGCACTTCATATACTGTGACTGTGTAACATGCCTAATGAAGAAGTCTACATTTCCACTGCAAGAACAAAAGTCTGATACATTTGTAAGTTAGGGTGAATTTCCACTGTGTCCATTAATTTACGTATTTCCACATACAAATTCGCTTGAAATTTTCACCAGAACCAACAGCCCATTGAAAATCATTTGGCTATTCCTGTGTAAATTGTGCATGGGAAAAGTCGCTTTTTTTCATACACTGCGCTCATTTGTCCATTCATAAAGTATTTTGTGAAGAATACGGACAATGTGTGGAACACCAGGCACTCTACTGTTAGGCCCCTGACTGGTATGTCATCATCCCCACAAATTCACGAGATAAGTTTTGTGGCTCAACCCCAACATAACTTTATGAGTACCTGAGGAGGAAAAAGTAAAAAAATATACTTACCTCTGATATATAAGTTCTTTGGACACCTCCAGGCTCCTTATTGCATCCAGCCCCCCTCCATCTTGTTGCTGTAGCCCCCAGTTGTAGCTCCAACTGGGACCAGTTAGAGACTAGCTCATGCGCTGTCCACTCTGCTCACCTTTGGGGATCACACCCACGCATGGCTGTGCACAGCAGTCATGGCCAAGAGTGTCCTGGGCATGCGCACCTCGAAAATAATCAGAACTGATGGACGTCCAAGGATGTCCTTGGCGACAGCTGCTACACACAAGCATGTGGAAGGGCTTACAGAGGGAGCACAGATGAACAGGGGGACACAGTGGCAAGATGGAGGGGAGGCTGCATGCGATAGGGAGCCTAGAGCAAGGTTGCACATTATCCCTTTTAATACTGACACAGTTAAGTTATGCAGGTTCTTGGGCTACTTTCACAGAATCCGTGCCTAAACTGCATCCAACTAGCCCCAAAGCCTGCATAATTCATATGTGTCAGTAATTAAAGGAATGAGTTGTCAACACTGGCCTGGAAGTGTCTGGAGAGCATATGTGCAAAAACGGCGCCAGGAGATTTGGGCGCAGGCAGAAAAACGGCTCATCCTGCTCCCGCAAAAGTCCCAGTGGCATTAATTACTTTCCTCCTCCAGGCCACCATGGACTCAGAGGAAAGACATAATTCAGCTGCCAGCTATTACTTTCAGCCAAATTACGCTGTTTTTAAAGTCATTTGAGATCCGTCTTTTGACGGTGCCCAAATTACTGTGTGAGCCCCGCTTTAGCCGTAAGTCACATTACAGCCAATGGCGGTGCATGGTGCTCCCAAATTTCCCTGCTCTGTTTTGTGCTGTTTCAGTCTGAAGACTTTATACATCATCTAGTTAACTATATTTTTTTAATTCATTTTTTTCTCTCAGGACCACTTCAAACTCTAAAGCTCCTTTTATGATTTTTGTTTTAAAACACTTTAGAAAATCTAACTTTTTTATTCTTTTCTGGTCTGTCTATAGGTCAGAAATGGCTAAATCTTATCAGCAGCCTGGTGGTTAGGATTAGCGGTTTATGAAGTCTGTATTTCAGTGAATATAAGTACCTTGTATTAAGCCAAGACATGCTTATCCAGAGCAGTGTGGATCTCCTGTGTTGAGATGGCTGCCCATCTGTCGAACAGATTTGCAAGGCAGCTATTGATGGAGGTTTCTGTCTACATTTGTTGCCATTATGATGTTTTTATGGCGATCCTGCTGCTTTTGACAGGAACGTGTTGTATGCTGTTGTTGACCCTCCATGTGTGTAGTTCTCTGTAAAATGTCATGGCTGTGCTGCTATCAGGATTCAGGACATGAAGGGAAGACTAAATTGTCTAACTTACCTGGAAACTCTTTACTTCCTAATAGCAGCATCGAAACTACCATCACTAGTCATGAAGGAAATAAACTTCCAAGTACAGAACAAAATTTCTAATTGGACTCTGAAGATGATGGAGGCCCAGTTGTGTTTTTTTCCTGGGAAGTTGCTGGTTGGTTAAATTAGTCCTGTCTTTCATTTCTATTTTGGAATGCCAAGAGTGTGATATCCCAACAAGAGCTCCAGGCAGGGTAGAATGCAGTCTGCAAGTACACTGGATGTAGCAGCAAGAGGACATATGCACTGATCCTACCCTGGGGGTTTGCACTTTCTGCAAAACCTGCTGAGGTGGGTTGGCATACCTTTATATATCTAGTTCACCAGTACTCTAATCTATGAGTAAGTACAACTTGTTTGAAATGGGTTAGCTGTGTTACCCTGAATGTGCTTTAGAACTTCAATAAGGTGGGCTCTTGCTGCTAGTCCTACTCTCCTGGAAAGTCAAACTGTGATCTGCCCAGAATGTGAATTCAACTATCTTGATAGCAGAGACATTGGTAGCCCAGCAACAGCTACTGACAAGGTAAAGGCTGGCAAACATTGTGGTGCCAAAATTACAAAAGGTAGGACATCTGTTCCAGTGAAATTTAAGCTGAAACATCTGCATGGAAGGCTGTCCAGATTTTCACAATATGTACTTTATCAATGGTGAAACACCCTGAGGCTATTTGTCATATATACCGTATCAGTGTTCCACGATTGGATCAGTTCCTCAAACACTTACAGCTATGACACATGGGTCACTTATAACAGAGACAGTAAACAGTATAAGCATAACCATTTACAGAGCTTATTCAGGGAAATATAGAAGGTTCTTCTCAGTGGCGTACCTACCATAGGGCTGCAGGTGCTCACAGCACGGGGTGTAGCCATGGCTAGGGGTGGTGCTCAGCCACTGTGTTCTTCCACCTGGGATCTATTTTCATAGTTTCGGCAACAATCGGGAAAATAGCAGTAGGGACTGTACTACTTCCTGCGCTAGATGTAGCCAGTGTTGCCAACGTTTCACGTTATTTTTTTACTGACAAATACCTAAAAATTTACTGACAAAAGATTGTTTTTACTGACAAAATCCAGACGATGTGCCAAAAAATGGGCATGGTCACGGAACAGAATGTGGGTGTAGTCATGGGTGGGGCCAAATATACATGATTTTAGTAGTGCTGTAAAAGGTCTGCCAGGGAAGTTTGAGCTCTGCCATAGTGTTTCCCCCCCTTCCCCCAAAATACATGTAATCTTACAGCATTTCACCAAAAATCCATGTAATCTGGCAGAGGTTCTTCCAAAATACGGATAATATGGCAGTGGTTCCCTAAAAATAGATGTAATCTGGCAGCAGTTTCCCAAATACACTTAATTTGACAGCAGTGGTTCCCCAAAAATAGGTAGCCCCAGGTCTATAGGTGTCCCCAGAATAGGTGGCCAGCGGTATAGATGTCCCCAGAACAGGTAGCCAGGGGTAGAGATGTCCACAGAACAGGTAGTCAGGGGTAGAGATGTCCCCATAACAGGTAGCTAGGGGTAGAGATGTCCACAGAACAGGTAGCCAGGGGTAGAGATGTCCCCAGAACAGGTAGCCAGGGGTATATGTGCCCAGTATATGTAGGTAGGGGTATATGTGCCCAGTATATATAGCCAGAGGTATATGTCCCCAGTATACGTAGTCAGAGGTATATGTTTCCACAGAGAGTTTAATGTGTGCATTAAACACCAAGTGAACACCTGACATATCTGGCTTAGCAAATTTGGCCTTATGGGCTATTCACGAGGCAATGCTTATGCAAAAATGCATTTGCTTTCGCATGACAAACTATGCAGGTTCAAAAACCAACACCGCAAAGCGGTTGCCCTGCAGGAATTAGTTCATGCTTCATTAGCACTATCCAGGAGCACCACAGGGAGGCTTCCCAATGCCTTCATACAACCAGGGCCGGAGCTACCATAGGAAAAAATGGGCAATTGCCCCAGGGCCCCAGAGCCTGTAGGGGCCCCCAAGTTGTCCCTCCCCCATCTTAACTGTTGCTCCCCAGGGACTCTGCAGAGTCTGTTAAGTTGGGAGGTGATTGGGGGAGGGTCAGCAGCCAGCTCAGGGGCCCAGGAGGGAAATTTGGCTGCAACAAAGGGCCTCTAATGACGCTTTTTGGTTCGGAGGGGGGGGGTGTCTGTTGGGGGGCCCCTAAGCTGATTTTGCCCTAGGGCCCAATTGTTACTTGAACCAGCCCTGCATACAACCGGGGGCTCGCGGGGCCCCAGAGCAGCGGCACCAGATCTTCCGGCGCTTGGAGCGAGACGGAGGTAAATTCCGCCCGCTGCCAAATGCCGCACAACACTTAGTTCTGGAGGGGAGACCGAGGGAGGGGGAGTCCTAAGGTGAGGGAAGGAGGGGGGAGATGTCCCACCTTCCCCGCTGTCCTCACAGCTCTCCTTCTCTGCGCTGCTCCCCTCCTGCTCACAGGGCGGCCTTACGGACGCTGCTGAATTCCTTACAGAATTCACGGGCAGCTAAATTTCTAACAAAATGTATGGTATGCCCATAAATTTACGGGCGGTTGGCAACACTGGATGTAGCACCCCTTTCCCTTCCTGTCCCGTGGGCAATGTGTCTCCTTGCTCTCTACACACAGCCTGCAGTGAGTGAATGTGCAGAGCAGCAGGGTGAGTGGAGAGAATGATTGCTGTGCTGCAGCTGGGGCATTAGCAGGGAGAAGTGACAGGATGTTTTTAGCACTTCAGAAGAAGTTGCCTGTTATTAGTAGCCATGTGCACTGGCTGCTATCATACCACAGTGCCCTAGACCAGTGTTTCTCAAGATTTTATTGGTATGTACCCCTTTTAACACCCTGTACTCACCAAGTACCCCCTGGCATAGTAAACATTATCACAAGTACCCCTTGACAAATATAAATGTAATTGCAATACATGATAATTGGCTCTAAACAATTTCTAAGCATTTACTATTGCTTTTAATTAGCTAAAACACTAATTTGGTGTTGTTTAAATAAGATATCATTTTCTAAAACTCTAAATGTGTTATTCTTGGTTAAGTATATCAAGCCCCAGTACCCCCGGAACCATCAGAAGTACTCCCTGGGGTACGCGTACCACACGTTGAGAACCTAGTGACTAGACTATTGATTATTTATCCTGATCAGAGTAATAAATCAATTATGCAAAGCAGTTTGATGTTGCAGAAGCCAGTGATACAGGTGCTGACAGCCGACTTCTCTAGTGAGCAGAGAAGCAATCTCCAGGCAATTTAGATTAGCTTGATTGCAGGTAATCTTATCTCTTTTCCCAGCTCCCCCTCCCACCCTGTTGTCTTTCCCCATGACCCTTTCCTCTTCAGATTTTAGTGGCTTCTTTTAACAGCATGTCCCTGCAAAACAGCACTGGTGATGTCTGCGGTCCTGGTGAGAGGTCTTTCTGCCATTTCTCCTCTAACACCAGGCTCTCTGTCTTGTGCCTCTACCTCTTTATCCCCCCCCCCCTCCTAGGAGCTCACAATCTAATCGTACCATAGTCATAGTCTAGTGTCCTACGGAATGCAATGTGGACGAGGCCTAACTGCCTCATAAATACATGTAGTTATTTCTAATCCTGACATGGTGTAGATTTAACTATAACAGCTTTCCATGCCCTCACCACAATCGTGCACGATTGCGTATTGCTTTGGGGAGGCTGCACAGATTGCCTGCACCAGTGTGATGCTACTACAGCCACAATAGTATCACTGCTACCTTTCACCATCCTGACTCTAAGGCCTCCACGGACAGTTGATAGGCAGTGAAATGCCTCTCAAACTCTCATAACTGCATTCTGCTGCCTAGTTACTGTTCACAGCTGCCTGGAAACTGCTTGCTGAGCACACAGTTCAACAGTCCGTGGAAAAGAGGCCTTACTCTACAAAGATAACTTTCATTACCACTATTGGTCAATGAGATGCAAATAATTTTGAGTTGATGCAGGATTATGCAAATATTGCATGCAAATTTATGCAGCTTGAAAATGGATCAATTGAATTTTACTTCAGCAGGATTTGATTGGGTCATATTCAAGCTGCATAAAATTTTGCGTCAAAAATTTGCATAATGCTGCATCAACTCGAAATTATTTGCATCTCATTGACTATCCCTAATTCCCACTTTCCAACCACAACCTCAACAGTGTGTACCATTTTGTCCCCATTACCCTGGATTACCATTGTTTCCTCTACCATGAGACCCTTTCTTTCTAGGTTCACACACTTTTCGGTTATGTCCTATAAATATTGGCTGCACCGACAATGTATTCTGGCTACACCCACCATTCATTGAGGTGCACAAATCATGCTATACATCTGGCCCTTCTTTGGTGCCCAGAGGTGCGCTGTATATTCTCGGCACTTAGAAACCTTCAAAGGATAGTTCATGTAGCCAGGAAAATACTTCCATTGTTATATTATTATTTATTCTACATAAATTCAGTTTTATTATGAATAATACATTTTAATAATATTCATAATTGTTGGCATAGACCTGCCAATCAGAATCCTTGTTACAATAACCAAATAAGACCTGACTGGTTGCCCTAAGCAACTGTTTCATGTTTGGTAGAAGATCCCTTGCACTGGTCAAAATCTGGATCAGGCACCAATTCCAAGTAAGAGCTCAAACAGACTCGTTCCTTAGCTACTACTACTTGCTGTATAGGGAAGAATATTTATAGTCTTGTGTTACCTTAGAGTGTCATTTAACCTGTCAGTATCTTTTGGGTGCATGAATTCTAAGACTTTTTCTCTTATGTGTTCTCCAAGGAGATATTTTCAAAGCTTAACAATAAAATACTTTTAAAGCTCCTACCATGCACAAAAAATGCTCAAAATTATCATAGTTTGATATAACTCTCTACTTACTACTTTTTACTACTTTTTTCAAGCACTAAGTTCTCAAAAATTATTTTTTAGATAAGATAAAAAAAAGTATCTCCCGGGAGAAAACTCAGGAGAAAAAGTTAATTGGAGAAGGACCTATGTCTTTTGCTAATTAGTTCTTCATAGTATGTTTGATTCGGGGTGTGGTGGGAGCATAACTGAATGTGTGTACATGGGGGGGGGGGGGGGGGGTGTCTTGAAGGTGTCCCTCTTCTTTATCTGAAAAAGTTGGGTGGTATGATTATTGGTAGGCACCCCCAGACAGAACACCAGTACCAGCTGCAATTATTTGAAAAGTTTTAAAAAAAGGTGGGACAAGAGAGACTTTAGCATCTGGACATGTAGCTATAAAAATGTAGTAGTTAGTGTGTGTGTGTGTTGGGGGGGGGGAGTAAGAACACTGATTTGTGCTGGCACTACCAGTTGGGACCCAGGGGCCCATATACAATTAACCTTTTCACCTGAGTGAAGCTTCTCCTCGGTGATTTGTGCCATAAACTGCCTTAACCTCCTTGGCGGTAATCCCGAGCTAGGGTCGGGGCAGAAAACCGCAGCTAAGAACGGTAAACCCGACCTCTGCTCGGGGTAGCCGCCGGAGGCTGTACGCAGAGCAATGCGCGCAGCAGGAGCGTTTCTATATACCTCCCAGAGATCCCGATGTCGGCTGGCATTCTTCTTCCTCTCCTCCAGGGCTCTGCTTCCTGCTGGTGAGATCGCCGGCTGTGAGCCGGCAATTTCACTTTATAGTTGCAGTGCCACCCGGAGGATGGAGGCATAACTGCAGCGCTGGAGCCAGGGAGGTGTGTGATTGTAATACTTCTGCAGATCTCCCTGGCAGCATGAATTTTTCCAGGTTTTAGGGTCTGAAAGGGTGCAAAAAAATTGCACCGCTTTTAGACCCTGAAATCCGGAAAGAATCATACCGCCCAGGGGGTTAAACCATCAGCAAGCAAGAAAACACTTGAAATGAAATTGATAGTACTTTCTTTGTAAGATGCTGAAAAGTTATTTTTTAGAGAAGATGAAAATTATCTCCTAGGAGATAACTCAGGTGAAAAAGTTAGTTGCATATAGGCCAGGGGTCCATACGCAAGTCCCTTTTTCTCCTGAGTTTTCTCCTCCGTAATATTTTCAGATTTGTCAATAACATGCCATTTAAGCCACCAGCAAGAAATAAAATATTCATAATAATTTTGATAGTACTTTTCCCCGTACTTTTTTCAGTTGCAAAGTGCTGAAAAGGTATTTTAAATCAAAAATGTATCTCCTAGGAGAAAAGTCAGGAGAAAAAGTTAATTGCATATGGGCCATGGTCTCTGCTATACTGCTATTGGTGCAGGGGGCGGTTATGTCAAGCGGGCAGTACTTGTTATGGGTGGGTGGGTATGGTGCAGCATTGTTATAATGTGGAGTCATGGAGGGCATAAGATGGATCCCTCTGGGCTCACAAAATGTTGCTAAGACGCCCTTTATTAACTCCACTCTCACCAGTGGCGTAGCTAAGGAGTTGTGGGCCCCGGTGCAAGTTTTACATGGGGCCCCCCCAAGCACTCTATACATAACAATTGATTTGGCGCACCAAAACCTGCCAAAGACAACCACAGAGTCAGAGTTGCAAGAAGGAGATAGGGTACAGTGTTTTAAGGATTACTACTATTCAAAGCATCTATAAAAGTGATTATTATACCAGCACAGGACCAACAGAGAGCTAATACTGTGATGAAGGGTGGACCCTTCGGGGCCTCTCTGGCCCAAGGGCCCCGATGCGGTTGCTACCTCTGCACCCCCTATTGCTACGCCCCTGACTCTCACCTATACAGCACTCTAAGCACAGATCTAACATACAATCTGTTCGCTTAGTACAGAGTGCCCGACTTTGCCTTTTTCCTGCTTCACAACTCTCATGCAGGAAAACTCCCATCCTATATGATTTGCTCATATACGTCATTTATGTACAACCGGTCAAACTCTCAAAAGAAAAAAAAATGGGACATGACATCAACAAAATGGTATTTGCAGGCATAGTTTATTTTTCTCCTGTGTGTTGTGTGCATGGACCATATTCCTCATCTGCTGTGTGTACTGCTTGATAAGCTATGTTACGGTTCACTTGACTTCTATTTCAGTCCGTACTGAACAAGTCAGCTTCAAACAGAAACTTTAGAAGTCGTACAAATATTCTATGAATACTCACATTCACAAACACATCTTTTGGTAAGTGTGCATTCCTCAAGCTTTCTGCTGCAGTTCACAGATTACAGTTCAGTAGCTCGTCTTTCCCTATCTGTCTTGTTGCTCTTTTGTCTTTCGGCCCTGTCTCACTAATCTTTGTTTTCTTTGCTGTATAAGTGTGTATTTTTCTTTTTTTTTTCTAGTCCCAGTGATTTCACTCTAACTTTTTTTTTGTTCTCTCTTTTTTTCCAGTCTACTCCCACCTTCCCTGCCTCTCTCTCCTCCCCTCCCTGCCTCTCTCACTCCCTCGCTCCCCCTCCTCCGTCTTCCTGTTTTCTCACTCTCTGTTTCTCCCCTAACTGCTCTCAAGACATTACCCTCATCCAGAAAACTTCACTTCCTAAAAGCTTGCACAGCCTCCAGCTCCAGTCACTGTCACTGTCTTTGTCAAACTCTCTCCATAACTACTTCCTCTTCTGCTTCCGTTCTTTCCTCAAACCTATAGATCCCAGTCTTTCTTCTTTTTTTCTTTTGGTACATACTATTACTCCTACCAATTTGGAACATTTCTCCTTTTCTGTTTTCTTCTGCATTTTCTTAGTACATCGCCTCTTATCGATGACACCTTTGGCCACACGAAGCTGCAAGCGAACACAAAACAGGCATACTTCAGCAGTTGGGAGGATAAAGGTATAGTGATAAATATTCTATAACCTCTACACAGCAGGTACACACAGCTGTCGCATCCGCTAAACGTGGGGAAAAGGTGCAAAGTTTTATGTAAAGTTTTGCTCTGATGCACAAGGAGCCCGTATTGGATGCAGAAGCGAGAAAGCAAGATTTATCTCACATAACTTCAGTTAATAATGCATGACTCAGGCCATGACAACTAGTGACAGGGGACCACCACACAGAGGAGACATCAGACGTGTAGACCTATTCTCACACTTAGAAGGGAACGTTCCTTTGGTTTAAGCATGATTCCTGCCCGCTGCTATACTACCTTCCTTCTCTCAGTTTTCTGGCTGGGGACTTTCTTCTGTCACAACTCTTCTTCAGCTACACGCGAGAGCTTCAAGGTGGTCTTCGCCCCTGTGGTGTGTAAAAGGACATGTCACAAAGGCTATTGTCATAACGTGTGCAAACCAGGGAGCAACATGACCCTCATTGCCGAGAATGGAGGCTCAACAGACACTCTCACAGGATCAGGATTTCGAGTGGGTGAGTTGTTCTTTTCTTTCTTTTTTTCTAGAGGAACAGACAGTTTGGCAGCGCTGGGCTAATTCTGTGTAGGAGGACAAACATGAGAGGACAGCATCCAATTCTCAAAGATTGACACATTGACATAGACGCAAACAAGGCAAGGCTACACTACTACCAGACAGAGATTGGTTTAATGATGGGGCATTCCAAATATTTTTATTCTGTGTGATATCACCCATCTTTGGCTACGCTCTACATCTTAGCACTTTCATCTCCATGTAAATAGTACACGGTCAAATGAAATAAAGTTATAATATACAAAAAAGGTTGATAAATCTTCATCCACTAAAATGTAAAAATTTGCAGTTCAGTGAAGTCTGGTGTTAGAGAAATAGGAATTCCCCCTCTTCCTCCATGTTGGAATTTTGAGCTAGATTTATGCCTCAATGACAAAACAAACAATGTCTGCCCTTCCTAAAAAAGCAAACTATTTTGCGGGAACTGAAGTCTAAAAGAAAAGAGAAATAACCCTTGAAAAAAAATATCTACTGATTTGCAACAGATCCTAGTTAACTTTGTGTTTTAGAATTGACTGGAGGGCATATATAAAAATACATAAATAAATGCCAATGTGTTTTAATTAAAAATGAATTAATTTTTATTGATGCCTAGTACAAGTACCTGGAACTGTCTCCTGTAGTCCTTGGAACCAAAGCCCTCAGAAAGAGATCACAAGTAACGCTTTGTTGCCAATCTAAGACTATTAGATTGCACACAGGAGAAGTGACAACACTGATGATCTCATCAGTGTGCTGCTGATCTCCATAGACCAATCAGAAGTTCTTGACCCCCTTGTGTTTACTGACCTGCATGTTTTTTGTGACTGTACTATCTGGGCTATTTAGAGCCGTTTGACTCACAGGACGGTCTGGACTACATGATTAGTCAGGAAAGACTATGACACATACTGTGTTTTATATGCGTAATTAAATGTTGGCCTTGATTTATACTGTAAAATGCATGGACAGGTTCCTGGATTTTTCGACCTCTGCTTCCATCACGGAATGAATAAGAGAATAGTGTATGTAAGTGAAAAAGTAACACATCTAAAGACTTATTTAGTCTTCCAAAATTTGTGCCAAAATCACAAATGGATAATTGCTGCTTTTCCTGTTTTCTGCAAGTTCAAAAGTGTTACCACAGGAAAAGCAAAGACGAGACAGGGAAAGTTGGTTAAACGCTCTGAGACAAATCTAGCAGTGCGTCCCTATGACCATGATCCTTTAGAAAGGAGGAAAAACAGAAATTGGTGTCTGGCAGAGGAAGAGGACGCTCAAACTGCAATCTGAGGGTCAGTATTTCTAAATAGATCAGTATTTGTATAATAGACATGGACATATAGAAAGCAACATGGCCTTATTTCTGTGATTGGAGCAATGTTTTAGCAGGGATAACATGTGCCCTATTTGCAGGCATTTTTCCACAGTTTAAAAATGCATTAGAGCTAATAATATATCAGTGCTCACATCTATTGCGATTTTTTGTTTGCGGCACAACAAGTCCTCTATGTTTTTCCACACATACCGGTAGGTCCACATTTTGTATAGAAAAAGTATTATTTAGCAGCTGAGGACGCTCGTGTGTTATCGCAAACCTCCATGTAAGTTAAATGGATAAGTTAGAAACATCTAATATTTGTTTAAAAAGTTACAGGTTTACACCTTCAAATCAAATTAAAGGACAAGTATTGCAAAAAAAACTGTAAAATTGAAAATATGCAAATATACATTTCTCCCAGAGTAATATACACTATAAATAACTTTTTTCCTATAAGGGACAAAAAGTAGGGATAATAAAAATTGCACTTTGCAGGAAAAAAACATAGAGAGGCGCATTATTTGTGGCTACAAGCACTATTAGGCACTGCTATTTGGCCTGAGGAAGTGGGTATGCACCCACGAAACGCGTTGCCAGTGCAATAAAATTCTATTAATACGTGAATTTGTCTTCATTGAGGTAAGCCACCTCACTTTTTTCATTTTATTTGTTTTTAACGCATTTTATCTTCTCTGGGCGCCTCTTTCCCCTTTATCCTTTTTCCTATAAGCTTTCACTTACGGTAAGTAGTGAAAATCTGACAGATCTATCAGGTTTTGGTCTACCCTCTTTCCCTGAAAATAAGCCCTATCCTGAAAATAAGCCCTAGCGGAAGTTAGAGGAGGAAGAGGAAGCCAGTAAGTAGGGACACAGTGGTGCAGTGCCTGTCGGGCACTAATCCCGTCATCCCAGCACACAGCAAGGTTATCAGCTGTGTGCATGGAAGACAGGGCAGGTGCCTGATCAGTACAGTAGAATACCTTTAAATCCATGAACATCACAATGCAAAGGAACAGGAAATGTTCTGCTGAGAGACACTTCCTAATAGAAATATAAGACATCCCCTGAAAATAAGCCCTAGCACATCTTTTAGAGCAAAAATTAATATAAGACACTGTCTTATTTTTTGGGAAAGACGGTAGTCTATCTCCTTATGGGGAAGATTTACAAAAGCACTTATTAAACTGCATCTGCTCAGTCCAACTGCCAAAATAGTGACCAAACTAGTATGGAAGCTGGCTGACATTTTTGCATTGATCCTTTCCGTGGAGTAATTTTATAAAGAATAAACTTTAAACTAAAAATCTCCCATGAAAAGATGGACTAGTTCAAATTCTGTCAGCTTTTTATTACTTACTGTAAGTAACAGCAATATTGGGAAAAAAAAGTAATTTATAGTGCATTCTGGGCTACGTTCATAGTAGGTATTGCATTCCCTGTGACAGCAGGAATACAACAGATTGGGAAAGCGGCGGCGAACATTATCCGCAGGTTGCGTCGTATACAGTGAAGCATTAACCCATTAGCAGCTTCACTAGAGTTATCTCATTTGAGAGAAGTGCACTCTGACCTCAGCCGGCAAAACCCGTCGTGCTATAAATTGTTGGAATGCTTTGATCTCTCTCTGCTAGCTGAAAACATAGAAACTGAAAGCAGAAGTCCTCTTTTATTGTCTCACCTTGTTCGGCCTGTGAGTTTAGGTGGACGGCCTTGTCTTGGTAGGTTTACAGTTGTGCCATACTCCTTCCATTTCTGAATGATCGCTTGAACAGTGCTCCGTGGGATGTTCAAGGCTTTGGAAATCTTTTTGTAGCCTAACATTTCTCAATAACATTATCTCTGACCTGTCTGGTGTGTTCTTTGGACTTCATAGTGTTGTTGCTCCCAATATTCTCAGACAACCTCTGAGGCCGTCACAGAGCAGCTGTATTTGTACTGATATTAGATTACACACAGGTGCACTCTATTTAGTCATTAGCGCTCATCAGGCAATGTCTATGGGCAACTGACTACACTCAGACCAAAGGGGGCTGAATAATTACGCACACCCCACTTTGCAGTTATTTATTTGTAAAAAATGTTTGGAATCATGTATGATTTTCGTTCCACTTCTCACATGTACACCACTTTGTATTGGTCTATCACGTGGAATTCCAATACAGTTGATTCATGTTTGTGGCAGTAATATGAAAAAATGTGGAAAAACTTCAAGGGGGCCGAATACTTTTGCAAACCACTATATATATATATATATATATATATATATATATATATATATATATATATATACATATATATATATATATATTGTAAAGTTGGGGTTCGCAGCCAGCACGCAGTACACAGTTTGTATAAAAACAAAGTCCATTTATTTAACCAGCAGGGTATTAAACAGCTTGACATCAGCAGTAAAAGGAAAATAACAGGAAGCTTACTTCAGCTTTGGTAAAGGTAAAGTCCAGTTTGTTCAGATACAGCAAGTCTCCAACAGGACCAAACCACACATAATTCCCAGTCCAGTGTGTGGCCTGGCCTTCAGCAAGCTTTCAGCAATCTTATTTGCAATACTCTATAGACAAGAGTTTCAGTAGCCAGCATGCTACTCCTCCAAACACCTTCCCTGACTGCCTGTCAGAGCAGCCCTTATGAATCTCATTACCTGAGCTGAACAGCCCAGAGGAAAACAGGTGTGGCCCGAGGTGGGATGGAAAGGCCCGCCCATCCTTCCCTCCCATCCCAGGAGTCCGGCCCTGAAAAGAAAAAAAAACACACAGGCAGCAATTGCTTGCTGCCTAAAAACCCGGGCTCCTTTCCACGGACCACACGTGCTTAAAGGGACCAGAGTCCAAACAGCGGGGAAACATATCTCCCGTCCAGCACCCAGCCTTGATGACCTCTACATATCCCCCCCCTCTGCCTCAACCCCGAGGAGGCGGTGGAGGCACTTTGACCCACCATGCAATGAACTCGGGAAAGAGCATCAGCGTTCTGATGCTCTTTTCCAGGCCTGTGTTCCACCAAAAAGTTGAACTCCTGGAGAGAGAGAAACCACCGGGACACTCTGGCATTCGTACCCCTATTCTGTTTCATCCAATACAGAGGTGCATGGTCGGAAATGAGCCTGAACTTCCTGCCCAGCAAATAGTAGCGCAGGGAGTCTAGAGCCCATTTTATGGCCAGGCATTCTCTCTCCACAACCGCATAGTTTTTCTCAGCCGCTGTCAGCTTCCTACTGAGAAAAACTACTGGATGTTCCTCACCATCAATCACCTGGGAGAGCACCGCCCCCAATCCCACATCTGAGGCATCTGTCTGCACCACAAACTCTCGGGTGAAATCTGGGGCTACCAGGACAGGATTTTGGCACAATGCTAACTTTAACTCCATAAACGCTTTGTCGGTTTCCCCAGTCCATTGGATCATTACTGACTTGCGGCCCTTCGTCAAATCAGTCAAGGGGGCTGCCAGGGTGGAAAAATTGGGGATGAAGCGTCTGTAGTACCCCACTATGCCTAAGAAAGCACGAACCTGCTTCTTACTGACGGGGCGGGGCCATTCCTGGATTGCCTCAACCTTGTTCACTTGGGGTTTCACCAACCCCTTTCCGACAATGTACCCCAAGTACTTCGCCTCTTCCATACCTAGGGCACATTTCTCGGGGTTCACTGTGAAACCCCCTTTTCTCAACGCATCCAGGACTGCTTGTACCTTCGGCAAGTGGGACTCCCAGTCTGAGCTGAAAATGACAATGTCATCCAAATAGACTGACGCATATCTCTGATGGGGACGCAGCAACCTGTCCATGACTCTCTGGAAGGTGGCGGGGGCAGTCTGCAACCCAAAAGGCATCCGCTTGTATTGGAAATGCCCCTCGGGTGTGGAAAATGCAGTTTTTTCCCGAGCTTCCTTGGCCAAGGGTATTTGCCAATACCCCTTGGTCAGATCTAATGTGGAAATGTAACGAGCAGGGCCTAATCTTTCAATCAGCTCGTCTACCCGGGGCATCGGATATCCATCAAACTTGGACACATCGTTCAATTTCCGGAAATCATTGCAGAACCGCCAAGTTCCGTTGGGCTTGGGTACCAACACTATTGGGCTCGACCAATCACTCTGTGATTCCTCAATGATATCCAGCTCTAACATCCGTTTTACCTCTTCCGACACGGCCTTCCTGCGGGCCTCCGGAATTCGATAGGGCTTGATGAAAACTTTTGTCCTGGGCTCAGTTATAATGTTATGCTCGATCAAATGGGTGAGACCCGGCAAATCTGAAAATATCCCCCTGTTTCTCTGGAGAAACTCCTTCACCTGTTGAACCTGCGGCTTAGACAGGGTGGGAGCTATTTTCACACTCTCGATGCTGACCTGGGGCACCACACTCACACCCACCATAACCGGATCGGTTTCTCTCTCTTTCCAGAGCTTCAACAAATTCACATGATATAGTTGAAACGGTTTCCGTTTCCCAGGCTGATGTACCTTATAGTTCACATCTCCTATTTTTTCGATAATTTCGAATGGTCCTTGCCACCTAGCCAAAAATTTACTTTCCACGGTGGGAATTAACACCGCCACTCTGTCTCCTATCTGGAACTGCCTGACCTTTGCTGCACGGTTATATACGCGTCTCTGCGCTTCTTGGGCTGCCATTAGGTGTTCCTTGACCAGGGGCATTACCTTAGCAATGCGTTCTTGCATCTGGGAAATATGTTCCACCACGCTTATATGGGGACTGGACTCACTTTCCCAGGTCTCTTTTACCAGGTCAAGCAACCCCCTAGGTCTGCGCCCATACACCCATTCAAATGGGGAAAAACCGGTGGAGGCCTGGGGCACCTCCCGGACAGCAAACATTACAGCAGGTATCAAACAATCCCAATCCTTTCCGTCTTTTTGTACTACTCTTTTTAACATCATTTTCAGAGTTTTGTTAAACCGCTCAACCAGTCCATCTGTCTGGGGATGGTAGACAGAAGTTCTCATCTGTTGGATTTTGAACAATTTACATAAATCAGCCATAACTTTAGACATGAAAGGAGTCCCCTGGTCCGTAAGGATTTCCCTGGGAAAACCCGTCCGAGTAAACATATTGAATAACTCACGGGCGATGGCTTTGGACGTTGGTTTCCTCAAAGGGAATGCCTCAGGGTAACGGGTGGCATAATCGAGCACTACCAGGATATATTGGTGCCCCCTTGCAGATTTTACCAAGGGTCCCACGATATCCATAGCAATGCGCTCGAATGGAACCTCTATTATTGGCAAGGGCACCAAAGGGTTTCGAAAACGGGACATTGGCGCGGTTAACTGACAGGTTGGGCAGGAAGCACAAAAGTTCTTTACATCGGCCTTTAAACCCGGCCAATAAAACCTGTCAGCAATCCGCGCCTCCGTTTTCTCAGCCCCCAGGTGGCCTCCCAATGCTTCGTTGTGCGCCAAATCTAGTACCATCCTCCGAAAAGTTTGAGGAACCAGCAGCTGTTCTACCACCTCGTCTCTTACTTTTGAGACTCGATACAGTAGATCTCCATGTACTGAAAAATGGGGAAATCTCTCATCAGCCCCAGGCTCCTGGGACACTCCATTCATTACGGTTACCTGCTCTCTAGCGTGGGACAGCGTTGGATCTCGCATCTGTGCAGTAATAAATGTCCCTTTTGATACATCCAGATCGGGGAGCATAGATTGGGGAGAAGATTCCTCATCATCCTCGCCCAACATAATTTGTAATGGGGAATCTTCCCCCCCCTCAGAAACCTGCTCAGGGTCCCGAACTGGATGTTCGAACATCCTTTTATCAACTTGCGCCAATACATTATCATTTTTTAATAACATATTTTCTTTCAAACCTTGACCATCAATCTCTATTGGAGAGGGAGTAGGGGCTAAAACATCTCTAACAGAAGTCCCTCTTACCCTCTCCAAAAGTTCCCAAAACAGTGGAAAGTCTCTTCCCAAAATCACTTTACACATTAGGTTCCTTACCACTCCAACGGCATGAGTGATTGTCCCACAGTCAGTCGCCATTAGTACGGGAACCACCGGATAAGTCTTTGTGTCTCCATGGATGCATACCACCTTCAGTGGCTTTAGTCCAGAAATAATTTTCGTTTTAATTAGATCAGCGTGCACCATGGTCACCATACTGCCTGAGTCCAGTAAGGCTTTCGTAGGTACCTGGTTCACACTGATAGTGCAAACAAAGTTTTCCTGGCACCCCGCCAGGCACACATCATGAGCAAAATATGAAACCCTCCGCAGTACATCACACTGCATGGGCTCCTCCTGTAGTGGACACTGGGCTCTGGTATGGCCCCATGCAGAACATCGCCAACACTGGATAGCACCTCCCCTCCTAGGTGCAGCAACAACAGGTGGCAGACCCTGAGTGGCTCCTGGGGGCCCTTCCCTGTTACTGGAGGTGTTGGTTCCAGGGTTCCATGCAGCACCCTTTCCAAAGGAAGAGAACCTAGCCACACGGGATGAGGTGGGGCCCGCCTGACCCTTTGGGGATAGCAGATCCTCCACGGCAGTGTATCTCTCTACCATCTCCACCAGCTGCTCTGCTGTTTTGGGGTCCCCATGACTGACCCACCGTTGTAGGTTCACTGGTAGGGCACGCAGAAACCGATCCAACACAAATCGCTCCACCATCTGGGGACCGGTGAGGACCTCTGGTTGTAGCCATTTTGTCGCCAGTTGAACTAGGTCATGCATCTGGGACCTGGCTGGCCGATCCAACAGGTATTTCCAACTGTACACCCGCTGGGCCCGAACCGCTGTTGTTACACCTAGCCGGGCCAGGATCTCCGCCTTTAACCGATCATAGTCCAGAGCGTCTGCAGGGGTGAGGTCGTAGTAGGCCTTTTGGGGTTCTCCTGTCAAGAACGGTGCAAGGAGTCCAGCCCATCTGTCTCTCGACCATCCTTCGCGCTCTGCAGTCCTCTCAAAGGTCTTAAGAAAGGCTTCCACATCATCGGTGGGCGTCAACTTCTGCAGAAAGTGACTGGCTCTTACGATCGCTTGGTTGCTAGGGGCAACTCCGGCTGCCTCTCGCCCTTGGGCCATCTGCCGCACCGCCTCAAGTAGCATTTTAGCTTGTGCTTCCGAGGCCTCTCGTAGGGCTTCTGTGGCTTGCTGTTGTGCCGCAGCTTGCGCCTCTGCGGCCCGCTGTTGAGTCGCTGCTTGTGCCTCTGCGGTCTCCCGTAGGGCTTCTATAGCTTGCTGATGTGCCGCAGCTTGTGCCTCTGTGGCTTGCTGTTGGGTCACCATGCTCGCCTGCTGGGCCACCATACTCTGCTGCAGCTGTAAAGTTGCCAAGGCCAACTGCTTCACCACTTCCTCCATGATGCACACAAGAAGACTGGCCCTTTAAATGTCACTTTTTAAATGGAACTTTTTTTTTTTTTTTTTTCTTCTTCTCTGCAGTGCTGCGCTGCCCGCATCCTCCACCAGTTGTAAAGTTGGGGTTCGCAGCCAGCACGCAGTACACAGTTTGTATAAAAACAAAGTCCATTTATTTAACCAGCAGGGTATTAAACAGCTTGACATCAGCAGTAAAAGGAAAATAACAGGAAGCTTACTTCAGCTTTGGTAAAGGTAAAGTCCAGTTTGTTCAGATACAGCAAGTCTCCAACAGGACCAAACCACACATAATTCCCAGTCCAGTGTGTGGCCTGGCCTTCAGCAAGCTTTCAGCAATCTTATTTGCAATACTCTATAGACAAGAGTTTCAGTAGCCAGCATGCTACTCCTCCAAACACCTTCCCTGACTGCCTGTCAGAGCAGCCCTTATGAATCTCATTACCTGAGCTGAACAGCCCAGAGGAAAACAGGTGTGGCCCGAGGTGGGATGGAAAGGCCCGCCCATCCTTCCCTCCCATCCCAGGAGTCCGGCCCTGAAAAGAAAAAAAAACACACAGGCAGCAATTGCTTGCTGCCTAAAAACCCGGGCTCCTTTCCACGGACCACACGTGCTTAAAGGGACCAGAGTCCAAACAGCGGGGAAACATACCTCCCGTCCAGCACCCAGCCTTGATGACCTCTACAATATATATATATATATATATATATATATATATATATATATATATATATATATATATATATATATATATAAAATTTCTAGCAGGACCCTTTTTATTTGAAATCTGCTTAGAGCATCCTCTTGAGCCATTCAGTGCGGAAGCCTGTTCCAAAGTTCCAACTCTTTTTCTGTAAATAAACTTTTTCACAGCTGGAGATAAAATCTGTTTTCTTCCATCAGTTAGACATATCCTCAGCAGTGACCTTAAAATAAACAGTCTGTGATTTTCTAAATGAGTGATTTATTTATCTGTAAGACGTAATCATATCCCTGCTTAAGGCAGAGCTCCAGAGAAAACTACTAATCTCTCTCACAAAGGTCCCTTCATGCAAGCTGGTTTATTAGACTCATTATTTAATAAATAACTATGTAAACACATTTACATAGGTGAAAAAAACATTTTTTCCTTTAAAAAACTGTCACAAGTAAGCAGCAAAATGTAGGCCTCTTGCACACTGCATGCATTTCAGATTCCGATTCCGCTTTTTAATCTGTTTTTACATCCGATTCCGATTCAGATTTTTAATCTTAACTGCATGCTGCGTTTTTTGATCCGTTTTTCTGTTGAATGTATTCAAGGAAAATCGGAAACGGAATCGGAAACGGAATCGGAATCGGAATCGGAAAACGGATTTGCAGTGTGCAGGGAGCCTTAATGTGATAAAAATGTATTATTGCGTTTAAATCTGCGGCAGGCTAAAAACTTCTATAACCTACAAGTGAAATTGCAATTCTATGCGACCTTGACAACAGTACTCTGTCTGCTCTGTTTGGGGTACTGTTGCCACGAGAAACTCCCACTTTACTGCAGGTGTAATTAGCTGCACATGGCAGGAGTTTATTTCTAGACAACAAAGAAATACTCATATCTGACACCTTCTGTTAGGCCCAGTGCACACCGAGCGGTTTTTGGAGCGATCCGCCGGCCGCATCCACCTGGAAAAATGCTTGGCTAATGTATTGCAATGGGATGGTGCACACCGGCGGTTTGAGGTTTTTGCCAAGCCGCAAACGCGCCTCCTGCTGCGCGTTTGCGGTTTGCTAAAAAACCTCAAACCGCCGGTGTGCACCACACATTGAAATACAATAGCCAAGCGTTTTCACTGACTGATGCGGCTGGTGGATCGCATACAAAATCCGCTTGGTGTGCACCCGGCCAAATATCTGCTCTCTGCTCCCAAAACCGCTAGCGTTTTGACAATCTGCTAGCGGTTTTGGTGTGCACTGGGCCTTAGAAACATTGCAGCATGGTTGTGCTTTACGGGCAAATAAAAACAATGTAAAGGAGCTGAAATAAAAATTGTCATTAATCCTTGCAATGTGGAGTGCTGAGCTAAAAGTGTTCTCAACAAAAGTGGAACTTTCTTTTAAAGTTAAAAAAGGGGAAATATTTTACGACTAATGCAAGAATTTCGTGCACCTCGTGAAATTATGTCTCCTCACAGTGCAAAAAAAAAAAAATATCTACCATGCAAATCTCCACTAAAAGAGTGGGAATTAAACTGAGACAGTGAAAGCCTCATACCAACTGTGAGGGCTGAAACCCGTCAGAGTGATTTTCTGAGCGTTTAGGGAGTGATTCAAACCGCTAGCGATTTCCCTAAACGCTCAGCTAATGGTAATGGATGGGCCAAATTACCAAATCGCAAAACGCAGGACATGCAGCATTTTTCGGACATGCAGCACTAATCGCTATTCCAAAATAAAATGCAGTCCACTGCGCGCTTCCAAAGAGAAACCTGTAAAAGACGGCTTCACATAACGAGATACTGCTTCACTGAGGTATTTATACGCTTCACCGCAATAAAATCGTGTAAGTGATATTCAGTGCACACTCGTGAGCCCACCACCTCTTACACACTGAGGCTCACCAGATTCATACCACCGGAGCCAGGTGAGAGGTGGAATGCGTAAGCGGTGGGGAAGCGCTGGGAGTCGAGAGAGCGGGACGCCGCGGACGATTCTGACTACCAGACAGGCTGAACCCAGGAGACTTGCCGCTGTGATATGCCACTATCTCTACTGTGGAGTCTGTAAGTTGCTGGAGTGCGCGAGAAGCGCAGTTGTTTTTATTGTGAACAGACATATTGCGCAATGACAATCTTTTATGTGTTTTATTGAGGAAATTAAAGGCCAAATTTTACTTCTTAAATCTGGGTGTGGATCACTGATGAACCAAGTGAATCATACATAGGAAGCGAGTTTTCCACCTGCAATAGAGGGGGTATGAATCTGGCGAGCCTCAGTGTGTAAGAGGTGGTGGGCTCACGAGTGTGCACTGAATATCACTTACACGATTTAATTGCGGTGAAGCATAAAAATACCTCAGTGAAGCAGTATCACGCTACGTGAAGCCGTTTTTCACAGGTTAATCTGTAGAAGCGCGCAGTGGACTGCATTTTATTTTGCTATTGACAAGTGGATTGAACACAGCGCACTACCAGGACATTTGATTTTGGTGACTTTAGGCCTCTTTCACACTAAGACATTGCGTTTTAGGGGACGTTAAGGTCGCATAACATGCCCCTAACGCAACGCATGGTGGTGTTGGAGGTGGCCGCTAGAGTGAGCCGCGTTATGCGGCTGTTGGTGCGCCTTTTTTGTCTCATACCTTGCGGGGACCACGAAATCGGAACACTCCGCATCACGTGGTCCCGCCAGCCAATCAGCGGCCGCTCCAGGAAGAAAACACAGCAGAAGTGATGAAGTCCGGCTCTTTTCAATGAATCGATTCATTGAAAAGAGCCGGACTTCCTATCTCTACTGTTCAGAATCGATTCAGAGCAGCAGGACTGAACCTAGTGATGGGAAGTCCGGCTCTTTTCAATGAATTGATTCTAAACAGTAGAGATAGGAAGTCCGGCTCTTTTCAATGAATCGATTCAATGAATCGAGCCATACTTCCCATCACTACAGGGAGTGCAGTGAATATTAATTAGCCATGTGGCTAACAATAGCGGACTCTCCCCTCCTCCTCAAAATAAAAAAAAACACAATACTGAGCATGTGCAAACAGTCTAACGTAGAACGCACAGCATGCTGCACTTTATGTGAACTTGTAGCGTTACCCTGTAACGCAACGTGGGCACTGTGAACAGCCCATTCATTTTATGTTGCTGTGAGTTGGGCTGCGTTACAGGCTGCTCTAACGTGCGCCTGTAACGTCCCACTGTGAAAGCAGCCTAAATGTTGGGTTGTGTAAAGGATTTATTATTATTATTGTACGGTGGCACAGCATTAACACCCCCCCTCCCTTTCTTTACTAATCGCTAATTGCTACACAATCGCTACCAAAAAGGCTCATACAAAACACTAGCGATTGCGATTAGCGATAGCAATTTGTAGTGGGTTCCAGGCCTTAGCTTTGATTGCCGCAATGTTATTTTCGTCAGTCAGTTCATGCTTGTTAGTAAAATGTTTTGCTCCTCAGTAGTAGTGACAAATCATCTATTTACCCCTAATTAGCCCGGGGCTTGCCTCAGATTATCAGTATCCCTGGAGGGAGCAAAAGATCAGCAAGTACAGCAATATTGGGGGAAAAAGTCATTTATAGTGCATTTTAGGCTGCTTTCATAGTAAGTATTGCGTTTAATGAAATGCTAATAATGTCAAGCTGATGCAAATTTTTGTAAATTTTATACAAATGTATGCAGCTTGATTTTGGACAGATCCAATACAATAGCAGATGATTTTGCTCCACTCCCAAACTGCACAAATTTGCATAATATTAACATAACAATTGTATTGAGATGCTAATAATTCCAAGTTGGTGCATATGGAATTTATATGACTTTGGCCATATGCTATTGTGATCTTTCAAATGCTCTGTCCATCTTTCCCTTCTAAGGACTCTATTCCAGTACATACAGTAATTCATTCTTAAAACAGAAGGTAATTACATGGCAGCTCTTCCCCTTGTCTGAAATGGAACACTCATCATGCATCACTCTAGGGCAATGGGCAGGGCAAGTGGTTTGTAAGGCTCACCCGAGTAAATGCATTTTTGAGTGATCTGTTTTAAACTGTCGGGCATAAAATCGAAAATCAAGTCTTCATTTTTATCTGGTAAACAAGTAATAAGGATGATAATCAGGCCATCCAAAAGTTAAAATCTCTATTACTTTTCTTGTTTATAAATGATCATTCCTCAGTTTACCTGACTCTTATTTGGTACATTGCCACACAAAGGAAGTTGCAGGGCATGCTGGGTTGTCTTTTTGCTTCTTTATTTCCCCTCAGACTTAACTAATGTACAGAAGCAAAAAAGGACAACCCAGCATGCCCTGCAACTTCCTTCTTGTGTACCAAATTTTGTGTGTACCAAATAAGAGTCAGGTAAACTGGGAAATGAT
The DNA here is from genome assembly GCF_040937935.1 of Hyperolius riggenbachi. NCBI lineage: Eukaryota > Metazoa > Chordata > Amphibia > Anura > Hyperoliidae > Hyperolius > Hyperolius riggenbachi. The sequence continues at coordinate 49,268,888 of NC_090656.1, forward strand.
CGTTTATCAACAAGAAAAGTAATAGAGATTTTAACTTTTGAATTGCCTGGTTAGCATCCCTATTACTTGTTTACCAGATAAAAATAAAGAATTGATTTTTGATTTTATGCCCGACAGTTACACTTTAAATAGGCAATGCTGTACATTATGAAAAGGAATACCTAATAAAGGAAACCTGAAGTTAGAGGTATATGGAGGCTGCCATATTTATTTCCTTCTAAACAATCCCAGATGCCTGGCAGCCCTGCTGATCTTTGTCTGCAGTAGTGTCTGAATCACACACCTGAAACAAGCATTGAAACACCATCTACAATCTACATGCTTGTTCAGGGTCTATGGCAAAAAGTATTCGAGGCAGAGGATCAGCAGGCCTGCCAGGCATCTGATATTTTTTAAAAGGAAATAAATATGGCAGCCTTCATAAATATTCTCCCTTCATTTGTCCTTTAATGATAATTACTGGAACTAAACTTCAAAATCAATTTGTTTACCTCACAAAAAAATTACTGATTTAAACCAACACCACCTTTTATGAATTATTAGGCTGCTTGGCATATTGGCGCATGATTTTTGTTGCTTTTAGTGAGGTTAAATTAGCTATACTCAGGACTTATTGTCTATGGTAGGATCTACTCTAATATTGTCATTAATGCTACTTTACTATATTTAATTTTATTGCTATTACTAGAAAAAAAATAGCAACTCCCCCCCCCCCCCCCCAAGCAATTTTAGACCCTGTCTAGTACCAACCCCCAGGCTGGTACAGTAATGCTGAACCCATGGGCCTGTCTGGGTAATACTAGCCTGCATGGTTCTTGTGCTAGGGGTACCTTGCAAGGAAGGATGTGGAGAATGGAGATATGCCCCCCTTCTCCCTTTGTAAAATACCTTTATCCAAATGTAAATACAAGGGTGTTTTGCAAAGGGAGGGGGAGGGGCAGCGGTTTATATCCACCTCCCACCTTGTAAGGTACCCCCAGTGTTAGAAACCATGACTTTTCCTACTGAAAAAATTGGGGGAATGATAGTATAGGAAACACTACTGGTGAAATCTTTCACCACCCTTTAGTGATAAGGAACTGACAGATATCCAGCCGCTGCAAGGAATATGGACATTAGTACCGCAACCCATTGCCACAAAGGGTTAAATGTGGAAAACAAATATTGTGATAAACTACTTTATAAAAAATGATAAATACTATAATTAAAATGTTTTATTGATAGCACCGCCCCCTGCTCCATAATCCCGTAATCTAGGTGGTCATAGAACTGGTGGTAAGACTCTATTGTAGACCCCACTGTCAGTCACCATGTCAATAAGCATCTCTGAAATTCCTGCTGGGGCTACCGGTTGGTCAGTTCATCTGGGCCAATGAGAATCCACAAAAAGCTGTAAATAGCATCATTGATGTGAAGTATCTGTTTAATATGGCTGAAATGATTCTTTGTAGACTCTACTTGTTGCCACTTACACTCTCCGGCTGAGAAAATCTATGGACTGTCTTAACGTGATCTTACACAATATGCTTTCAAAGATCAGTCATGATTCGATTAAGATACTGAAAAGTTAATATGTGATAGTTCACATGTGTGCCAAAAAAACAGTTTGGATCATGATTTTCCACTTTTTTTGATTTTTTTTTCTGTAGAAAAATATATTTTTTTACAGAAAAGTTTATATACCCTTTAAAGGTACTTCATATACAAAACTGATGAAACTTAGAATCTCTTGATTTTAGATAGATAATAGGCTCGATTCACAAAGCGGTGCTAACCCAGTTAGAGACTTTAGGCATGATAACCATTGCACCATGCTGGTGAAAAGTCAGTTTAGGCGTGATAAGTTTAGGTGTGATAAGTTTAGGCATGATAAGTTTAGGCATGCTAAGTTTAGATAAGTTTAGATCGCACGCAAAGCTCCACACGCAAAGCAGCGCCATTAAACTCTATACGAAGTGCACCAGACTTTGCTAGCGCAAAACTTTTGATCAGCTGTGCACTGCGGTGCTAACCCAGTTGGTGCTTAAACTTATCACGCCTAAACTTATCACACCTAAACTTAACATGCCTAAACTTATCACACCTAAACTTATCACACCTAAACTTATCACACCTAAACTTATCATTCCTAAACTGAGTTTAGGCATGATAAAGGGCTTTTCACCAGGGTGCTAACTGTTAGCACCGCTTTGTGAATCAGGCCCATTATGTCACTGCATACATAGATAGTTAGTATAGATAGGTGACCTTTTGTCATTAGAGTTGATGAGTTTTTCTACACAAATTCTCCGCAAGGGGACTTCATTAAGGAGGTCATTGATTTGATCAGGTGACTGATTTGTATGTCTCTAATTGGCTTGTTATGGCCAGGTCATACTATGGGCCTGATTCACAAAGCGGTGATAACCCAGTTATCACGCCTAAAAGACTTTAGGCGTGATAAAACTTTGCACGCGGGAATGTCGTGCGAGTTACTTCTTATCACGCCTAAACTGAGTTAAGGCGTGATAAAGGGCTTTTCACAGGCGTGCAAACACTTTGCACCGCTTTGTGAATCAGGCCCTATGTCTCCTGTAGAGGAAAACGGGAAGCAAATTTGAGACATGATCACATAATTGTGACCAGCTAATCAGAGAATAACATCATGTAGAGTCATGTATATTTTTGTCACCCTTTATTTTATTATTTGCGATATTGCACCAAGAGCCTATCAGTAGTTTACATTCTTATATGCTTCACCTGCATGCCTAAAGGCAATTACAAATCTTGGCTTGTGTCCTAAAATCCTTATCTACTGATCAATTTCCTTTGGGTTGATAGGTGAGCATTACAACACATATACTGTACCTTACTTGATGGGATCGGAGGAAAACTGCCCACATACTTAAAGAGAAACTCCAACCTAGAATTGAACTTTATCCCAATCAGTAGCTGATACCCCCTTTTACATGAGAAATATAATGATTTTCACAAACAGACCATCAGGGGGCGCTGTATGACTGATTTTGTGCTGAAACCCCTCCCACAAGAAGCTCTGGGTACCGCGGTACTCTGGGCAAACTGCCACAATGTAACAATGTTCACAGACAGGAATTAGCTGTTTGCAGCTGTCTCTAACAGCCAAAACAGCTAGGAGAAGCTACATAACCTGCCCACAGTAACAATGTCACCATGTAATACATGTCAGAATGGGAATCTGGGAAAGGAAAGATTTTACAATGAGCAAACACTGACTAAATCATTTATACATAATTATGGTAAAAAATGAAGCACTTTTTTTACTACATTATTTTCACTGGAGTTCCTCTTTAATGGCTTATCATCTTGGACGCAAATAATAAAATGGTTGCTGACTACCGGTAGTTGCTATGGGTTCCTACAGTTTACTGTTCACTTGAATAAAATAAGGTCCATAGACTTAAAGTGGACCTGAATGGAAAAATTGTAATACCAAGAACATAAAACATGATTAATATTAGTACTCCAATGAAAATAAAGGAATAAACATTTTATTTTAGTTTTAAGATGTCATTCTTTTTATGTCTGATGTCTGGGGGGGTGTACCTCCATATGCTGGTTGACATGTGTTAATTCCTTTCTCAAGCCTGGCACCCCTGAATATGCTTATTAACTGTGTGAGTGTACACAGACAAAGTGTTTGTCTCCCTGTGACCCTGAGAATTCTTATCTTTTATAAGAAAAAAAAAGATGCAGGAGGTGGCTTCAGTAGGTATGTGAATACCACTGTGAGCTGTCCTGGGCACTGGTACATAAGTCATGTGGGTCTCCTCCTGGAACCCCCCTCCTTCCTTTCCTGAGAGATTTATCAGCTCCCAGCATGACTAGCACTGCACCTGGTACCATGACTCGGCAGCATATCACATGGGTGTGTGGCTAAATAAATACTGTACATAAAGGAAAATATGTATTATTATTATTATTATTTTTAAAGAACTTAAAGGACCTCTGTCGCGAAAATCTTAACATTTACTATATGTTTTATATATGTGTATGTGTGTGTGTGTGTGTGTGTGTGTGTGTGTTTTAAATTTTAAGATTTTCGCGACAGTTCTTCTTTAAAGCAACACAGACGCGAAAAACAAAATTATATAAGCTAAGAAATAAAACATTAGGAGGAGAGGCATAAGTATATTGTTTCCAGTACAGAAAGAGTTAAGAAACTCCGGTTGTTATCTATGCAAAAGAGCCATTGAGCTCCACAACTTTCAAAGTCGCAGAGAGCTCTGTCTTCTGAAGCTTGTTATCTCAACTATCAGTCATTGTATATTATTTTTGTCTGCAGAGGACAGGTCAAAAGTTTGCTAGCCTGCTCTGTAAAATCATTTAGCATGCTGAGTAGTGTGTAAACTGCAAATATTAGAGAATGATGCAAAAAAACAACAACAACTATATAACTAAAAATAAAAATATGTGAATATTTTCTTTGCTACTAATGTTCTAGTAATTATCCGTACTACACATACAATTCATTATATCATAATTTTGTTTTCGCTTCAGTGTCTCTTACACCCTTTATTATAAATACTAATAGGGGAGCAGTGGGAGTAAATGACTATCATGATATGTTATCATTATGTCTTCATAGTGGTGTGTCCAATACCCTGCATGAATGGTGGCCAGTGCTCATCCAACAATCACTGCTTGTGCCCACCTGAGTTCACTGGAAGGTTTTGCCAGTTCCCTGCTGTGCCCGGAGGCAGCGGATCACAAAGTCAAGGTGAGGTGACTGAAACAGAAGGAATGGACCCGTCATCAGGAAAGCATGCAGTCTATGCCGTACAAGTCATTACTGGGGATGATGACCCTGAAGGGAGAGGTGTGAAGATCAGTCAGTCAGCTCTCACCGTACCGCTCGCACCTGGACACAGCTCTGCAGAAGGTATTTCACTTTATTGAAACAAATGGTAATCTGGTCTCCAGCAGCAGTCAAAAATCACATGATTTGCATTGGGTAAAAGGCAACAAGACGTTTTGCTTAGAGCTTGGTTTATACCAACTGCAGAGGCGTTACTACTGGGGGAATAGCCACTTCAGCTGCAGGGGCCACAGGGGACTCCCAACCTATTACCTCCCTTTCTTTTCCACAGTCAGTGTTATTGTGTCCACAATTGTCAAGTGTGGGTAATAGTGACCTCAATGTTCTCAAAAGGGAGGTCTTGGTGCTCACACTTGTTATATTACTCCTGGCAGATCTGGCCTATGGAAGGGATAAGGGTGAGAATGTTTTACACAGTAACACTAAGTTGTTAGTGAGAAACTAAAGAAATTATTCACCTCTTATGAAACAAAAACACCTCTTTCAAAAAAAGTTTTGTGCTTTCATTTTCTAATAATAATAATAATACAGAGTTGTATTGATCATGTAGTAGAATAAGCCCCACAACAAAACACTAAGCGGATTATGAGGAACAATACAATTTAGCTTCGACCTATTCTATGCAGACAAGCATCAGTGCTGCTCAGTTCCCGGTCTAATATGCTGCAATTGCTAATTTATTAGAATAAGCTCCATATCACAAATTGAAGATTATGATGATGATGATTTGTTTACAACACAGCTATAACAGTTCTTTGTCCCCCTAAACTGGCTGCTTAACTCTCTCCTCATCACAGTAATGATCTAACACTAATGCCTAAAACTAACTACTGTAAAGGCTCAAATCCACTTGCAGCCTTTTTTAAGCGCTAGTGATTTGAAAAAGCTAATGCAAAGCTATGGGGGATTTCTATAAAATCATATCGCTCAAGTGGGATCACAACCATTGCATGACATAACATTAGCAAGAGCTTTTCAAATCATAATTACTTAGTAACTGCTTAGTAACAGCCTGCTAGTGAGTTCCAGGCCTTAAGCTGTGTCTAGCACTAACTTTAGACTCATACTAACAAAAAGTTCATCCAGTGAAAGAATTGCAATCTAACTTTACCTGTTTCTCTGTGGATATTCTAGCAGGAAGCCTGACTTTTCACCTTAGCCTAACCCAAATCTTAACCCTTTATTTGAAAATGCTAACACTGTTTTAGATTAAAGTGTCTATCTGATCTTAGCATCAACCAAAATTCCTCTCCTAACCTCCTACCACCTTCCTACCCTTGGAAATATTGCACCATGCTGAGATCATATTGCACAAGAAAAAAACAGCTTTGTCTGAAAGTATCTGATCCCTTAATCTACTAACTTTCAGTGATATACAGACTGATTTATTTATCTCTAATGTTACACTTGGCAGGCTGCACTTCACGGCCATCCAAGTATTTATCATATCTGTTGGCCTTTATCTTATGCCAGCGCTATGTAACGATTCTTTTCTTCTCAGTTCAGGTCCTTCCACCTTTGCTAAATGTCAGAGTACATCACCCACCCAACGCGTCTGTGCAGGTTCATCGTATTGAGGGTTTTGGATCTGAAGGAGCAGGAGGAGGAGGTCATATAATTCCTCTTCCAGAAGGGAACAAGGCAGCATTGTCACGTCCCATCACCTACAAACCATTAGGACGTTGCTTTCAAGACACTCTGCCCAAACAAGCTGTAAGTGGTTATGTCAGACTTACATGACTTCTTACCTTTGTGGTTTTCACCTTTATTTAAATTTAAGATGTAACTGTACCCTTGTAGAACATTTGATTCTGTTTACAATGGATATAAAACCATGTTACCTTATTAGTTTTAATTCAGAACTTAAGTATAGATAGAAGTTAGTGTTGGTATTAGTAGTAACTATAGCCAGGCTAAATGCATATGAAGAAGTTATCTCTCCAGAAGACACAAAAGTGAGATGTACCATTGGATATACATGTATATTGACTATGTATGTAAAAGTTGGATCGGTCTGGGGCTGATAATGGACACATCATTGTAGTAACAAATGGTGATAAATTGATCTGTAATATTTTGATGGTTATCCTTTTTTATGAAAGTGACTATTTTGTTGTGTTTGATTTGAATAGCTTTAAATGAGTCATATATGTAGATGCGTTTTCCTGTAGACATTTGAGTTGGGTGTCAGATGATTGCTAATAATCATACATCAAAAATGTTTTTCTTCCTTGTAAGTGTTGTATCATAGCAGGGGAGGACTGGCCAGGGGGGAAGGGGGGAGATTTCCCCCAGGCTGCCTCTCATTTGATGATTTAGGGCTGGTGCAGGGCCTGCTGCATTTAGGTTTTTGTATAAGGTGAACCACTAGGCTGGCTGAGGGAAATAAAAGCCCAATTAGCAATTAGAGGGTGGGAAAGCTAGTAAATATACATGGCATGATGCAGAGCAAAGCCTTGCCTGGAGGGTCAGTGGGAATAAAAAAAACTCTGTCTGCTCTCTCACCATCATTGCTCCCAACTGTCCCTCTTTTGAAGGGACAGTCCCTCTTTGGATATAAGTGTGTGTGTGTGTGGGGGGGGGGAGCCTTGGGGAATTAAGGTGGCCATACATCTGTCGACTCGGTGATCAACCAACTGTTTTGATAATTACTATTGACTTGGATGAAAATCAGTGCTGCCACAAGCTTGCCTAACTAATCAACAACTTTTTGTTTTGGAGTGGAAATTGGTAGAATCTGAGATGCTGGGAAATCTCAGGCTGACGTGGTTAATCCGGTGCACATCGGTAACAGAGTGCGATAATCACGAACAACGAACACGGCCGAAACCCCTGGCTGTCGTCTCTCCAAATGTACTATGTGACACCCGATGCTTGTGCAGTTATATTTTACCTGTCACGCTGTCCTGTAAGTGTCCTTGCTGTATTTCTGCATGGGCGCCCCATGTGACTAGCGGCATACAGCAAGTGGGGCGCATGTGTGACACCATTTATGCTGAGGCTACCATGAACACGGGCCTCTAGTTTGTGTTTTCCCCCTAGGCCAAAAGGTCCCAGTCCTCCCCTGTATCATAGTCAATTATGTTGTGGTGCATTGAAGGAACATGTGTTCCTCTGAGCCAGTTGTGTGTGGTCCGGTATTAGTCATGGAGAGAATCCAAAGACATAACAACAAAAGTTGTTTAGGTGATTCCTTTAAAGGAATACTGTAGGGGGTGGGGAAAATGAGTTGAACTTACCTGGGGCTTCTAATGGTCCCCCACAGACATCCTGTGTCCATGCAGCTACTCACCTCACTGATGCTCCGGCGCCGCCTCCGGTTCACTTCTTTAAAGTCTGAAAACCACTGTGCCTGCGTTGCCATGTCCTCGCTCCAGCTGATGTCACCAGGAGCGTACTGCGTAGGCACAGACCATACTCGGCCTGCGCAGTACGTCTGAAATTCCAGAAGTGAACAGGAGGGGGGGCCGGAGCATCGGTGAGTGGCTGCACGGGCACAGGATGTCTGTGGGGGACCATTAGAAGCCCCGGGTAAGTTCAACTCATTTTCCCCCCGACCCCCTACAGTATTCCTTTAATGACTAACTGCACAAGATTTCTTTGCAAGCTAATACGGCTAATACATTCTCCTTTCAGCATCCTTCACTATGATCATTTATGACCTGCAAGAGGCTAAGAACTTTTGCCACCTGCTAACAATCAAATTTAAATAGGCTGAAGCCAGGTTTAAAGGACAACTGTAACATAGGGATATGAAGGCCGCCATATTTATTTCCATTTAAATAATGCCAGTTGCCCAGCAGCCCTGCTGGTCTATTTGGCGGTAGTAGAGTCTGAATCACACCAGAAACAAGCATGCAGCTAATCTTTTTAATAATGTGGGAAACACCTGATGTGCTGGAATGCTTTTTCGGGATCTATGGCCAAAAGTATTAGAGGCAGAGGATCAGCAGGATAGCCAGGCAACTGGTGTTGTTTGAAAGGAAATAAATATGGCAGCCTCTATATCCCTCTCGCTTCAGTTGTCCTTTAAGGATCATTTATGTTCTGTAATGTTCTCCAGCACTGCAGAACCTCAATAAATCAGTCAAAAAGATCTACCTTTGTCCTTGTCCATGTTCTGCCAAATGAGGAATCTCCCAGGGCTGCCCATGTAAGTAGGCATGAATTATACATGCAGCTCCTGTGGCTGAACAAGTAACCATACAGTAAAGTCAGAGAACGTCTAGAGCTGCATTATTGTTCTGGTCATTTACCTGCATAATTGTTCTGGTCATTTACCTGCATAATTGTTCTGGTCATTTACCTGCATACTTGTTCTGGTCATTTACCTGCATAATTGTTCTGGTCATTTACCTTTTACCATTCAAGCTAAGTGATCAGCAAAGGAGCCCTGGAAGATTATTACTATTATTATTAGGTCTATAGGTATACGTAGCTTTTACCTCCCAAAAGGTTTCCTTGAACCTTGGGGGTATCCTGGCTCTATCCTTGGTGTGGCTTGGCAGAGGCCTCTCTTGTGTAATGAGTTGTGTTTGGGCCGTTTTATTCTGGACAGTTAATAATTTCATTATTGTTGGTGTTTTTCCTCATTCTTATCTTGGGAGAGGTCAGGAAATGACTAGAAGTACACTGGCAGGAAGCTGCCCAGTGGTGGATTCCATGGCTGTATGATGCAACACTATGGATGGACTTTGTGAACATGTCATTTTTCTGTCTACTGGCAGTTACTGCCATGTTTGACTGTTCCTGCCTGTGTTCCTTGTGCTTCAGTGTTTAATAGATTTGCATTAAAAACTTGAACCTTATAGACACTAAAAAAAAATGTCTTGACCCCTCTTACTTCTTCCCAGGTTAGAAGAGATAATGATGTAAACACTCACTAACCTTGATGACACTAAGTACTGAGTGATAATAAAAAAATGTGACTATATGCAAAAATTATTTTATCTGGAAATGGAAATGTCAAAAACAGGAGTGACAACAGTTCCATGAAATGCAAGAGCTGGTCAGTCAATTTATGCAGCTTTTGGTTATTTGATCTAGAAGTTTAAGTTTTTATTTGCCTGCTTTTACTTCCAGTCAATATCACTTACGGTTCAGTGGTTATGACTTTTTTGCATGGGTGCCTCTTTAATAATAAATAAATGAAAGAGGCGCCCAAACCCGTGACTGCTGCAGACTTAGGCACTTTGTTATTGACCTGAGGAAGCGGGCCAGTACTCGTGAAATGTGTTGTCTTATTTTTTGTACATCATTAAATTTATTCCAACCCTTATGGTTTGTTCATTGATGGAGGTAGGACTCTATGATATAAAGTTTAAATTATATTCTGGGCGCCTCCTACAAGTTTTTCCTCAGCTATATTTCGACCCTTCGGGATAGTATATAGTACACGACGTGTCCAAATACCTAAGGAGAGCGACCGACCAGCTCCTGCTGAGCAGTTATGGGATACCATGTGGGAATGGCTATTATTAGGCAACCTACCCTTGTAAGTATAATCCATTACTCTATCCTAACCTCCTTTATCTAACGATACTGCACCATCGGGCTCCAAGTCCATCTCATTACAGAACTTTGGCGGTTGGAAGTATAACCACCAGGAATCATCCCACAATCCTGTCTGTGAACAGTGTTACATTGTGGGAATAAATAACTGTTTCCAACTGCCAAGCAGCCAGCATCTCCCTCTGTGCATTTATATACTGTATCTATACAAAAAAAAAAAACACAAAATTTTAGCCTATCGCATTGTTAGGGCCTGGGGTTATAGATAATGACAGTTGGTGCTGTCTATTTTTTTCATGTTCCTCTTTAAAGAGAAACTCCAACCTAGAATTGAACTTTATCCCAATCAGTAGCTGATACCCCCTTTTACATGAGAAATATAATGCTTTTCACAAACAGACTATCAGGGGGCGCTGTATAACTGATTTTGTGCTGAAACCCCTCCCACAAGAAGCTCTGAGTACCGCTGTACTTTTGGCAGTTTGTTACAATGTAACAAGGTTCACAGACAGGAATTAGCTGTTTACAGCTGTCTCTAACAGCCAAAACAGCTAGCAGCAGCTACATAACCTGCCCAAAGTAAAAATGTCACCATGCAATAAATGTCAGAATGTAAATTGGGCAGAGGAAAGATTTTACAATGAGCAAACGCTGACTAAATCATTTATACATAATTATGGTAAAAAATGAAGCACTTTTTTAACTACATTATTTTCACTGGAGTTCCTCTTTAAAGTATTGTAGGCAGAGGATCACCAGGATTGTTGGGCAATTGGTGTTGTTAAATAATTATATAATATGTTAGCCTCCGTAACCACAGGGCCACTTTAAATTTGCGTCAACTTTATCTTTCTTTATGATTCTTGATTCTTTTTCCACTTTAATAATTGCCCAAATGTATTTTCATACATTTTCATACGGTTTTGTTTTCCGGGATTGTCAAATGTTAGTTTTGGTTTTTATCCAGTACCACGTCGTCTATGTCTAGATTTGTAATCTGTCTGCCCCATGTCTGGTTCCTCTGTTTTTACTCTTTTCCCTCTGCCTGTATCTAAATCTGTACAAGCATTCAGCAAAGTTTATTTTTCTTCTTTCCCGTGTCTGCTTTGATCCTTGTCCCTTTCTCCCTATCTAACTTATTTAGTATCATTTGCATTTGCTTTTTCAGGAGGTTGCCACCTAGCAACCACTGGTGGGAAGGTGGCAACCTCCTGGTAACCTTCCTGGTTTTGGCTCAGGCAGCAGCAGAGAGGAGCAAGCGCAGATCTCCTGTAACTGCAATTGAGAGTGTGTTTGCTGAGCTGGAATCATACAGCCAGTCTTCGCATGTGAGCTGCAAATCCAATAAGAGTGAGCTCTGGTTACAGCTCCTCCTCCCCATCAGTTTTCTTCTGCAGATGTAGATGGAGGATAGCACTGAGACGCCAAAGGCTCTGCCAGCAAAGTCTGATAAATCCCCCACTCCCCCGAAAGCTCCCCAATACGGCTCATTAAGGCAGCCTCCTACTAAGAACAATGTAATTAAGAAAAAAATGAACAAAACCGTTTTTCCGCTAGACAACTGATAAAGCAGTAGATAAAAAGAAATATTTCCAAACCGTTTACTCACAGTACGCAATTTTGGCTATTCATTTGATGAGTCTGACTTTCACATTGAGCTTGCTTTCCATATGTGCCCAGCAGAAGTATCGGTTGCTTGGATGGTGAGTATGGTTAGCACTAATGGTATAAGATATATGGGAGCACCTGGCGCTCAAACACTGATCCAAAATGATGCAGATATGGACAGTCACTGTGGCTATTTAACCAAATGCGGAAGACACACTGTAGGAACGACTGCGCCTCCCTTTGATTGCAGTGGAGTGTCCGTTTCGCATAAAATACTCGTAACAGTACCTCTTAGCAGGATAGAACCAATACCCCAAACCGTGGATGGTGCCGTCTTCTACTGTAGTCTGATCCATTCCGGAATATGAGGGAGAGAGAGACCCTCCACAGCGCAGCTAGGATCAAAGCTCGCGCGGGGACGCTCCGTCCTTCCCTCTCCACATCCGCCGGTGGTGACGTCACCCTCTGCGTATCACCGCTCTCCAGGCATGTGTCGGCTTACTTCCTGGGTAAGGGTATACAGAGGGGACAAAAACAATAGTGCAGACTGCGCTGAGTGTTGGTAACGCTGCGCATAAGGATGCACTTACAAGACGGATTCTTGGTTTTATTGCATATAAAAAATATGTGGGATGATGTGAGGGATGATCCCCTGATGAAGGCGTGAGGCCGAAATCCGGATCGGGATACACACATTTTTTATATGCAATAAAACCAAGAATCCGTCTTGTAAGTGCATCCTTATGCGCAGCGTTACCAACACTCAGCGCAGTCTGCACTATTGTTTTTGTCCCCTCTGTATACCCTTACCCAGGAAGTAAGCCGACACATGCCTGGAGAGCGGTGATACGCAGAGGGTGACGTCACCACCGGCGGATGTGGAGAGGGAAGGACGGAGCGTCCCCGCGCGAGCTTTGATCCTAGCTGCGCTGTGGAGGGTCTCTCTCTCCCCCATATTCCGGAACGGATCAGACTACAGTAGAAGACGGCACCATCCACGGTTTGGGGTATTGGTTCTATCCTGCTAAGAGGTACTGTTACGAGTATTTTATGCGAAACGGACACTCCACTGCAATCAAAGGGAGGCGCAGTCGTTCCTACAGTGTGTCTTCCGCATTTGGTTAAATAGCCACAGTGACTGTCCATATCTGCATCATTTTGGATCAGTGTTTGAGCGCCAGGTGCTCCCATATATCTTATACCATTTCTCTTTGTGGGGGTTGAGGACTGACCCTGAGTACACCCAGGCTGCTCAATCCACCAGTGCGCTACTGTTTGTCCCTCTTTTTCAATGGTTAGCACTAAACTGCTTGAAAAATTTACAAACTTTTTTAATGCGTATGGCACCAAGCCAGCTAAACTTCTTGTATATGTTGTCAGTTAAATAGCTGGGGGTTGTTAATCAGTTCCAGCTGGTTTGATCTTTTTGAAATAAGCAACAGGTTGACTGGGGGGCAATAAGGAGACAACCACCAAAACAGGTTAAAGTCCACTGACATATTTCCCTCTTCACCTTTTCAGATTTTTTTGGCTAAGGTCAGTGTCACTACTAGTAGCATGAGGTGATACCTGGACCCCACAGAGGTAGCACTGGTAGTCCAGCTCCAACAAGGCAGGCACATCAGTCCCTGCCGTTGCCAGAAGGCTTACAGTTTCTCCCAGCACAGTCTCAAGGGCATGCAGGAGATTCCAGGAGAAAGGCAGTTTCTCAAGGAGAGCTGGACAGGTCCATCAGCAGGACCAGTAACTTCTCCTTTGGGCAAGGTGGATTAGAGCGACCCTTGCCAGAGCCCTACAAAATTACCACCTGCAGGCCACTAGTGTGAATATCTCTGACCCTTCATGAGAGTGGCCTGAGGGCCTAATGATTGCTCACTGTCCACCACTGGGTAGTTCAACTAGCGTGTGCCATAAAATCCCAAAATTGTCAGTTCTTCTACTGGCACCCAGTGCCTTTCACAGATGAAAGCAATGGCAGGTTCACCCTGAGCTCATAAGACAAACATGGAATAGTCTAGAGAAGCCACGGAGAATGTTATGCTGCCTCCAATATCATTCAGCATGACCAGTTTGGTGATGGTTTAGTGATAGTCTGGTGAGATGTATACATGGAGGGACAAACAGGTCTCTGCAGGCTACACAATGGGCACCTTGACTGACATTAGGTGATGAAATCCTTGGACCCGTTGTCAGATTCTATGCTGATGCAGGGAGTCCTGGGTTCATCTTAATGCATGACAATACCCAGCCTCATGTGATGAGACTATACAGGCAGTTCTGGGAGGATGAAGGAATTGATGGTTTTATGGAAATTTTTTGCAGCTTGGAAATGGAACAACCCAAATTGGCAGGAGGTGAATTTGATTGGTCCAATTCTATTAGCATACCATGTGCAGTACATTTGCTTGTAGGCCAGAATTATTAGCATCTTATTGACCATCTGTAGTAGAGAGAAGGTGAAAAGATGGGCGGCAAACAAGTAATTCTTTCCTCATGGTGGGAAGAACAATGAAAGAAAACAGTGGTTGTTCACCATTTGGCCAACTAAATGATGTTGAAGGATCACTGTACTCATTTCCCAAGGCCATCACTACTGATCATCTTCTAGTGACAAAAATCTGCACGCATAGAAGTGAGATTAGTCCCATGCAATGATCCTTCAGAGGCTTACATGAAAAAAAGGCTCCCGGAATAAGGGGGAGCAGGGGATTGCCGCTTGTAGAATATTGGTAAAATTAGCAATAGTCTATTACTGAATACGACTGTAAACATATTTGGTAAGAATACAAAACAATATACATCTATAAGTTAAAGAGAAACCGTGACCAAGAATTGAACTTCATCTCAATCAGTAGCTGATACTCCCTTTCCCATGAGAAATCTTTTCCTTTTCACAAACGGATCATCAGGGGGCTCTGTATGGCTGATATTGTGGTGAAACCCCTCCTACGGGAAACTGACAGGACCATGGTTCTGTCAGTTTCCTGTTTGAGCCTGGTTGCATTGTGGGAAATAACAGCTGTTTACAGCTGTTTCCAACTGCCAAAAAAGCAATTAGCATCTCCTTCCACTGACATCACCTGCCAGCAGTAAAAATGTCACCAGGGGATAAATGTATAAATGTCAGAATGTAAATCAGGGAGAGGAAAGATTTTACAATGGGCAAACACTGACTCATTTATACATAATTATTGTAAAAATGATGAAGCACTTTTGTTATTACATTATTGTCACTGGAGTTCCTCTTTAGGGCTAGGCGTCATTTAAAAAGTGCAGGCTTACTTCTAGCTGTGGCAACATGTTTGTGATCCTCCACCACTGAGGTGAGTAATCCATGGTTAGCTTGTTCTCTGATGCTGTCTGAGTACCTGACAGCCCGTTGAATTGTTTCATTAGTAACCCTCACTGAGTAGTTTGGTTTAACAATGATGTATGGATGAAGATGTTGAGCCATGTGCAGTCAGAGCACAAAGAGGATTGATTAGGAATGTCGTGTTTGTGTCTTTTCTCCTTCCCATAATTTGCCTGTATTCAGTTTCCTGCATCGGGAATATACTGTGAATCAGCAGAGGAGTGTATCCTAGTAACTGCTTGATGCACATTATCGTTATTTCAATTTTCATATTGCACTACTTGTAGTCGTACTTGATGCCCTGATGATGTATTCCCAAACTCTGTGCCAGCACAATCTCTTAGTATGCTCATTTCCCTTCATGCTTTTTGCTGCGTGTTTTATCATCTATTGTCTGGGATTTGTGGTTACAACTATGCAAGCTTCAGTTGGCTGGGTCATGTAGACTGAACTCATAATTCTGGTTTCCAGGTACACTGTTACATTCTTCTGTGCTGTAATAGTGAAGGAAAGACAACTGTCTCTGAAACGAAATGCTGGCTAAACTGAAAGGAAACCTGAAATGATTTAAAACAAAAGAAAAGTTTCACTTACCTGGGACTTCTGTCAGCCCCCTTCAGCCGCCCTGTGCCCGCGTCAGTATTCAATGATCGTCTGGTCCCCGCCGCGGCTCAGTTTCGCTTTCGGCGACTGACCCTGATGCCAGCCACTGTGCCTGGCTGTTTGCATCCTCGTTCGGGCTCCTGCGCAGACGCAGTACAGCGAATGAGGATGCGCGCGGGCGTCGACTTACAAGTCGGCTGTAACGAAACTTAGCCCCAGCCGGGGACCGGAGGATCGTTACAGGATGGCGCAGGCACAGGGCGGCTGCAGGGGGCTGGCGGAAGCCCCAGGTACGTGAAACTTATTTTTTTTTTTCTAATCATTTCAGGCTTCCTTGAAGTTAGCGCCTGATGGTGGTATTACTGCACACCCATGCTTCACCAATAGGGGTGGTAGGCACAGATCTATGCGGGTCTGACCATATAGCACCTTGATTGTTTTATTGGATGGAGATTCAACTTCATATATAAAATCCTTGCTGTTATGAACTCTTAAATGAGTGTTGCAGCAGCTGTTATGAAATCTACCTACTTTTACATAAAACATTGAAGTATATATTGAAATAGCACCAATTTTCATCAGATCCGATTATAATAACTGAATCGGATGGTCAATCGGCCCCCAAGTCACCTAATGTATGACCACCTTAAAGAGGAACTCCAGCCTAAACAAACATACTGTCATTAAGTTACATTAGTTATGTTAATTAAAATAGATAGGAAATATAATCTCTTACCCACTGTTTTAAAAGAACAGGCAAATGTTTGATTTCATGATGGCAGCCATCTTTTTGGTTGAAAGGAGGTGACAGGGAGCATAAGACATATAAGACACAGTTATTATTTATTATTATTATTATTTATTTATTTATAAAGCGCCAACATATTCCATGGCGCTGTACAATGTAAGAAAACAAACAAGGGATACATAATGATACAGACAATGATATACATGGAAATATGAACACTGATACAAGATACAGCACTGCTGATTACAATTTGATTTAACAGGATGACTAAAATGTATAAATTTCTAACAGTGTGCAAGCAATTGAATTGATAACATTCCATGACACAAAAGGGTGAGAGCCCTGCCCTTGCGAGCTTACAATCTGAAGGAATGGGGTGGAAACAAGAGGTGGGGGAAGTATACAGTATATGTACGGTGCCTGATCACACACTCCCAGTTGCTAGGCAACGTGAATAACAACATAGGAAATCCCATCATGCTCTGCACAGCATCAGGGAATAAAAGCCCAGGCTTTTTTTCTTTGATGGGTGGAGCTTAGCTAAAAATGCAGATAAAAATTATGCTTTGGTAAGAAAAACAAAGTTCTGATGCTGTGAAACTGGTAAAGAAACACCAAGCCTTTTCAGTTCTGCTGAGTAGATTTTTAGTCCGGAGGTTCACTTTAAGGGGAGCTTATTTATTAGATAAACAGATAAGAAGAGATATATATTGAGTTAAGGCCATTAATCTAAGGCTGAGGAGGAGAGATAAATCATGAGTTAAAGGGAACCTGAAGTGAGAGGAATATGGAAGCTGCCATCTTCATTCCCTTATAAACAATGCCAGTTGCCTGACTTCTGTGCTAATTCTCTGCCTGTAATACTTTACGTCACTGGCCCAGAATAAAGATGCCTTTTGCAGCAGATTCGACCATCAGATAGGTCAAATCTGACAGGAATCTGATGTGTGCCACACACTAGGAACAGATTTCCAATAGATTTTAGAATGAAATCTGTTGAAAATCGATCTAAATGCATTATTGCACCATTCGATCCAATGCAACTCTATGGGCCATCGATCTACTGCAAGCAACCGATCGACCTAGATTTTCCATCGAGATCCAGCGATCAAATCGTTCAAAATCGAACGGAGATCAATCTACCGGCCGATCGACCATGCTTCCTGCTGCATCGATCTCTAACTGATTAAATCAGCGCAGTGGAATCGGCTGTCGATCAGTGGCTAAAATCGACCTGTGTTAGGGCCCCTTAAGCATGCAGATCAGATGCTGTGACTCCACTGGCTGCATGCTTGTTGCAGGTGTGGGACTCAAAAACAACTAAAGCTTCACAAAAGAGTGCTAACTGTTAGCACAGGCGGTTTTCACACGAATTTTTGCGTTTGCGTGCGATCGCGAATTTTCGCACGCAATTAAACGGTTTCACGCGCAAATGTGAATTTTCACACCAAATCCTTATCGGTTTTGCGTGCAAACGCAAATTTTCGCGCGAGAACGATAACGATTAATTGCATGGGAAAATTTGCGATCGCACGCAAACGTGAAAATTCACGCAAAAACGGCCGTGCTAACAGTTAGCACTCTTTTGTGAATCAAGCCCCTAAAGGCAAATTCTCAGTATGTGACTGTCAGCCAGGCCACTGGCATTATTTATAATGTACCTGTAAAAATAAATAATAATAACCATGCGCTCCTCACTGGTACTCCTAAGAATATTTTTCCTCAAATCACTTTCTGGGTCGCTATCTGCATATAAGTGTGTGTTACACCTGAAACATAAGATTTATCAAAGAAATTAGAGCGCTCAACAGATTCTATAAACAGATACACCTACAGTTCACAACATGTATAGGGATTGTTCCCTTGTGCTCAGCCTAAAGCTGCGCCTGTTAAAGTTCATAAAAGTTCATCAGTTCATTCCTCCTCCATTGTGGCTCGTTTAACCAATAAATGTCCAAATCCTCTCAGAGTAATAAACCTATACGCTCACCAGAACATTCAGCCAATCCTCTCAGATCAGCAGTCAGCGCTTTTGGCCTTGCCAGCCAGCTTTCTGTGGATGTCTCACCGGCCTCCTCACGGATCCGTACATGTATAAATACAAATACAAGGCAGCAATAGTGTGATACCGTTTGAGCAATGTGCTATATATTATCACCAGTGCACCCCGCATCCAACAGCGACACCCAACGTGCCTCCACCACAGGTATACAGGGCGCTCACCAGATATACGGGCCAACCCACAACAGACCGGCAAAACAGCGTTTTTCTGTCACTCACTGGATCCGTGAGGAGGCCGGTGAGACATCCACAGAAAGCTGGCTGGCAAGGCCAAAAGCGCTGACTGCTGATCTGAGAGGATTGGCTGAATGTTCTGGTGAACGTATAGGTTTATTACTCTGAGAGGATTTGGACATTTATTGGTTAAACGAGCCACAATGGAGGAGAAATGAACTGATGAACTTTTATGAACTTTAACAGGCGCAGCTTTAGGCTGAGCACAAGGGAACAATCCCTATACATGTTGTGAACTGTAGGTGTATCTGTTTATAGAATCTGTTGAGCGCTCTGCTTTCTTTGATAAATATTATTTATAATGTATTCCTCTAAAAACAGGTTGCCTTTAAGTCGTTTGAAGGAAGCCCATTGCATTCTGGCATTTATACGTAACTGCAACATGTAGCCTTTTGTTTTAGCTTCTATGACAAAATCCAAATGATTGAACTGGGAATGCTATGTGCTTTGAATCATACTGAAAGAAAGCACTTTACAAGCGTTGTTGTTTTCAGCCCCCAGTAAGGTTAGTAGAAGCTCTCAATGTTCCTCTGTCAAGCCAGTAAGGCCAGATGGTCGCTTCAGATAACTAGTGGTTCAAGGTGATACTGCACCCGCTTGCACATGTTAGGAATCTCATGCTAGCCTAGAAAATATGTACCTAATGAGCTGGGCTTACCAGTGGTAATAACTGCACACAGGCCTGGGTTTACCTCAGAGGAGCCTATAGGCACAGATGTCCTGGCACCTTAGACTTTGCCGTCTAGGAAACTACAAACCCCCACTGAACTGCGCTGCAAGTGTGCTGGTTGTCCCAGCTGTCACTTCTCCCTTACTTCCCTTGCCCATCATAGGTAGCTACAGGTGCCCCTTAGTATTAGGCAGCCAGACATACCCTCAGTATTAAGTAGCTAGAGTTGCCCCCAACTATTAAGTAGCTAAAGGAACCTCAGTATTAAGTAGCTAGAGATGCCCCTGACTGAAGGGAGATCTCGTCATTTGAATGCCGAGAGCAGGTTGAGTAATCTCTTATTTACTATCTCATCAGGACTCTGCGTAGGGAAGGAGGGAGGGAGGCGCTCAGGGAGGGGAGAGAGCCACCTTTCCATCATCAGGCGCCTATAGGCATGTGCCTACAGTGCCTTATGGTAAATCCGTCCCTGACTGCACAGGATACCACATCAGCACTGAAGTGCATCAGTCCGCTTATACTCTATGCCATATAAGTTTTACTACCATCACCTGCTGCTATAGACAGGAATTCTATGGAAGACTCGTTGTCAGGGGTGCAGTCTGTTCTGCATTGTATTCTTGGTTAGGAAGGGGTTGCCACATAGCCAGCAGCAGTTGCTAGGTGGTGACCAGTTCTCTGAAACAATAGTAACTAGCAGCCCACTGATTCCACTGTCTCTGTCTGTTTTATGTCATTCCATTGTCCATTGGTAACTGTCATCAGCTGTCTTTTCCACTAATTTGGGCTTATGTAATTCACACTGTGTGCTAGAGGAGGTATCACCGAGTCCGGTAAATCTTATTTTGTTAGCGACAATTACCTATAGTTATTCTCATGGTTTGTAACATAACAAAACTGCGCTGAAAATAAACCTCTCAGTACAGGAAGCAGTCCGGTCTTCCTCCCACATGACCACATTTATGGCACTTGACCAGGTATGACGCTCTCCTCCCTCCGCTTACAGCCACTGTATTGTAGATAGAACACAATGTAGTGTCTGATGCCATTGTCAAATGCTACTCTAAGTATAGTGGCAATTAACTTGACATTCAGAAAGATAACTACGTGGTTTGCACAGGTTTTTATAGCATCTTATATAAGTTTAACAGTTTAGGAAAAGATACCATACTGCTTGCGTTAGGCACTCAGCTTGACATGTCACCATCTTCTTCACAGCTTTCAGCCAAGAAGGTTTCCTGCAAAAAATATTTACTGTATATGCTCATGAAAAATAAATATAGGCTGTATGTTAAAGGTTTGGCTTATCCTTGAGTCCAGCAGTAAGTGTGATATGTGGACAGTGCAGTGGCCCTCCATACAGAGTGCACCTTGGAAGCACATTTGGGATAAAGTGTGCATTGAAATTATGTCACTGAATTATAGCCACCTCTTCTGGAGGCAACAGCAGTCTGTGCATCCCTCCTGCAGCTTCTAAATCCACATGTGATCACAGGCATAGGCAAGTTTGGGGGGTGGGGAATTACTAGTGCCAAGAATACCCCCTCAGGCCAGGGCCAGTGCAGTATCTGGGGACCGGCACACGGTTAGACACCAGAATGCATCTCACAGCACCATGTTGCTGCCCATCTACCTTTCTTCCCGGCTACAGTTGGTTTTGGATGGAGCAGCAGAGTGTGTACAGAGCATTGAGAAGCTCTGTGGAACTTCACAGAGCAGAGAGCCAGGTATGATGACAGTCCTTTGGCTCTCCTGTGCGCTAGTAAAGAAGTAAGCTGGGACTTTGCAGAAGGCTTAATATCTCCCTTCAATGCAGGTGTTAGCTGCCCTCATTATTATCTGTATTCACTGAAAATGCTGTAGAGGCCAGTGGATACAGATAACAATGCGTACAATCAGTAGACTTCTGTAGTGATAGGTAGTGTTGCTCGGATACCCCCCCAATCACGGATTCAACCTATTCGTCCGTGGTTGAAAAAAAATCCAGAAATGGTGTGATTAATTTCCGGATTTGAAACGGACTCACGAATTCGACCCAGATTTTTCCCGTGAATGAGGCAATCACGGAAACTCACGGCCGTGATCACGGAAATGCATTTTAGCTAATAGCAAAGCCCCCATACATGATAAAATCACCAAAATTGCATGGATTATAAAGGTGACTGAGATGTGGCTACAACTTAAAAAACATTCAAAAAGTACGTTTAGCTTTTGAGAAAATCGAGTTTAAAATTTCAAACAAAAAAGTATTCGTGATTAAAAAGCCGCCAAAACCCGCCGACTTTAGCAGTTAATAGCAAAGCCCCCGTATGTGGTAGGAACACTTTGCCAGATATGTTAAAAAGAACAGTGGGAACAAGAGGAAACATTTTTTTTTCAAAAGACCTTATAATTTTTGAGAAAATCATTCTTAAAATTTCAAAGGAAAAAAGTATACATTTAAATGCGGTAATGACAGTTCTTAGTGAAACAATTCCCGCCGACTTTAGCAGTTAATAGCAAAGGCCCCTTACATCCTAGCAACACCACATTTGCAGGATATGTTAAAAAGATAGTGGAAAACAATATTTAAAAAAAAATAAATGTATTTTTTTTTTTGCGTGCTGATAGTGGGAAAAAAAAATGACGTGGGGTCCCCTCTCCCGAGCCTCTTTAAGCCCTTGCCCCCCATGTAAGCTGGGATAGCCAGAATGCAGAGCCCCGGCCGACTGGGGCTTCGCACCCTGAGCTATACAAGCCCGCATGGTCCATAATATGGAGGGGGCTCCGGGAGAGAGGGGCGGGCAAGCCTTCCCTTCTCACCCGGAGCCCTTGTCCAATCTATGGAGAATGGGCTCTTCCCCACCTCCGGTGCCCCAAGAGGAGGTGGGGAAGACTCCCTGGGGGGTTCATGGTGGCATCTGGGAGTCCCCTTTTAAGAAGGGGACCCCAGATGCCCGCCCCCTCCTAGGAGAAATGAGTATAGGGGTACAAAATACCACTTACCCATTTCCATAAAGGGTGAAATGAAATAAAAACACAACAGCGAAAAAATATTTTATTAGTCTTAATTAACCAGAAATACTGTATATTCCTGCGTATAAGACTACTTTTTAATCCTTGAAAATCTTTTGAAAAGTTGGGGGTCGTCTTATACGCCGGGTGTCATTGATGCCGGGTGATTCGCCCTATCCTGTTACCGTCTCTCAGATCTCCCTGCTGAGGGAGCGCAATCTATTCTTTCATACCGCTCTGATAAACAGGTACCGCCTCTCAGATCTCCCTGCTGAGGGAGCGCAATCTATTCTTCCATACCGCTCTGATAAACAGGTAGACAAGGAGAGCTGACCAGTCTACTTAAGGAGAGTTGACCAATGCAACAAGTCAATTGACTATATACTGTTATATACTGGCTGGTAACACATACAGTACAGCACCAGTATCTGTTCATACACAGCACCAGTATATGATTTTTTTATTTTTTATTTTAATTTGGAGTGTGTTGGAATAGGGGTAGTCTTATACGGCGAGTAAATCCCAAACTCTATATTTTAACTGGAAAAGTTGGGGCGTCGTCTTATACGCCCAGTCGTCTTATACGCCGGAATATACGGTACCTGAACCTTTAAAAAAATGTTACCACGCCAATATCCTTGGGAAAAGGTCCCACGCCAATATCCTCTATCTTGCGATCTTCTTAAGTAACTTGATTGAAGATCTCCCGCCGGCCACCGCCACACACATCGCTTTACGCCGCAGCTCTCAGCTATACTAAGTATAGCTAAAGCTGGCCACTAACGGTCCAATTTCTAGCAAAAAATCGTTTGAGCGATCAGAAATTCTGATCGGACGAAAAATCGTTCACTACACCATCAACTAACCAATCATTGCTTCCTATCTATCACGACCACCAAGAAAATCCAAATTTTCGTTCGACGAAAATTCATTCGGGCGACACTTTTTTCACTCGTTCATAATCGATTGTGTCAACCAATGGAGATTATTTACAACCAATCCGATCAGAATTTCTGATCGCTCGAACGATTTTTCGCTAGAAATTGGACCGTTAGTGGCCAGCTTTAGAGTGCATCCGCCTATGCGGATGCATTGCCGCCAGCTCCCTGCTTCCCCCCACCTGTCACTCTCACCCATGCTGGCACCCTGGCACCCAGTGCACCTGATTTCCATGATCCTCCAGAATCGATCACGGCGTTGAATACCGAAGCCGAATAGTGAAAAAATGCTTGTGAATCACGGCTCATCCGTGATCACGGAAAATATCTGCCCATCACTGATGATAGGAGAAGAAGCACTGAAGGAAGTCTGAATCGATAAGACTACCATATTATTGATATTATTATTATATATTAAATAGGACTGACATCTTCCACATTGCTTCACAGATTTATAGTCATGATGTCACTGACTGTCCCCAGAGAAGCTCACAATCAAATCCCTACCATAGTCATACTCTAATGTCCACCGATATTATTATATTGTACGTGGCTAAGAGAGACTTTTCAGGAATCCCCTCCCCCCCCCCCCCCCCCCCCCAACCTTTATAAATACTGGTTTTGCCCCTGTCAGGGCCTTCCCGGCAGTTAAATTGACAGTGAACCCTGGAGCTCTTATGGGTAGTTAGAAGCGGCAGAGGACATGTGAGGACTGCTAGTGAGTTCCAGGAGTGATAAATATAACTTAAATGTGCATTCTGTATGTTTTTTAGGATTCTGATTATTTTTAAATACATTTGGTATGCTAGTAGACATTTTTGAGTTTTTCTGACTTTTCGCTGTAAATTACCACATTCTCTAATTGGTCCAATACTACCAAGTATTTCCCATGTTTCCAAATTTTCACAGTAAAATGGAAAATTGAAAATACTCGATTTTCACTGTAAATGATTGCATTCTCTGTTTGGTCCAATACTACCGAGTATTTCCAATTGGCAAATTTGTGCGTTAAAACAGAAAATGGAAAATTGACTGCATTCTCTGATTGGTCAAATGCTATAATATTTCTGATTTTCTGTTTTACCGCGAAAATTGGAAAATCGGAAATTGCATTACCGTTGGTATACCGCAGTAACAAAAATCAGCATTTTCATGCTATAAGCTCTCTCTAAATGCTTCCCTTTAGGGAGGTAAGTATCTGATTTTCGCCCTAACAATCTCACAGGTTTGCTTTAAAGGACCAGTTTCACGAATGTTTATTTTTCCAAATAGATACTTGTAGTGCTGGTTTCATGTGTGTAGATGTTTACCAACTTTTTTTTATTTTTTTGAGTTGTATTTGAAAAATAAACTTACTTTATTTATTCAGCCCCCCCTGTATTGGCGACGTGGGGTAGACTATCATAGCACAGGGGTGTTCAAGTGGCAGTTAGAATGTAGGCATACCGCTCTCACCCCTGCCTTCATCCTCAGCTCCAAACGAGTGCTGAAACCGCCGCTCGTAGACTCAGCGGGAGCGCCTGTCATATTGACAGGTGACGTCACAGCTATGCAAATAGGAAGCCTGCGGAGGGGACCTTCTGAGTCCTGTCTGAGCAGGCACTGCTGGGCACACCTAGTGTGATTTACAGACTCACGCACATGCGCAGTCTATGCCGCTCTCTGCGCTCGTGCTTATCTACAAATGTAACAAAAGCACCCGGGCTTCGCTTGTCTCTGAGTTGCATAATCCAGTGCTCATATATTCTGCTACGCTTGCTTTTGCACACGCTTTATGCTGGCATATCTTAAGCTCAAGAGGTCTCACTGATCTAACAACTGCGATTGAGTTGTGAATTGGACACTCTGTCAAGTGTGGATATTGCTGGGACCACTGCAATGGCAATTGCTTGAGGAATTTATTTATTTATTTTAGTATTTATATAGCGCCGACATATTATGCAGCGCTGTACAGAGTATATAGTCTTGTCACTAACTTTCCCTCAGAGGAGCTCACAATCTAATCCCTACCATAGTCCTATGTCTATGTATGTGTCGTGTAGTGCAGGGGTCCCCAACCTCTTCCGGCCCGGGGACCACTTTCTGACCAAATTTTTTTCCGGGGACCGTGCGGAGGGGATGGGGCGAGTCCTAGTGGACATTGTCGTGCGCAGCGGGTTACGGGTGGGGGGCGGGGTGTCTGGGGAGCGGCGGCATAGCTAGCATAGTTGCCCCAGTATAGGGAGTTTAGTTGCCCCAGTATGGCTAGTATAGTTACTCTAGTATAGCTAGTATAGTGCTTCAGTATAGCTAGTATAGTGTCCCAGTATAGCTAGTATGGTGGCCAGTATAGCTAGTATAGTCCTAGTATGGGTAGATAGTGCCCCAGTATAGCTAGTATAGTGCCCAGTATAGCTAGTATAGTACGCAGTATGGCTAGTACAGTGCCCAGTATGGCTAGTATAGTGCCCAGTATAGCTAGTATAGTGCCCAGTATAGCCAGTATAGTGCCCAGAATGGCTAGTATAGTGCACAGTATGGCTAGTACACTGCCCAGTATAGCTAGTATAGTGCCCAGTATGGCTAGTACAGTGCCCAGTATGGCTAGTATAGTGCACAGTATAGCGCCCTAGTATGGGTAGGTAGTGCCCCAGTATAGCCGAAGCCCCCCCCCCCACCCGTGGCCGCCGCCGTTACCTTATCGGAAAGCTCCCTTATATTCTGCGCTCATGTTTGTATTATTCCCAGCAGCACGCCCGCCAGCTGCTGTGATGAGCAGGAAGCAGGAGAGTGGCCTCCTGTAGCGGCGATGTGTTTCGCCGATACTATGGGAACCGCTCTCTCCTTCTTCTGCCTCATCACAGCAGCCGCCGGGCGCACTGCTGGGAATCACAATAATACAAACATGAGCGCAGAATATAAGGAAGCTTGCTGGCTAAGGTAACAGCAGCGGCGGCAGCCGCGCAGGGGGGGGTTGGGGTTGCAAGAGGACAGTCCCGCGGCCCAACTGCAAACGTCCCACGGACCAGCAGTGGGCCGTGGACTGGTGGTTGGGGACCCCTGGTGTTGTGCATATATCATAGTCTAGGGCCGATTTAGGGGGAAACCAATCAACTTATCTGTATGTTTTTGGGATGTGGGAGGAAACCAGGATGCATGCAGGAAACCCACACAGACACGGAGAGAACATACAAACTCCTTGCAAATGTTGACCTGGCTGGGATACGAACCAGGAACCCAGCGCTGCAAGGCGAGAGAGCTAACCACTATGCCAGTCTAAGCCATTTAGCATTCTTGCGTCCTTCATCTCGAATCGTGCTAGATGTTATCAGTAAGATTCCAATGATCATCTGAGTATTGCAACCTAGGACATCTGCCCTCTGAACTGTTGCTCACAGCTAGTAGGTGAAGTTCAGCGGACTTATCCTGGCAGATAGCAGTAGGAGGTGTGTGAATGGTCTGACAGCGTGAGCCGGCCATATTGTTTTTAACAATTCGACAGATCTGTCAGGTATTTTATTAGATGTTCGTCTGAGTATGCACTTTAACTTTTTTCTATGCCCTAATAAAGTGACCACACAGTGTTTTTTTTTTATTTGTTTTTTTTTTTTGGGGGGGGGGGGGGGACATACACGATTAATAGTGCTTTTTTCCCTTTACCTATATTTAAGGTTTCTACAAATACCCAAATCTGCTGTATTTATGTGGCTTGAGTGGTTTTTTCCCCACCCCACCTATTTGTAAAAGTCCATAAACACAACGTGATATCTCAGATGATTTTTTCACAGCAAACTTTTTTTTCACAATATTGCGTAACATCTTACGAAAAAATTAATCAAACAATGTTTCACAGCACAGGCCACCCCATGGCAATCATTTGTTTTTAAAAGACCAGCATGTTGGATCCCCATTGACTTTCGCGGTAATTTGCTGTGATTGTTTGATTCTGATAACGCCAACGAACTTGCATGTGGCAGATCCAGTCAGACATTTGATCTGCATGATTGTTCAGGGCTTATGGCTAAAAGTATTAAGGTGTGTACACACCTTTTACTGATGCCACCCGTTGGGGTTCAGGACCTGATCTCCTTGGGTGACATCACAGACGTGAGTGTACAGCTGACAGTGCATTTTGTTGCTATGTGGGGGGGGGGGGGGACAAGGGGCAAATGGACGACAGAGTGGCATGCACAATGAAGTTGGCCATCACTTGGCTGAATTGATCTGCTAAGCGGATCACTTTCGGGGGGTCAGATTTATTGTATACACGCCTGACTATTGGCTGAGGCGGTTGTTATCAGCCACCTCAGCTGACTTTAGTCATGCATGTGTAAGTAGCTTTAGAGGCAGAAGCCCAGCAGGACAAATTTCATTGTTAAATAGGAAATACATTTTTCAGCCTCCACATCCCTCCAACTTCAGGTTCCATTTAACTCATATGCAACTGGCAAGTAAGGGCTCTTTCACATTAGGGCAGATTTTCTGCGTTTCAACGCAAAGGATAAAGTTTGCGTTACCCAAGGTGAAATGAAAGTCCATAGACTTTCATTTTAGCTTTCACATATGACGCAGCCTTTTTGTGCGTTGCGTTACACTGCACCCAGGCGCAGTTTTTCGGCCAACGCTAGCTTTATGCGTTACAATGTTAGTCAATGTAAAACGCACACTATGCGCGTTTTTAATCCGTTAACGCAGGCAATCAGTCCCAGAATGCAACAGAGGAACAATGTAGAAAGTTGAAAACTAAAAGAAAAAAAAATTACCTGCGTTTTCCTATGTCCTGTAACGCATTGAAAACGGATCAAAACGCACACTCACTGCAGTGCACTGCAGTGCAAAACGCATTAAAACGCATACAACAAAACGTATGCTTTGAGCGTTCTCCAACGCAAGCTCTGATGTGAAAGAGCCCTAAGAACTTTCAAAAGCGTGCCTGAGTTGGCAGGAAATGTCTCTCTGTTACCTGCACCTAGCAGCACATGTGAGATGTCTTGCTGAAGCTCATTAGTCACCTATGTGAACCCATATCTGGTGGTTCCTGGCTACTCCATTAGCATACTGCAGTCTGACTGAAGTTGCTTGCTGGGGGAAGGCTGGGAATGTAAACAGTATCCTCTCTGGTTCCACAAATTGTTGTGAAATGTACCTGTTATATCACACTGTACTTTTGAGGAGCTTCAGGCCAAAGTGTTACCTGGGCTGTTGTGTTATTGTTTCATCACAGTAGCAAAAACGTTTCTGTAATGTGTTAGCCAAACAAATTATGTACAGTAGGTAGAAAAAAACAATGTTTTGTAGTATCTTTCAAAGCGACACTGATGCGGGGAAAAAAATGATATAATGAATTGGTTGTGTAGTACGGATAATTAATAGAACATTAGTAGCAAAGAAAATAGTCTCATTTTTTTTTCAGCCATATAATTTTTTTATAACATTGCATCATTCTCTTATATTTTCAGGTTACACACCATGCTCAGCATTCTAAATGATTTCACAGAGCAGGCTAATGAACTTTTGAACTTTCCTCTGCAGAAAAAAACAAAATACAGTGACAGACAGTTGAGATAAAAGCTTCAGAAGACAGAGCTCTCTGCGACTTTGAAAGTCGTAGAGTTCAGTGAAGCTTTTTTTGCATAGATAACAACTGGAGTTTCTTAACATTCTTCGTGTACTGGAAACAATATTAGACTCATATCTCTGCTGCTAAAGTTTTATTTCTTAGATGTACTAAACATACAAATCATATCATAAGTTTATTTTAACTTCAGATTTCCTTTAATGGCTAACTGATAAAGTTACATTATGCAAGCTTTCAGGGATCTAGTCTCCTTCTTCAGGCATATTTCCAGATGTTATAGAATGGAATCACATGATATCGGGCGCTGTAGGCCGCACCATCCGGTGAGTCCCCACCTGACGGGGGATGTTGTTTTACCTATTGATTGTTTTATACTGGAAGAAACACAAGCACAAACAGAAGCGTAGCTATTATCTTCTATTTATATGTCCAGATGTTAGCGGAACTAAAAAAAACTGATGCAGGTAAATAGTAATCACAAAGATGACAGCTGTGCTAGTTACTATTATCTTTGTGTTTACTATTTACCTGCATCAGTGTTTCAAGATTCAAGCACTCTATTGTCATTGTGTAACACAACAAAATCACTTTTCATGACAGCCCCACGCCGCATATAGGGAACATAGTGACAGTAACAAAGGTAGAAATAGAAGAAATTATACAAGTTTGCCAGGTGTTACCAATATTTAAACAATTTGCACACAGTGTTAATTATTTCAGGGAGGATTCAGAGTTTATCAAGTTTATGGCGGATGGGAAAAAGCTTGTTTTCAGTCTGTTTGTTTGTATGTGGATTGATCTAAAATGTCCTGATTGGCAGGAACTGCAATTGGTCAAGACGCTTTCTATAATGCATCTGTAAACATTAACCAGCAGCTTCTGTGGAAGGTTAGCGCTCCCTCTCAAAAATGTTCTCTCAAAAAGTAGAGGTGTTGTTGTGCTTTGCCAATTACTTTAGCTAACTTCTAGAAATATGCCTGAAGAATGGGACTAGGTCCGTGAAAGCTTGCATTATTGAAATTTAACTGTGTGTGGGAGGGGTCACTGGAATTGATGTATGGGGGATGCCACTGGAATTGATGTATGGGGGGTCACTGGAATGATGTATGGGGGGTCACTGGAATGATGTATGGGGGGTCACTGGAATGATGTATGGGGGGTCACTGGAATGATGTATGCCATGCCAGTGGGAAAGGAGATCTTTGTTGTTCTGGAGACCCAGCATAGAAGGCTAGGTGAAAAAAACTTTTTTTTCCAGTTACATCTAACATACCACGTATTGCTACACATAAACATTCTGCCTACCTCTTCACTGAGCTGTTTGGAAATGCAAACAGGAACTGGCAGTTAGCTCACAGGCAAATACTGATGTGTGTTATTCTTTGGTTCTTATCGAAGCCGAGGTTGTGAAATTCATCTGCCTTGCTGAGACGGACTTTCTCATACTCTCTTCAGTACTTCTTGGCTAGCTGTCAGTTTTGCATATTTATGGAATGTGGTGGCACCTTGCCACATCCTTTGCTTTCAATTTCATCAGCAGGTCTGCTTCTTGTGACATTCCAGAGAAAGCCTCCGCTATAGCCTAACCATCAAATGTTCTGCTGGCTTTATTTTGTTTTCTTTTAAAGCAAACCTGTTCTTAATGCATCTTTCAAAAGCACACAATAAATCAGCCAATGGGAACACAGAGAGGAAAGGGGCAGAACATTCGGACCTTTGAGGAAGAACCGCTTACGCTCCGAATGCTGCAAAACTCAGACAACACAATTATATCCAGTCCAGGGCTTACAAAAAAACGTACTGGGCTCAAGGTCTTTGCTTTCTCACATTACAAGGACCTTTATCACCTGTATGCTATACCTCACAGAGAGGCAGTGAGTGAACGCTCTGCAGACAGTCTGAATGTACCACTGTGCCTCTCACAGACAGATCTGTCAAAAAACAAGGAAGTGATTATCATTAGTGGGGAAGTGTGGATTAGGAAGGGAATCACTTTAGAGGAAGTTAGAGTAAGGTATCACAGGTTCAATATAGGAAAATGCATACACTGCCTCTAGGTATGAATACTGTATACTACCTCTCCTCTTGTTTCATTCCTATTCCTTTAGATTGTCAGCTCACAAGGGCAGGGCTCTCTCACCCTTTGTGCAGAGCAGGGACAAGGTCCTCCAGCACCCAAGGCTGAGACACCAAAGTGCGCCCCTCCATCCCTCCCACCCCAGCTGTCACACACTTATTGCTATTAGACTAAGAGGCGCCACAGGGCCCACAACCTCCCCAACACCTTAACATCTAGTTATCTGGCTTGCATTCACTGCTAGGTATCCTCTTTTCTTATTTCTTTCTGCTTCATACACAATTAGGAATGACAGCTGAATGAATTGTGCGCCCCCTCCTACACTGCGCCCTGAGGCTGGAGCCTCTCCAGCCTATGCCTCGGCCCGGCCCTGCCTTTGTGTCTTGGAATTTGTTATACATTTTGTTAATCATACCATTTTTTTAATCACTGTACTTACCAATTCTCTGTTGTTGTTTGTACCAATTCTGTATTTTGTATATTGCTGTGTACAATTGTATTATTATGTACCCCATGTTTGTTTCTTACTCTGTACAGCACCATGGAATATGTTGGCGCTTTACAAATCAATAACAATAATAGGGTTAGGCATCTGAAAGGGCTTAATACTGGGAATGAAATTAGGATTAAAGATAAACCGTAACCAAGAATTGAACTTCATCCCAATCAGATGCTGATACCCTCTTTCCCAGGAGAAATCTATTCCTTTTCTCAAATGGATCATCAGGGGGCGCTGTATGACTGATATTGTGTTGAAACCCCTGACAGCTTCTTGTCTGTGAACTTCATTGCATTGTGGGAAATAGCTGTGTACAGCTGTTTCCAACTGCCAAAAAAGCTCCTTCCACTGACATCACCTGCCAGCAGTAAACATGTCAAAAAGTGATAAATGTCAGAATGTAAATCAGGAAGAGGAAAGATTTTACAATGGGAAAACACTGACTAAATCATTTATACAGTACATCATTATTGTAAAAATGAAGCACGTTTTTTATTACATTATTTTCACTGGAGTTCCTCTTTAAGTGTCAGGAAGAGGATTTAGCACTAGGGGAATTGATTAGAGTTAGGGAATTGATGAGAAACATGCGATGAAACACCCAATAAACATACAGTTGCAAACCTAAAATAGGAGATTAGCAATAACTGTTCTGCCAATACGCTGCTCATTGGGAGATGTTGTCAAACCTTCTGCACCAGATCCATAAATACCCGACTGCAGTACTCGCTTTGCATGGGAGGCCCTGAAGTGTACTTTGTATTAAACCCACAAAATTATTATGTATGCTGATGGCAGCCCTGTGGCAAACCTCAGATTGCTTTTATATTTATTAAGGGATAACCATGCATTTTACAATATCCTACTGGAAATGATTTTAGCCAAAATGTTGATGATTTGTCTCAAAATTACGTAAAATTCTATTCAAATGTTGTGGTTCTTTAAAGCAAACCTGTCAATCTTTTTAAAGCGGGATTGTCACCATATAAATCAAATTTCAACAGCATCTGCTCTGAGTGTATTAAGTGATAAAGATGCTAATCCTGCAATCAAAACTTTCAAAGCTTTTTCTGCTGTTACGGTTTGGAGTTACCACATACCTTAGGAGCACTGGCCCTTTAATAGCCATTGCCATTCAGTTGCATGCTGGGGGTTATTTTTATCTATAATATATTCCTCCTCTTCCCTTTTTTTCCCTGCCTAGTTGAAACATGATCCTCTGCTCACTTGTGTTTACAAGCAAGGCTGAGGTGACTCAGCGATTGGAGGAAAAAAGAAAAAAAGTTAAGGGAAGAAATGACATCAATATTTAGCCTCAAACTGTGGGCAAAAGACATGGTTCCCACCCGGAACAGAATTCTCTTTTACTGTATAAAATTCACTGAAATCAAAACGTGGACAGTACAATACATGTGTTATGTACGTAGATCAAGTATTTATCTACTTATATATGTGTTTTTTTTCCCCTGGCATAGTATGGCTAATCCTCCTGCTTTAATCAATATAGCAGTGTGATAGTTTGTATAACTTAGAGTGTACTTGCTACATACTATGAAGGTGATTCATTAAGTGTATTGTGCTGAAAAAAGCACAAATTAAATCTTATTGTGTAGCATGCACTACTTGGCAAAAGATGAACCTTGTAAATGTGGCGTGATAGTGATATAGTGATATTTCGCTAGCACGGCCGCTACTACATTAGCCATACTTTACTAGCGCGGCTCCTACTACGTACTACTGATGTAGTAGCGGCTGCGTTAGTAAAGTATCGTGGTCATGCTAGATTGCTACTGCGGGGCATTTATAAGGATCGCCATTGCTACGGAGCACACGCTATGCTGCCAGTAGCGTATGTAGCGTGTGCGCTAGAATTCAATTTACCTAATTTCATGTTTCAGCGTGATACACTTAATGAATCAAGGCCTATAAGGGTCTGTTTTCACTACACGTAGATCGGATGCAGAATGGATGCAGAAAAACTGACTCCAATGATTGCCTATGGGAAAATCTGCATCAGAAAAATCGCGTTTAGTGGAAACAGGCCCATAGACATTCATTGGAGTCAGTTTTTCTGCACCCATTCTGCATCCAATCTGCGTGTAGTGGAAACAGGCCCTAAATGTCATGTCAGCAGTAAGTGCCCAGTGCCATGTATGAAAATGACTACAAGTGCTGAGATATTTGTAGATTTTAATTGTAATAAAATCATTTTTGAAAATGACCACCAGACCAGCCTCAGCTTTCTGTGATAAAGGTCCTTGTTGTTACCCCTCTCAGTATTTCTAATGGCTGCTCAACTGATAATGTGGCACAGAGGTGTTACTTCAAATCATGAGGCTGCCTAGAAAAACTTTAATGGCGTTTTCCCAATGTTTATACTCCCCTTTCCGCATGGTGACTTTCCCAACCAGGAGTCCTTTCTGCCAGGAATCCTAACAAGTTCCGCCACCAGGACTTCCTCCACCTATAACAACTATAGCCGCTAGAACAACTGCTCTGGAGGAGTGTCTTGTGCCAGAAGGGAGAGTAAAATAGGCGCAAGAGGGTGCCCCAAACTATTGTGAGCAGCTGGGAAGCATTGTGAAATAAACAATTTTACCTCGGTAGAGGAAGGAGATATTTAGTTTTTGGGACAAATAAGGTACGACTGTTTTTGTAGCCTTAACCCATTCTTCTGGTGAAGAAATACAGTGTCTGTAACTCAAGCACCTCAGACTTGAAGTGCCTTGTGAGAAGGGAGAGTAAACTTTGGGCCCCCTTCATCCCTGGGCCCCCCCCCCCTGTGGCTGCAGTGACTGCCCCCTATATTATTACACTGCTAACGTTACCCTCTTCAGAGCTACAATAGTCAGAAAGTCTCTGTAACTTGCTTTAAAGAGTAACTGTGACCAGGTATTAAACTTCATCTCAATCAGTAGCTGATACCCCCTTTCCCATGAGAAATGTTTACCTTTTCTCGATTAGATCATCATGTGGCTGATATTATGGTAAAACCCCTCCCACAGTGTGATGTCAGGACCTAGGTCTTGATAAATAACAGCTGTTTCCAACTGCCAAGCAACCAGTACCTCTCTCTGTGCATAGGTGTATCTAGTAAAATACAACCTTTTAGTCTATGGCAATGTTAGGGGGTGTGGTTATAAATAATGGCGGTTGGTGCTGTCTAGTTTTTTCCATGTCTGCCAGCAGTAAAGATGATGACATGCAGGCTCATTGTGGATCAAACAACATGAACAAATTATATGACGGATATCAATCATTTCTTGCTCTCCCATCTATTTTTTAACTTCTAACTTTGAAATGTATTGATTTATTTTTTCCCCCCTTTTTGCTAAAGTTCCTCTTTAAGATGGATGTCTATGGGCGTCAAGCTGTGTGTGAGATGCTCCAATGTGAAGCTGTGTGGAAGATGCTGGAGGGGTTAGCCAGAGTTTACATGGGAATTACAATTTTCCCTTTAGTGGTTGTGTTTGCATATTTGAATCATCCTTTAACCTTTTCTGATTATAGTGCAGCAGTAACCCTCTGCCTGGACTGACAAAGGAGGAGGACTGCTGTGGCAGTGTAGGAACCGCGTGGGGCCAGCACAAGTGTAACAAGTGTCCGCCATTACCATG
This sequence comes from Hyperolius riggenbachi, assembly GCF_040937935.1. Lineage (NCBI taxonomy): Eukaryota > Metazoa > Chordata > Amphibia > Anura > Hyperoliidae > Hyperolius > Hyperolius riggenbachi. The sequence continues at coordinate 49,304,194 of NC_090656.1, forward strand.
TGAGTACTATGCAGCGGAAGATATCAATGGTATTAGATGAGTGATTCAGGCTGCCCGCATTGTAATAGCTGTACAAATGTGTGTTTAATAAATCATCCCAATTATTCCTCAGCTCTAAATCCTAAACCGAGTGGACAGAAGTCAAGCCGCCTCTGCTCTGTCCTCCCCAATGCAGCGATAAAAGTTAAATGGCTGCAGACATGACAATAGGGTTTTATGGCGCATGTGGTCACCATATTTCATCTCCTGTCTCAAGATATAAAATGTGTGTGCTGCTTGTTCACTGAACGGCAGATATGTAGATGTGATGTGTTACAGTGCTGTAATAATGTTCCTTTCCTATCAGACATGAGAACATAATTATCAAATAACATCTGGCGCTTCCATTTCAGGCCGCTGAAAGCATTGCCAACAACGAAGTTCAAGCTGAGTAGCAAAGGATTATTACAATTTTGCCTATTATAATCATTGCCCTGACATCTTCACAAAGTATATAGCCACGTCACTGACTGTCCTCCAAGGAGCTCACAATCTAGTGTCTATCTTTATTATCTTCCCACGCTAGACGGTTCTTAGCCCAGGAAGCTGGTCAGAGCCCCCTCTCCTGAGAATCAAGCATATGTATATAGGCCCTCAACTCCCCTCAGTGCTTTGGCCAATGATCAGCCTGGTGGGTAGTCTTTGCCAAACTCTGGCCAAGAACATTGTTCTCTTGCTCATCCAGCCTGCTCCATGCCGGTTAGTCATGCACCACATTGTCGGGCCTCCTTCCTCCTCCATAGCAGCAGCACACATTGGTAGTCTGGAGGCTAGCAACGCGTCTGTACAGTCTCAGCCCCACAAAGTTGTCTGTGAGGTCCTAATTCCGTTCACTGTCGGGCAACAGCCCTCTTATTTTTTATGAGGTTTAAAGGAAACCAAAGCTGGTATACATAAATTGTTTTATACATACCTGTGGCTTTCTCCAGCCCCCATACCCACAGATCGCTCCCACGCCGCCATCCTCTGTCTTCCCGCTGCTCTGATACCGGGTCCCCGCACTTCCGTCAGTCGGGCCAGTCTGAGCAGGAGAAGTGCGCTCTCTACGTATCTCTCCAGCGGCTGCTGAAGAGATATGCAAACAGCACACTTCACTTACGTCAGACTGGCTCCGACTGACGGAAGTGCAGGGTGGGAGCGATCCATGCGTATGGGGGCGGAGGAAGCCCCAGGTATGTATAAAAAGTTTTATGTATACCAGCTCTGGTCCACTTTAAAGAGGAACTTCAGCCTAAACAAACATACTGTCATTAAGTTACATTAGTTATGTTAATAGGTAATATAATCCCACACTGTTTTAAAAGAACAGGCAAATGTTTGATTTCATGAGGGCAGCCATCTTTTTGGTTGAAATGAGGTGACAGTGAGCATGAGACACAGTTCCAACTGTCCTGTGTGCTGATCACCCCTCCCAGTTGCTAGGCAACGTGAACAGCAACATAAGAAATCCCATCATGCTTTGCACAGCATCAGGGAACAAAATGCGCGGGCAGTTTTCTTTGATGGGTGGAGCTTAGCTAAAAATGCAGCTAAAAATGATGCTTTGGTAAGAAAAACAAAGTTCTGATGCTGTGAAACTGTTAAAGAAACACCAAGCCCAGTTCTACTGAGTAGATTTTTAGTCCGGAGGTTCACTTTAAGTCTAAATCTTTTTCATAGTCTATAGCATTATTTTTTTTTTGGGGGGGGGGAACTAATTAGTGTATCAATGGGAATAATTCACAAAGCTTTTTCACCTGTTTTCACCTTATCTATGTTACTTGTTTAAGCTCCCAAAGAGCAAAAATATATTTAAGGTTTATATATATAAATATACCGTAATTAAGGTAAGAAAAGTAATATTGAAATGAAGTTAATCAGGATTCAGGAACAACTTACGTTGAGTGATTATTTTGCTTACAAATGTGCTGAAAGGTTACCGGTATGTTTATCAATTAGGTGATAAGTAAGTTTTGTGAATAGAGCCCTATATGTTTTTTGGCTTGTAATCATATTTTGAGCAAAAGTTATAACAGTGAACATGCACATCGGATTGATTGAGCAGATGCCACAGATCTCTTATGAGGGTGGTATTCCCTCGTGTCTGTTTATGTTGGTCACACACTGGCAGATATCTGTCACTTCAGCAGAATTTGCCAACAGAGCAAAAGATCACAAAGGTAAATGTTCAGTGAAGTACAGTTTTACCATTATACCATAAATACCATACTAGTTGAATATTTATTTATTTAAGTATTTATATAGTGCTGACATACTATGCAGCGCTGTATAGAGTATATAGGGTTTTTTTTGTTGTCACCGACCTCAACCAACCTCACAATCTAGTCCCTACAATAGTCATATGTCTATGGATGTATCGTGTAGTGCATGTATCATAGTCTAGGGACGATTTAGTGGTAAGCCAATTAACTTATCTGTATGTTTTTGGGATGTGAGAGGAAACCAGAGTGCCTGGAGGAAACCCACACAGACACGGAGAGAACATACAAACTCCTTGCAGATGTTGACCTGGCTGGGATTTGAACTGGGGACCCAGCGCTGCTAGGCAAGAGCGCTAACCACTACGCCACCGTGCTGCCCATATACATCAGGATGGCCTCTTACGTCAATATTTCAGCAAGGCGGGTGTTCAGAGAGCACCACCACTAACAATAATCAACATGCAAATGTGCGCCTGGTTGAAAAGTTGTATTGGACAATTATACATAATTCAATAGAAATATGTAAAATGGAGGAAGGGAGGGGATAGGGCATACAGCTGGACGGGAGTAAGACATGATAAATAATTGTTGTCCCCCTATGAATTGTTTATACATTAATTCCTGATCAGAATAATCAGAATCTGGTGGCCTGCTCATTATATTTACTATTAGTGAGCATGTGTACCTGGTGATTATATGTTTATATGATATGTTTATAGAGAGTGCCCCCTCTTTACCCCACAGTCCTGCAGCCATCAGTCCCTTCCTGTAATGCAACATGTACAGCGGAGCATCTTCGCCTCCCCTGCTGATTCAGCTTCAATATTCTCCCCACCAGTAGGGGGGTTACTGAAGCTTATTACACTTCCTCATCAGGTCTCCTGAGGTCAGCCACTGCCTCCACACATGACCTCCAGGTTCTACTGCTGTGACTGCTGCTGCGGTAACCTTCCAGCCATGCTCTGGGTTTCTGGGTTCTGCTCACCACTGCAGATATTCAGTTGGGCAGGTGCCATCCAAACTAAGAATAACTGAGGGCTTGAAACGGCAATCCCCCAGCACACTCTGATATATATGACTTTGAGGGTGGACCGGGGGAGAGGGTTGCCCACCTGCACAGTCTGCATTGTGGAGGAGGTGAACCCCACTGGCAAGCAGGCTGGCCATGGGACCAGAGTTGCATTCGGACTGACAAATATCCAGTGTGTTTGAGGCCTCTTTTACACTAGGCTGTTTTCATTGTGTTACGTTACCCTTTCTGCACAAAGGGTATCGCAACAGCAATGAAAGTCTATGGGACCTAGCACACTTACCCCGTTGTGTTGAGCTTGAAGTGCCTGATTGGCTGCCGAGCTGTCGCAAACTCAACAGCGGGCTATCGTCGTACTTCCATGTGCATGTGCGGAACCACACAAATACGACGGTGAATCCCAGTGACGTACTTCCCGTCCAGCAAGGAGTACATCACTGGGTGAGCGGCGGAGAAGACATGTGGGGAAAAGGGGAGTCCGCATCGCATATTACCGTATATGAATGGCGATTTGTGTGTTCTGGTGCAATGCAATGGGGCGGAGCATCGCACCACAAATGCACTGGTCAGCTATAAAACCGTCCCGAAGGAGCGATAGGGTAGTTGAATTAACTATTTTATTTGTTTACTTAGGTATAAATACAGTTTGGTAGAATTCAAATCCGTTAGTATTTGACTGTATATGGTAAATTTATGCCCACCGTCATGAGCCGGGAACATCCTGAGTTCCTATGTTGTTCCCTCGGCACCTGATGGATGAAAGGAATGCAGCAAAGTTCCACTGCAATTTTGCTTTAAAAAGTCATAGTCACCACTGGTAGATTCAGTAACTGAATAAAAGTCTGCAGTGTCAATCTGCCAGTGTGTGGCCAGCAATGGATAATTATACTTTTTGCTTCTGCATACTACAAAGAACTGAATATGAACATGTCAGCAGAATATGTCACAGTGATGTGAAGGAGTGATGTAGGACATGAGTCACACATATGTGTTCCTGTCCTGTGGATGGGACAAAGTAATAGTTTCACAGCTGAAGTTGCCCCTAATAGTCCCAATGTGGGTGTATACAAACCTTTCCTGCTCATCAGCCATCATGACAAACGTTTGCTGCCTGTTGTGGCTGATGACAAGATATCTGCCCTGCCACGTCTGACTTCCAGCAAAGATGTGGGCAGTTCATATATGTGAGCATACAATTCCCTATGCTTGGATCTATGCACACAGCTATTTGTATAGAAATCCAGCACCAGGAGAGCCTAGATGCAGTAGGATGAGTACCTGACCCTGGCCAAGATGTAGTCTCGATTTTAATGAGAGAATGCATGCGTTGTGGTGCAGAATAGTAGTTAAGGTTGTATATTTTTTTTAATGCCATGCAGAATCGCAGATGCCCCCTGAAAACGCAACGGCACCATAGACAATCATTACATGAGTTTTTTTCAGTGCGGGAAAACGCTGCTGATTTTCCTAAGTGTGACCCCTGCCTCACAGACCAAAAGCATTTTATGGATAGGTTGGCCACCCCATCCCCTGCTTATATGGCCATAGGGTTTAGTAAGCACATGGCAAATGCATGGAAAGATTTTGTTAAATCACTTATACTTTATGAATGAAATATAAAGAGACAAGACACAAAAAACGTTGAATGGTTGCAGCCTTTGCTTTAGTAGGAGTTTTAACCGATTTGAAAGACTTTATTAAAACTTTAACTTCAGATAATACAACCGAACATTTTCCTTTTCATCCAGAGAATGTTGCATGGTCTGTAGACCCCGGCAATGCACCATTTGACCATACCAAAATACCAGATGCCCGCCCCTATCAGTGGGAAGCACTACCCCCCCCCCCAATAAGTAGGTACCGCAGCAAAACCAATTAATTTGAAGACACTGGGCATTTGGGTGGGAGAACATAGCCTACTCCTTGCCAACTGACCACGAGCTCCAGGTTACCTCACCTTATATAGTGGCCCTTATCTCATCACCCATTGGGGACCCAACAGCTAGTCCTGAGCCAATCGCCGCACCCTGTGCTTAGTCCATCTTTGATTGGCTGACGACCAGGTAGCATCCTCAGCAACCAGAAGCTGAGATGTTACTCCTCACAGACAGTACCTGAAACAAGAAAAAACATGCAGCCAGAAACACCCATACCTGTATTATTTACTAATACCCCATAATGCTGTGGCAAAAATACCAGAACGAGATTTTTTTCTCTTATAAATGAATCGGGCCCCAGATGAGATAACTCTCAAAAAATGTCTCACATACCAAGCCTAATATGCATTACTTTTGTGAGTCCTAAAAATATTTGCCTCCTCCGTGTTTGTAATAGTTACAGCTGGAAGATCAACTTTTACTACCCTTAGGGTAACTATGAATCCTCCACTTGGAATAGAGTTTCACTTTAAACTAGTGAAAGAAACTCGTGAAAACTTTCAGTTAGGAGATTGGCGGCCAAGTGGTGCTCATCTGTGAAACTTGGCTCATCTCTGCATAGGATAAATCTCAGGGTATTACGATACAGTTTGAGTCAGTGTTTTGTTACAGTTGTGACATACATTTGCATGCACTGACTACAACCTCTCCCTTTGTGAGTTTGATGACTCTACCTCTCTTATTACAGGTAAACAGCTACAAACGAAATAACAGGCAGTGCCCTTGAAAGTAAAAACCCACAATGTCAAGGGGAGTGAAGGAAAAAGTGGCCAAATGCAGCGCAGAACAATTTCTTTATATATCCTCTCTAGTCTCCCCTCCCTTTTTTTCTCTCACTTCTCACATTTTCGATTCAGATTTTCCAGAGCTGTTGGCACTGAAATGTAGCAGACAATACTGAGGGGGGAAGGGAGGCTCAGCGAGCTGTATTAACTATTGGAGTGGACGTAAGCCTATGTTTTTTTTCCTGCCTTACAGATGCTGGCACACAGAAGACTGCACCATTCCGAGGAGAAGGGGGCTCAGACTGTCCGCTGGGGTATAAAAGACTTAACAGCACCCACTGTCAGGGTAAATATAGCCCATAACCCCAACTTTCTGCCTTGAGGACATAGTTTCAACCTATTTAGGCCAAGTGTACGCCACAGCAGCACCTACTATAATGCTAACAATGAAGAATTCAAAAGTCACATTTTTATGAACCTATATATGCATGCAGGCTTGTCCAACAGCCAAAAACTATGCCAGAAAAACAAACTACAGCATGAAGTAAGCAGTGTAATAGTTTAGAGGCTGAAGAAAAATAATAACTTACTGAACTAAAACAAACCTGAATTGAAAAACAAACAAACATATGATATAATGAATTGTATGTGTAGTACAGATAATGAATTCATAAAAAGGGCCTGGTCTTTGGGGTGGAGGGTGGGGGGGGGGGGGGGGGGGGTTTAACACTGCGGTCCTCAAGTGGTTAATATAGCTTTTTTTTTTTATAACAATGCATCATTCTGTCACAGTTGTAGTGTTAAAACCAGACTCTGTCTTTTAAGCTATAAAAGAAAGCAGAAATAATCATTCCTGCAGTAAAACCTTATCTAAAGCTGTCTTTCACTGTTTCTTGGCTGTTTAAGTGCTTCAGAAAACAGGACTGCATTCCACCCAATGGGTCGAATAGGTCAGAGAAGATCTTTTGCATAGATAACAACTGAAGTTTTTTTTTAACTCTTCCTGTACTGGAAAATGATATGCAACTCTTTTATTTGCAACTAATGTTCTATTTCTTAGCTGTACTACACACACCACTCATGGGGCCTGATGCTATTCCAGGTGATAAGTAGCTTGCAGATGTGAGCTATTTATCACCTTGCCATCGCACGAGGATTACCGGCAAATCCTATTGCCAGTTTCACTCGTGCGATGGCCGATCGTTAGGGAGCATTACTCAGGCGAAAGCCTGAGCGATGCTTCCTATTCCCGGGCGATGGGGAACGAGGCTTACCCTGTGGTGCTGTCCATCAGCACCACGGCCTCGCTCCCCACACATGCGCACAACCCGCCGAACATCCGCCGCCATCTTCCGCCGCTGCATCTGGGGGTCTCCTTTAACAAGGAGACCCCCAGAGCTCCCCGCCGGCCGCCGCTCGTCTCCGCAACCCCCCACAAAGATAAATGCTTAAATTCCTTACCGCTGCTTTACACCCGTCGGCCGCCGCATCTCGCCGCAAGTCCCCGCTGTGTAATTACAGTGTACGAGTTACTGTAATTACAGTCACTAATAACAGAGTCCCGGCAAAGCATCTTTGAATCAGCCGCCGGGGCTACCCATTGGTTCCCAAACTCGACCATTTTTTCCAGCCTGTGACCAATGGTGAGCCCCAGCAGCCAGTGGCGTAGCTAAGGAGCTGTGGGCCCCGATGCAAGTTTTACAATGGGGCCCGCCCAAACACTCTATACATAACAATTGATATGGCGCACCAAAACCTGCTAATGGCAACTACAGTGTCAGAGGTGCAAGAAGGGGATGGGGAACAGTTTGTTAATGATTACCTCTATTCAAAGTGTCTATAGAAGTGCTTATTATGAGCACAGGACCAATAGAGAGCTAATACTGTACTTGAGGGTGGGACCTTAGGGGCCCCTCTGGCCCAAGGGCCCCGATGCGGTCGCAACCTCTGCAACCCCTATTGCTACGCCCCTGCCAGCAGCTGATTCAAAGATGCTTTGCCGGGACTATTAGTGACTGTAATTACAGTAACTCGTACACTGTAATTACACAGCGGGGACTTGCGGCGCGACGGGTGTAAAGCAGCGGTAAGGAATTTAAGCATTTAGCTTTGTGGGGGGTTGCGGAGACGAGCGGCGGCCGGCGGGGAGCTCTGGGGGTCTCCTTGTTAAAGGACGCTCATGTCTGCCGGGAAGCATCGCTTCCCAGAGGCATGCAAAGTGTAATAGGATAGGGTGTAAGGAACTTGCTGGGCGATAATATCGCCCAAGTAAGTTATTTTAGCACCCTGCCTAGGGCTAAATGCAATTGGATCAGGCGACTTTATAGTCGCCTAATTATCGGACTCACCACCGTTTAACACTGGCGAGTCTGACAATTGCATCAGGCCCATTATCCCATAAGTTTGTTTTCGCTTCAAGTTTGCTTTAACCACAATTATCATATTGTGTTTACATACAATAATCAATTCTCCCCAAACAACCACCAGATGTAGAAGAGTAACTCAAAGGGGCTTATTAGTAAAGTCTGGATAAAAAAAAAAAAAAAAAAAAAAAGCTACTAGTCTAGTGATTTGGATGTAAAGTAGACCAGCTGACTTTACTGTGAATAGACAGCAGCATTATGGCGGGTGACCACCAAATGCCACTTTCTTGAATATCCGTTACCCAAGACAATGCATGTACCAGTAGTTCACCAGCTTCACAAAGAGGAACTAACACCTTGTCAATAGGAATCTGTTACTTTTGGCAGTCTGTGCTGCTGGTACTTGATTGGTAGTCCCACCTAATTGGTCCTTACCCCAACAAAGCTCTGCCACCGTCCAGTGCACTTTACCCGTGATAATGGTTAGCTGCTAGAGTGCTCATCTCCTGGGTGTAATTTTGGACTGCACTTGTTTAACAACCTTGCCTGACCTTTGCTCTTGCTTTGGGTTGCTGCCTGTATCGACCTCTGCTGGTACTGGCTATACTCCTTTCTCATCCATGACTTTTCCACCTGGCTGCCTGCTGTTCTGTGTATGACCCCTGGCTGGTTCCTGACGTAGAGTTCACCTCTGCCTTGGATTGTTAGTCATACGACCTTCGTGTTTGACATTTAGCCTTATACCTAGACTCTGTCCTGAGGGCAATTGAGGTCAGGTAGATGTTTCCAGTCTCCCGTTCTAGCGGAAATGTATCTATAGGTGAAGCTTGTGATGGAGATTGGAGTACAGTATCTGAAAGAAAGCTAGTGATCACCTGTGAGCTTTACAGCAGCTTTGCCAACTACCATTCAAACAGTTACTCTTTACATCCAAGTCCAAGTTACTGACATGCCTTTGATGAAGTAGGCGCTTGCCACAGCAGACTTGATGGGCTTCCTCCAACTACATGCTCCTCTCCTGGAATGAGTGACTCTTTACTGCAGATGCTAGGTAGTGCTTCCACCACCATTTTACAACCACTAGACACCAGAGAAATATTGTTCCACGTAATTATTGTCCATTTATGGTGGCAAAGGGCTTTTTTTTTTATTTTATTTTACTTTTGGTCTACTTTAAACCCTTTTGGTAGTTTGTAGCAATGGAATATTTATTGATTTATTATTATCATTACTATATTATAGTTTTTTTAATTGTTTTTATGGGATTGTTTTTTTCTTTGTATTTTGCTCTTTATGAAAACTCAAAATAATGTTGAATCATTCTATTTGAGATGGTGCAAGCCTGTGTAGTGTCTTTATTATTTTTTGGTTGGTTGTCTGCAAATAATGAAACTGTGCATCTCCATATATCTATTTTGACAGTGCTTGTCCAGGTTTGTTGTGTGTTGTGCTCCAGATTGTGCAACAGCTGTATATATGAACGTGGAAATGTATGCTTACATCATTTCTTAGGCCTAGAACAAACTAGAAATAGTCATTTTGGAAAGCAATTTTTATTAGCAATTTTAGCAGCGATTTCCAGAGCGATTTTCTAGTAATTTTAAAGAGCTTTTCAATTTGAGTTTAGTGATTTGTACAGTGATTGCAATTTGCAATTTCCCCTTTTTTTGGGGGGGGGGGGGGGGTTGTGGGTGGTAACATTTCTGCAAAATGTCTTTTTTATAGCGATTGAAAAGTGATCTTGTAACATTCCTATGCATTGCCTTGGAGCGTAATTGCTCCAAAAATGCAGCAGGACCGTGATTGCAATTTGGCAGATTTGCGACTCTGAGGGGGAATAGCAGTGGTGTATCTAAGGAGCTGTGGGCCCCGAAGCAAGTTTTACAGTGGGGCCCCCCAAACACTCTATACATAACAATTGACATGGCGCACCAAAACCTGCCAATGGCAACTACAGTGTCAGAGGTGCAAGAAGGGAATGGGGAACAGCTTGTTAATCTCCATGGCGGTCTATTAAAACCGCCAGGGGGCAGCGCAGCACTTTAAAAATCATGATAGCCACTGTGCTGCGGCATCCCCCCACCCCTTCCGATCGCCTCTGGCGATCAGAGCAAACAGGAAACCCCGCGAAATCCCGTTCAGAACGGGATTTCCTGTTTGGCTTCCCTGTCGCCATGGCGATGATCGGGATGACGTCATCCACGTCATGGCGTCGGAGGGATTCCCGATCCACCCCATAACGCAGCCTGGCGGTAAATGGCCAGGCTGCGCAAGGGCTCTGGGGGGGGCCCTCTAACGTGACGGGTAGCGGCGTATCGGCGCGGAGAGGCGGCGATCAGAACAAACACGCAGCTAGCAAACTGCTAGCTGCGTGTGACAAAGTAAAAATTTAGCAAATCGGCCCACCAGGGCCTGAGCTATCCAACGCGGCGGCTTAGCCCGAGCTCAGCTCGGGCTTACTGCTGAGGAGGTTAAAGTGGATCCGAGATAAACTTTTACTCACTGCATAATTGTGTTCCTTTCATATAGTTTATAGGGCATTCCTCAAGCAAAATACTTTTTTTGTTTTGTTTTAATACTCTAATTCCCTATAAATGAAACAAGCCTCACCCACAGCTCCTTTTGTGCCTTGGCACTGTAGCAAGGGCTTATGGGAGCTCAGTCTGGGCAGGAGGAGGTTACTAGCCATTGATTTCAGAGGCAGAGGGGAGGAGGAGAGGGAACTGAATTTACACACAGGCAAGCTGATAGCATCTCCAGCCCTCAGCCTGTGACAATGTGACAAACAGAACATGGCTGCCCTCATTGTATCACAGGAATAAATAATAAATAATCATAAACATTTGAAGCTGTTTGCAGCTAGATATGCTGGGTAAACTTTAGATAAGATATATAGACAAGTTACTTGTTATAGTTAGTTTTTCATCTCGGAGCCGCCTTAATGATTTCCACTCTTCATAGTATCTATAGAAGTGATTATTATGAGCACAGGACCAATAGAGAGCTAATACTGTGGTTGATGGAGGTCCCCTCTGGCCCAAGGGCCCCGATGCATTTGCAACCTCTGCACCCCCTATTGTTTCGCCCTGGGGAATAGTGTTTATCACTGCTGGGAATTTAACTTTCATCTTCATTTGGCTAAATAGACGCCCTGTGGGTCCCAGGCCTTCTTCATTTTTCTTACAAAAATAATTGTCAGTATGTTTATTCATATCCACATACGGTACCTGTATGTTTGCATGAATGTCTTACTGTTCTTTGTTGTGAACAGATATAAATGAGTGCACCATGCAAGGAGTTTGCCAGAATGGCGAGTGTCTGAACACACAAGGCAGCTTCAGGTGTGCCTGCAAACATGGCTACATCTTCATCTCCTCCCAGATGCGTTGTACACGTAAGTTTCTGCTCTCCCATCCTGTAAGGGTTTTCAGGGTTAATGTACAATACCCAACTAGAAGCAAATGATGTCATCAGTCAGGCAGCCATTAGTCTGTGTAAGATTTCAGCATAGGTTATATAACAGACATAAATGCTCTCATCACATGCAGACGTTCTTCAACATCTTGAAGAATTTATATGCATTAGAAACATATTTTCTCCTTGTTTATATAGTGAAAAAAATGCATGTCTATACCACTTCCAATGTAATGTGACCCATGGTAAAACCATTACCAGGCTACCTTCAATTCAATCCCAGTGTACACGTCCTGCATATTTCTAAAACTATACTTACAACCCCGATACAACAGCAATGTGCTAGAAGCAGTTGAATTTAAAATCAATAGCAATGATAATTTTGAATCAATAAAGCTAATTGCATGTCATCACTTCCAGTATATGAGTTCAAGAAGATAAACAATAATGCCTCATTTCAGTACAGCGGAGTGACCATGTAGAACATTCTGTTTTGCCCTTGTAGGCCAGGCATGCACCCAGAATGCTTGGTTCACAACACACATACAGCCTAAATTTAGACAAATGGGTCTTAAAAATTCCTATCACAGATAATCCTCCACAAGTCTGAGACTTCTCAATATGATCAATGTAAGACTAAGGAAGCAGGAGGAAATAAATTATATATAAAAGTACAAATTTTATTAATGACCAAAATACAAACACATATATATGTAAATCTATTTAAAATTGACCAGAACACACAGGTGGGCCACCATGTCTAGGCCAGATGGAAAAATGTAGGGGATCCCCTAAAAAAATATTGATAGTGCGCAATCCATCAAATATCTTAATGCAAAAAAGGGGGAAGCGACTCCTAGCAGGTAACATTGAAACACGCGTATATGCGTACGACTGTGGGTCGCGTACAGTCGTACGCATATACGCGTTCCCTCCTACCTGATCCGCTTGGCGGTTGCGGACGCGAAGGAAACGCTGTGCGTGCACTTGTACGCATATATGCGTTCCCTCCTTTGATCCGCATCACCGCATGCGGACGCGGGGGGAACGCCGTGCGTACATGCGGAGAATTGGATGCATCACGCCTCTGCCTCCACCTCTCACTCACCACCTGCATCCTGTGATGGTGGGGTGGGAGTGGTCATGGGGGGGCGTGGTAGCATCCTCTGGCCGCCCAGTGCCATTTTAGGCCGGCTCCTCTCTCCCACAGGCAGCAAAACTTCTGAGCCTGCCCTGATGATGCTGGTAATCTCACCAGTGAAACCGGTTGGCCTCTAAGGCTCTCTTTGTGACCAGACACACTGGTGGTGGCAGCACATGGGCTCCTGTGGATGTACTTTGCAGTGACCAGCTACTCAGATGAGTATACCTCAATGATATGCATTTCTACTGGTGACTTGAAAACAGCCTCCTATGGAGTAACCACTGTTTACCATATGATCATTGAAACAGCTTCCTAGGATGCACCTATATGCTGCTATATGCTGTTGTTTGCTGGAACTTTGAGTTTGTCTATATCAAGTTGATGCTGCTGAAGGGATGACCCTGGCGGATTGTTCCATGAATGAATTATATCAACTTTAATATCACACCATCCGTACCTGCATATGTCTGTGGTTTAAACACTTGCCTGTGAATCTGTCTCAGAATGTGCTTTTGATTGGGGCACTAACTCTGGTGAATTGCTTGTTGCTCCTGGGGCTTGCGGATGTGTCAGGCTTGCTGTGAATATAAAATTTTTTGTTTACTAGCCCGAAGTGCTTGCCACATACAGTGTGTGCCTATCAATCTACCTCTGTGCACCTGGCCATTGTTATAGCTCATAAATGAGACAGCTTGCCTGACCTGTGGACCTGCACATCAATTATTTTGTGATAACATATGCAGTAAGACCACCTATTGTGATGGATTGAATCTCTCTATCAGCCGTTATTCAGCCTTTTGATCCTGCAAATCACTGGAAATATTATAGCAACACAGCCGGAATCTGATACACCTGTGCTTTTTCTACTAGGATGTCTTTTCCCATTTAGGTCCTGGACACTTGGCCCTTAAAACCAATGAAACATTGCAGCAACACAGCCAGTATCTGATACACCTGTGCTTTTCTACTAGGATGTCTTTTTCCATTTAGGTCCTGGACACTTGGCCCTTAAAACCAATGAAACATTGCAGCAACACAGCCAGTATCTGATACACCTGTGCTTTTCTACTAGGATGTCTTTTTCCATTTAGGTCCTGGACACTTGGCCCTTAAAACCAATGAAACATTGCAGCAACACAGCCAGTATCTGATACACCTGTGCTTTTCTACTAGGATGTCTTTTTCCATTTAGGTCCGGTACACTTGGCCTTTAAAACCAATGATATATTTCTCTCCAAGGTCTTTTGTTTCAATGTTACCTGCTAGGAGTCGCTTCCCCCTTTTTTGCATTAAGATATTTGATGGATTGCGCACTATGAATATTTTTTTAGGGGATCCCCTACATTTTTCCATCTGGCCTAGACATGGTGGCCCACCTGTGTGTTCTGGTCAATTTTAAATAGATTTACATATATATGTGTTTGTATTTTGGTCATTAATAAAATTTGTACTTACATACAGCCTAAAAGCAGATTTCTGAGTTGAGAGTAAACATTCTTCTGTAGGGAGAAAAGTACACTCACTTGCAGGGCTGGCACTACCATAAAGGCAAAGGGGATAATTGCCCCAGAGACTGTAGGGGCCCCCTAGGAGTCTCCCTTTCCAACTTAACTGTTGCTCCCTGGGGCCCCTGCAGAGTCTTCTGCAGCATAGCGTCTCACCTGTCCCAGCGGACGCGTTCCTCTGTCAATCCGTGGCTCTGTGCACTTTCATCTTCATCCACCGCTGGTCGTATCTTCTCTGTGACCTGTGGTAGGATATTACATAACATGCGTCGGGTCACAGGAGATGTGCGCCCCTGTAAGGCCCGGTTCACATTAGCTGTCGCCGTCCGGAATCGGCGTGCCGGACCGCATGCGGAACGGACGCACGGCATAGCAATGAAAGTCTATGCGTCCGTTCACATGCGTCCGTTTCGGCCGGACCGGAGCCGGACCGGATCCGGACTCCGGCATAAGATCCAACATGCGCTATTTTTTGGTCCGGCTCCTCTGGCAGACGTATCCGGAGCAGAGCCGGACTGTTGCATCCGGCCAATACAAAGCAATGAGAACCGGAGAGCGCACAACACACTGGCTATAAAAACCGGACGTTCTACCCCACTTCCTATGCTTTTTCTAGTGGCCATTTTGGATGGGGACCACATGGGCCCAGCGTTCACAGAGTGGAGCAGCAGGGATTTCATGCTGGAGCTCTTTGGCAGCAACATGTCTGATGATATGTCTGATAACGAGGAGGTGAGGCCTTCTCCCCACATAGTAGTAGGTGAACAACAGGAAGGAGAGAATTCCCAGGTACGAGTAAAAAATGACTGGATCCATGGTCCCAACTGCAGTCTCTGTATCCACGGATGGTCTCCACACGTCCACCTATCTCCAACAATGATCCCAGAGCTTCTGCTGACCTCCCAGACTCCAGGTATTTACAGGTTGTTATCTCTTTAAGAAACCGGATCCGGACCACAACTGTGTTCATACCGCACGGAAAACGGATGCAAACGGACCGGATCCGGACCTGATCCATATAGGAACCGTACGGATTAGGTCCGGTCCGGGTCCGGTGCGGTCTGGACATCCGTTCCGGTTTTTACAAAACTGCAAGTGTGAATGGGGCCTAAGGAGGATGAAGTTGGAAAGTGCATGGAGTCATGGACTGACAGAGGCGCAAGCACGCCAGAACAGGTGAGACACTGTGCTGCCAAAGACTCTGCTGGGGGCCTGGGGAACAGTTAAGTTGGCTGGTGGTTGGAGGGGGGGGGGGGAAACAGCAGCTGGCTCAGGGGCCCTGGGGGGAATTTGGATGCTACAAAGGGCCCCTCATGCCGCTTTCTGGTTTGGAGGTGTCTGTCAGAGGGGCCTGTGGATTTATTTTGCCTGGGGCCCCCATTGTTACTAGAAGCAGCCCTGATCACTCGCTTCCTCTGGTCCTCCCTGTTTTCCTTCTGTAGGTGCTTTCTCCCTGCTGCTGTTGTAACATTTTCCAAGGTCCTCCAGGTATCTCCCAGGTGCATCTTCTGTGATAGCATCCATACTAGCTATGATCATAATCTGCTAATTACAATTACGCAAAATTTTGTGTAAAATTTCAGCCATATGTAATGACGATTTGGGAAATTCAATTGACCTTGCGTAATTCAATGGAAATTTCGCCTCATTTCAATGAAAACATGTTTTTTGTTTTTTTTTTATTATTTATTCTTTATTTATCCAAAAATAAATATTTTCCAATGTCTTACAAAAGAGAAAATACCAGTACAAAATCTTTACACATATATTCCCGAGGATATCCCTCCCCACCCTCCATATTCTTCTTCCCCAAATCTGACCCACCTCCACTGTTCCCGGGACTATTCTCCTTCTCTTCACTTCCTACTCTTTTTCTCATGAGCCCCGTCTCCTTCCAGACATTTCCTATGTGTTGGGGAAGAGCTAATAACCCCTACTCAGTTTACAAACCCCTCTAAAAGGCACTGGTGTAGAAATAGAACCTCCACCCAAGAATTTAGGTCTCACCAAGAAAAAAAAAATGAGTACCCACCGGTCCCACCTGTCCATCCCTCCTAACTAACCATAATCTCCCCTCAGTGGCCTCCATTCACAGGGCCTCACCGACCACCCCATCAGACACTTGGCCATACATCCCATGAGCAAAGTCCAACCCCGAGACCACCAAGGCACCATACATCCCCCGAGAGCCCCATCAACAAGGCGCTCAACACCTCTACGACACCCCAGTGAGCTAAAAGCCAGACTCCACCTACGAGGCCAACCGCCCAACGCAAAATTTATTTCACCGAGTTTTAAAAAAAAAATTCCTTTGAATTTTTAAAATCCATTTTCTCAAAAGCTTCAAGGTCTTTTTGAAAAATTGTTTTTTTTACTTGTTCCCACTATTCCCCTTTAAAGGGAACCTGAAGTGGGAGGGATAAGGAGGCTGACATGTTTATTTCCTTTTAAACAATGCACATTGCCTGGCTGTCCTGCTGATCCTCTGCCTCTAATACTCTAAGCCACAGACCCTGAACAAGCATGCAGATGATGTCTGACAAATCTGACTAGATTAGCTGCATGCTTGCTTCAGGTGTGTGATTTAGACCCTACTGACAAGAAAGATCATCAGGGCTGCCGGGCAACTGGTATTGTTTAAAAGGAAATATATATGGCAGCTTCCATAGGTTTCACACCTCGGGTTCCTTTTAAAATAGGTAGCAATTTTGCTGACGATAGCATGTATGGGGCCTTTGCTATTAACTGCTAAATTTGGCACAAAATTATGCAAAAATTACATAAAATTATGCATAATTGCAAAACGACAGTCCCTGATCACAGTTATAATAGAAATTAATTTAAACATTTTCTGAAATTTCACATTACAATTTTGCATTGTAATTACGAATTAGCATGCGATATGATTATGCAAATTTTGTGCTACATACCCTTTTAGTAATCTTCACTATAGTGAGGTATGGTGGAGGCTTTGATTGGGGTTGTTTCCCACTTACCTCTCCCATAGTCCCAAAGTTCAAGTGTCTAGAAGTGGTGGGATGGACAGTACCAAAGACTGAGCAGACACTAGCCTTTTTCTGAGAAGAAAGACAATGTATGATTTGTAATATAGAGCCATTATTATCTATTGGAGGTGATGAGGAAAAAGAGTTTGACAAAAAAATCAACAAATGCGAAATGCTTCTGGTCACTTGTGTATGAATCATTACTCTGATCTCTAAAGTCACCACTCTTTGGCTCTGCCAGCCACTTTTCTACTAAACCTTCACCAGCCACCACTTTAAGACTCTTCCAACCACTGTTCTACCAGACTCTACCAACCACTACCAGCCTACTCTTTACAAGACTCCAAGATTCACCTCCCTACCAAACCCTACTAGCCACCTCTCTACAAGACTACTAGCTACCACTCTACGAGACTCTAACAGTGAGCTCTCTACCAGACTCCAACAAACACCACTCTACCAGACTGTACCAGCTTCCACTCTACCAAATTCTACCAGCTACCTCTCTAAAAGACTCTGCCTAACCGCTAGCTCTTAACCGACTCTACCAGCCACCATTCATCTTTCTACCAGACTCTACCAACCACTACCAGCCTCCTCTGTCCCAGACTCTATAAGCCACTACTTTACCAGACCCAACCAGCCATGTACTAGCCACCACTCTACTTGACTGTACCAGCCACGATTTTACTAGTCTGTACCAACCACCATTCTAACAAACTCTACCAACCACCTCTCTACGAGACTCTATCAGCCATCATGAAATCCGACTTTTCCAGCCACCATTTTATCATAATTTACCAGCCACCAATGAGAATTAAAATGTGTTTCTCGTTTCATCTCCTAAAGTAAAAAATCCCCTTTAAGCTCTCTTGTGTCAGATAATTTCTCTAACAGCATTTATTTGCTGAATGTCAGACTAACAATCCTTTCTTCTCACAGAAGAGAAGTCTGATGTGAAAAGTCTCTGCTACAGGCTTGTGGGCTCAGAAGGACAATGCCAGCACCCTATATCTATCCGAATGACCCAACAGCTGTGTTGTTGTAGTGTGGGAAAAGCTTGGGGTCCTCACTGTGAGCCATGTCCTGCAGAGGGAACAGGTAAGAAGGATGCACAATCATTAAATCATCTTACTCTTATTAAATAAATAATACATACAGTGGCTTGCAAAAGTATTCGGCCCCCTTGAAGTTTTCCACATTTTGGCACATTACTGCCACAAACATGAATCAATTTCATTGGAATTTCACGTGAAAGACCAATACAAAGTGGTGTACACGTGAGAAGTGGAACGAAAATCATACATGATTCCAAAGATTTTTTACAAATCAATAACTGCAAAGTGGGGTGTGCGCAATTATTCAGCCCCCTTTGGTCTTAGTACAGTCAGTTGCCTATAGACATTACCTGATGAGTGCTAATGACTAAATAGAGTGCACCTGTGTGTAATCTAATGTCAGTACAAATACAGCTGCTCTGTGACGGCCTCAGACGTTGTCTAAGAGAATATTGGGAGCAACAACACCATGTAGTCCAAAGAACACACCAGACAGGTCAGGGATAAAGTTATTGAGAAATTTAAAGCAGGCTTAGGCTACAAAAAGATTTCCAATGCCTTGAACATCCCACGGAGCACTGTTCAAGTGATCATTCAGAAATGGAAGGAGTATGGCACAACTGTAAACCTACCAAGACAAGGCTGTGTACTTAAACTCACAGGCCGAACAAGGAGAGTGCTGATCAGAAATGGAGTCAAGAGGCCCATGGTGACTCTGGATGAGCTGCAGAGATCTACAGCTCAGGTGGGGGAATCTGTCCATAGGACAACTATTAGTCATGTACTGCACAAAGTTGGCTCTTATGGAAGAGTGACAAGAAGAAAGCCATTGTTAACAGAAAAGCATAAGAAGTCTTGTTTGCAGTTTGCCACAAGCCATGTGGGGGACACAGCAAACATGTGGAAGAAGGTGCTCTGGTCGGATGAGACCACAAGTGAACTTTTTGGCCAAAATACAAAACGCTATGTGTGGCAGAAAACTAACACTGACTGCACATCACTCAGAACACACCATCCTGACTGTCAAATATGGTGGTGGCAGCATCATGCTCTGGGGTTGCATCTCTTCAGCAGGAACAGGGAAGCTGGTCAAAGTTGATGGGAAGATGGATGGAGCCAAATACAGGGCAATCTTGGAAGAAAACCTCTTGGAGTCTGCAAAAGACTTGAGACTGGGGCTGAGGTTCACCTTCCAGCAGGACAACGACCCTAAACATAAAGCCAGGGCAACAATGGAATGGTTTGAAACAAAACATATCCATGTGTTAGAATGGCCCAGTCAAAGTCCGGATCTAAATCCAATCGAGAATCTGTTGCAAGATCTGAAAACTGCTGTTCACAAACGCTGTCCATCTAATCTGACTGAGCTGGAGCTGTTTTGCAAAGAAGAATAGGCAAGGATTTCTAGATGTGCAAAGCTGGTAGAGACATACCCTAAACGACTGGCAGCTGTAATTGCAGCAAAAGGTGATTCTACAAAGTATTGACTCAGGGGGCTGAATAATTACGCACACCCCACTTTGCAGTTATTGATTTGTAAAAAAAATGTTTGGAATAATGTATGATTTTCGTTCCACTTCTCACGTGTACTCCGCTTTGTATTGGTCTTTCACATGGAATTCCAATGAAATTGATTCATGTTTGTGGCAGTAATGTGACAAAATGTGGAAAACTTCAAGGGGGACGAATACTTTTGCAAGCCACTGTATATTGATATCTTTACTACTCTTATTTTCAGTATTTCGACTTTTTTATTACTGCATTCATTGCTTTACATACAACAATGTAGGCATTATACATCTTAGAGGAGAAAGTGTTTTTTTAGGGGCCATCGCTTCTCTGGTAATCAGCCTACACATAAGCATTCATTAAAGAGACACTGAAGCGAAAAAAAATTATGATATTATGATTTGTATGTGTAGTACAGCTAAGAAATAAAACATTAAAGGGAAGGTCCAAACAAAATAAAAAAATGTGTTTCACTCACCTGGGGCTTCTACCAGCCCCATGCAGCCATCCTGTGCCCTCGTAGTCACTCACTGCTGCTCCAGTCCCCCGCTGGCAGCTTGCCGACCTCGGAGGTCGGGGGGACGCATTGCGTACATTTTTACGCATTCCCGCTAGTGCAGGAACATTAACACATACATTTTCACGCATTACTGGTTCAATACGTAAAAATGTACACATTGAACCACTAACGCGTAAAAATGTATGTGTTAATGTTCCTGCACTAGCGGGAATGCGTAAAAATGTACGCAATCCGGCCCGCCGACCTCCGAGGTCGGCAAGCTGCTAGCGGGGGACTGGAGCAGCAGTGAGTGACTACGAGGGCACAGGATGGCTGCATGGGGCTGGTAGAAGCCCCAGGAAAGTGAAACACATTTTTTTATTTTGCTTGAACCTTCCCTTTAAGATCAGATACATCAATCTACTTGTTTCCAGTACAGGAAGAGTTAAGAAACTCCAGTTGTTATCTCTATGCAAAAAAGCCATTAAGCTCTACGACTTTCAAAGTCATGGAGAGGGCTGTCTTCTGACTTTTATTATCTCAACTGTTAGTGAATAAATTTATTTTTCTCTGCCAGAGGACAGGTCATTAGTTCACAGACTGCTCTGAAAGAATCATGTTGAATGCTGAGTGTTGTGTAATTTGCACATATTATAGAATGATGCAATGTTATAAAAAACACTATATACCTGAAAATAAAAATATGAGAATATTTTCTTTGCTGCTAATCTTCTAGTAATTATTCTTAGTACACAAACAATTCATTATATCATATATATTTGTTTTTCGCTTCAGTGTCTCTTTAAGGTGAAAGCCAGAGTTCATTGTTGAGATTTGGGTGTGTGAGGTAATTTTACATTTTGATGGGGTTGACTTGGTGTTCTAGTTACAACTGGTGAGATTAAATTTGCAATGCAGCATTGGAGGATCTAGCTGTGGTTCAAGAGATGAAGTTAGTGTTAGGGCCCTTGTGGGAAATGTTAGTGTTACGGTTTAGGAGGATAATAATGTTTACACTTAAAAGGGTAAGAGTGGCAATAGGTTTAGGGTGCTTCAGGTTTGTGTTAGAGATCATAGATACAGTAGAAAGATAGATAGATAGATAGATAGATAGATAGATAGATAGATAGATAGATAGATAGATAGATAGATAGATAGATAGTGGAGGAGGTTATTGTCAGGATTTAGGTGGATGTGGATGTCATTAAAGTTTAGGGAGTTGAGGTTAGTGTCAGGGATTAGTTGAGTGAGATTGGTGTTTTAGTTCAGATAGTTTGTTCCAAGATTCAGTTGAGTGAATAAGTTTAGTTTAGGTGATTGGTGAAGTTAGTGTTTGTATTAATTCACATATGGAGCAGTAACGAGTGATGCACAATTCTGAGACCCTCCTTATCACCCCCCACCCACACCGCAGTCCCAGTCACACTGCCTCCTTCAATAATTAACTGAGTGGGACTGCATTGGGTCAAAAAGCTGATGGATGGCCATTTTTTTGCTAATTACTAAGTGGGCAGTCTGGACTGCTATTTTGAGGAGGCATTGCAAAGCGGTGTGGAACATTATGCACCACCTCAAGTGTTAACAAGCCCTCACGGTTACTGTGGGCAAGGTTGGTGTTAAGAGTCTCATGGAGGAAAGTTAGTTAGGATTATTAACATTAAAATGATTCTTGTTATTGTTAGGGTATGGAGGTGACGTTTATCTGGTGACATAACGGTAACTGAGGTACACTGTGCTGAGCTTGCAGTACTTAAAATAAATGCTATATGCTATAGACTAATTATTGCGACCTATTTCTTCTCAGAATTCTGATGTCTTCTCCCACAGCTCTCTCAGCCTTATTAATCTTCCTGTATTACGTTGCAGCCTCATTTGCAGATATTTGTCCTGCTGGCAAAGGCTACCACATCTTCAGTACTCATCACACGTTTATGATTCAGGGTCAGAGTGACATCACCCTGCATCTGCAGCCAGATTTAAGTGACCAGCAGGTTCTACTTCCAAGGATGCCTGAGCTGGCTCCCAAAATACCTGAACTTCCTCCACCTCAGAAGATTCCAGAGCTTGATTCCACCAAAAAACAAGGTGTGTTGTTATTCCTTCATTATATAACTTTAAAGCCCTTGTTCGGATTTTTCATTATTAGTAAAAATTAATAGTGGAACGTGCCACTACTCAAAGTTTCCATATTTGATGCAGCTGTTCCATAGAAATTCCCTTTGTAAAAGTCAGTCATGTGACACAGGATTAGTTAGCTTAGCTCCTTCCCTGTGAATCTCCACGTTTTCCTCATTTCTTCTGTTCTGAGGAGCAGCCCCCTGACCTGGGGTGAGGAAGGGTGTTGAAGGGCGTGCATCTACAAAGCGCGGTGAGTACATTTGGGCACTTAACATAGCTACGGTACTTGTAGAATATCGTCAATACTGTTGATAATCTACTAATGGTGTCCACACATGTTACAATTTTTCTGCTCAAATTTACCCCAATTCGATTAAAACACTCGATTGTGTGAAAAAAATGAGAGAAAATATTTTTTTGAATAATACATTTGATCAAAATTGTCATTTTTAAAAAAATAAAATCTATTGGAATCTATATAGGTAAAAAAATCTGATCAATTTTGTCAGAAATTGAATGGTGTGTGGAAGGTTGTATGAAAGTCATTGAACCGAATTTTAAGTTTAGATTCAGGAATAACAAAAACTTTATTTGTCAAAGTGACACAATAGATACAATGTATCCCTTCACTGTAATAAATGTAGTGATATTGATTAAAATAAATTAGGATTAGATTTGTTAATGTAAGGTAAATTTTCTAAGGTTGTTTGTGTTGTATGCCTTTATACATAGCAGTGATGGCATAGAGCACACCATACACATTTATAAATTAACATTTATATTATTACATCTAATGTATATATTTTATTTGTTTTTGTCGTGATTGTGTCAAAATTGAACATATGTGTGTGGTACATTGGTTGCAAGATTCACATTTTTCAATGGAGTGAAAAAACCGATCGAAATTGTCGAATTGAAATTTGTTTTTAAAAAAATGGTAATGTATGTTGCCACCATAATGTTTACTGTAAACACTACCTGTCTCTTGCTGTAAATTTGGGCTCTGACAATGCCCTGCATAACGATGAGCAGAAATACATATTTATGCATTGTAATCGTAATGCAAATTTGTATGTAATGTAATTTGCATGTAATGGTAATATTTCATAATTTTGCATAATTTTTGTGTAATTTTGTGCCGAATTTGGCAGTTAATAGCATAGCCCCCATACAAGCTATTGACACCAAAACCGCTACATATGTTAAAGAGAATAGTGGGTACAAGTCAAAAAAAAAATTTTCAAAATGACCTTGTAGTTTTTGAGAAAATTGATTTTAAAAATGCAAAGGAAAATGGTTTTTAAACTGTAATTTTTCTGAGTTTTTTTTTTATTTTCTTAGCATTTTTAAAATTGAAAACTACAAGGTCTTTTAGGAAACATTCTTTTTTTGACTTCTACCCACTATTCTCCTTAACATATGTAGCAGTTTTGATGTCAATAGCTTGTATGGGGGCTTTGCTTTTAACTACTTAAAGACCGCTCCACGCCAATCGGCGTGGTGGTGTGGAAACGGCGGCAACAGAACAGGTAATATTGGGGTTGGCACTTACTTTTAGAGGGTCCCAATCCATTCAGGACCCTCCTTGGCTGATAGCGCTTCCCACACCGAGTGGTACTCAGACCTCACCCCACGTTCCTGCCTCCGTGCTGCCCGCT
Organism: Hyperolius riggenbachi; assembly: GCF_040937935.1. Classification (NCBI taxonomy): domain Eukaryota; kingdom Metazoa; phylum Chordata; class Amphibia; order Anura; family Hyperoliidae; genus Hyperolius; species Hyperolius riggenbachi. Next base: position 49,328,399 of record NC_090656.1, read on the forward strand.
CTTGTCCCGACTAGCTTCGGCTCTTGCCGTCATCAGGGGAATAACAAGAGCGGGCGGGCATACACGTAATATATATGAAATTTAAAATCCATAATTACCTTCTTAGAAATGCCCCCAGGCTCTCTCTAACGGTTGCCGCTCCGAGCGCCGGAAGATTTACGGTGACGTCAGTCAACTTCCGGAATAGCCGCCGCTCTGTACATTGGGCCGGCGCCACTCAGAATTAAAGGAACACTATCAATAACCCATTGTTCTAAAATGATAATGTACAAATAATGTCTAAGTCGCTGTGTAAACATTCTCTTACTTTTCATGTTAAATATCAGAGGAAAAAGCTGTAATTCGCTATGTGTAGGTTGTTGTAGCTATTGGAAGGATTAATTAGCAAAAGGGAGTTGTGCTTCAATATTACACAGCCAGTGCTGTTCTTTAAATTTGAGACACAGAGTTATATGAAAAGCCTCGGGTGTCAGGTTTTACACACAATTACAAATGTTTCTGTTGCACATAGCATGCTCAGAGCATCACACCTGCATTGCCATCCTTTCACCTCCCGCATATAGTGCAGAAAATGAAATTATTTTCATAAGTATGGGGTTTTAACATTGTGTAGCCTAACTATATTTCCTTTTTTTACAGGTGAAGCGACTGCCCCTGAGGTAAGATCATTTTCTGTATGTTGCTAATATACATTTCATGTCAAGTAACTGCAATAAAAAAATAATGCACCTGGTCTACTTTGCTGGATTTATTGTACTGTAGACGCCATACCCAAGGATGCAATGCAAATCACCATAGTGCTATATACTGATTCAAAACTGAAATCGTTCCAGTTACAGTATGTAAAATCAATTGTGTCCACTTACCTGAATGAGTGTGTTCACATTCTAGCTTCCAGTGTACAACCCTTTTCCAGACGAGGACGGTGTGGATTTCTCACCTGTTTTTTCACCAAAGCCAGGTAATCATTTGGGCTGCGTTGTACTGAACACTGAAGCAGACAAACAGTGCACCATTCTTACAGTACATAAGACAGAGGAGGTCCGCACAATGCCACAATTCAACATTTTATTTCCGATTATTGCTGCTGTGATTGGATTCTTCCGGAAATAAAATGCTGAATTGTGGCATTGTGCTTATCCTCTGTCTTATATTCATCATTAGCCATCCCCGGTCCAGCACTGCCCTTGCATTGTGGAGTGCTATATATGTTTCTGGTTTTTCTCATTTATGGCTCCCATTATAGCCTGATGAAGTGGGTTTGATCCTGTGAAACGCGTCGCATTGTGGAGTGTACAAATAAATGTCATTGTTGACTATTAATCAACCTATTCAGTGTCCACTTTCTGGGGAGGTAAGTCCACCACTACCTCCTTTTTTTTAATGGTCTTTCATTATTTTATCCTCATTTTGGCACCTTTGTTCCAACCTTCGTTCCATTCTCAAGGGTTGCTATCCCTTCTATCTACACAGAGAGACTTCTTAAGCTGAGTGCGGTCAGGTTCTAATACTCCCCACCTGCCTACACAGTGGTTGCCTCTGTGGTAACCCACACCTGTGAGTATAACTTGATTTTCCATTTCTCTGTTTTACAACATACTACACTATATATTGGGCCCTGGGTGTCCCCTTCTGTCTTCCTCTTACAAGCAGATGAAGAACCAGGTAGTCTTTTGTCAATACAGAAAGAAAGCTAATAGATATTTGAAGCTTTTTTTAAAGCAAACTCAAAGTGTTCCACAGGCTTCCCACATTCTCCTCAAGACCACCGCGGCTTCGAGAGTAGGTAGTTATGGCAAAGTATGGCCATTATGTATGAATGGTTGGTTTCTTATCTCTGCTCTAGTAGCCTCTAGAAGTAAATATCAGCTGCCCTCACCATTACGGAATTAAATAATCAAATTTCTTAATTGCAGCACCTTCGTTGGAGACCACAACCATGGCTGTTCACAAAATACCTCCAGAGTATGACAATCGGAGAAATGAATTTGAATTTGCTCCCACTCAGTTAGCAGGTCAGTATTTAAGTAAGAAGATGTTTGACACATCAAGTATGAGCTATAAGAAAATCAGTCTAACATATGTGTGTATATATATATATATATCACTCCACCTAGAAACGGACGAGTGTAAGATGAGGAGGACCTTGTGTGGCCATGGAGAGTGTATATCTACACCTTCAGGTTACTACTGCAGCTGCAATCCCGGATTCTACCCTGACCCTGAGAACAAGGTTTGTGTAGGTAAGTCACTTTGATAATCCCAACTATGAGACAGGTCATAAGATAGTCGACAAGATGCTAATAATTTCCTTTTCCATGCCAGTGTATTGGTAATTTCATGCAGCTTAAAACTGAGTCAATAAAATGCACTTCTTGTCGGAATTTTTAAAATACCATTGACCATCTCTAGTTATAAGGATAATATGGGTTTAGGGGTTGTAATTTAGTAAAACACGAGGAGGTTATAATAAATTTGGTCAACTCCATAAAGGTACTTTATTGTGGTTCTTTTATTAAGGGGTAGGCTTCTTTCACACTTATGTCACTACATTGCATTGCATAATATCAGCACTTAGCCCCGCAGAAGAGGTGCTCTGCTCCTGGCTTTTGAAACTTGGGCACTTTATTTGGCCTGCTGAAGTGGGCAGAGACCCATGAAATGCGTTGCCTGGGCTTATTAAATATTCATTATATTTATATATATGAATTTGTTGTTAGTGAGGTAAGCCACCTCCCCCTTTTCTCTTTTATGTGTTTTTAACCCAGTGTTATACATTCCTGAGCATCTCTTACCCCCTTTGTCACCAGGCAGAAGTAATGATCATAGTAGTAATTATTTTAAGAGTGAAAGTATCCTTTAAATAATCCTATTCAATGCCAAACAGCTGCAGCTCAAGCAAATAAAATTTGGGAAGCGTAAAAAGGGAAAATAAGAGTTTGGGATGCTAGCGTAATATTGCCCCTGTTTAAAGGGGAACTATGGCGAAAAATTGGTAAAATTCAAAATATGTGAAAACACAGACAAATAGAAAGTACGTTTTTTCCATAGTAAAATGAGCCATAAATTACTTTTCTCCTATGTTGCTGTCACTTACAGTACGTAGTAGAAATCTGACAGAAGCAACAGGTTTTGAACTAGTCCATTTCTTCATGGGGGATTCTCGGGGATTTATTTATTTTCAAAAGCACTTAATGAATGGCAGTTACTTTGTCCAACTGCCAAAAAAACTGTGTAGTGACCAGGGAAGCTGGCCAGCATCATTGTACAAATCCTTTTTAGGGAATATCTTTATAAAGAATAAAAACCTTGCTGAGAATCCCCTATGAAGAGTTGAACTAGTCCAAAACCTGTTGCCTCTCTCAGATTTCTACTACCTACTGTAAGTGACAGCAACATAGGAGAAAAGTAATTTATGGCTCATTTTACTCTGGGAAAAAAACGTACTTCTTATTTGTCTATGTTTGCACATATTTTAAATTTCACAATTTTTCACCATAGCAACCTTTAACTATCTTGTAAGGGCACATCTGGTCTATGGAAGACAGTGGTGGATATCATATTACAGAAAAAAATTAAAGTTTTGGAGCAAGTGCAGAGGCAAGCTACAAGACTGATCAGAGGGATGGAAGGTCTCACTTGCCAGGAAAGGTTAGATAAACTGGGTTTATATAGTCTGGAGAAAGGATGCCTTAGAGCAGATCTAATTAACATGTATAGGTTGAGACCACCCTATCATCTTCCAGACTCTAAGTAATAAAACACCATGAAACAGAGTCTGAGTTCTGTATCCAATGAAGTATTTCTTCCAACAGATCAGACCTCTCTCTTTATCAGACACTACGCTATGTGCGTTATATTAGGTCAGCTGAATCCGAGCAGTTTCTTTTTGCTCTTACCATTTCTTCTATTAATATTGCTTTAATAGTATGACTTGGATGCAAGCTGCTTGCCTTCAACAACAAGTTACCAGAACATTTCCTAAACGTTGGTGTTTTAGTCGCAACAGACATAAGGCCTGTAAGGGTAACGTCTAAATAGGCAATCTCTCCAGCACCACTTTTTCGTAGTGAGCTGTAAATTAAAATCATCGTTGTTCACTAAAAGGTAGAAATCTGTCTAGCCCCACTCCACACCAATAACAAGTCATCTACATATTGGCCGTACCAATTTATACAAGAAAAAAAGGTGTTGGTTCAAAATTTGCAAGTGATGGACAGAACTTGTCTCCCATAGAATTTCTTCATCCTTGGAGGTAAAACCTACCATGAAATATAAAATAATTACAACTCAACAAAAAATTGACGGCCATAATGAAAAACAACTTCAAAGTGGGGGAAAACTATCTGTCAAGACGATATGACAGGGCTTCTAAAGCTTGGTGGTGGGGAATTGATCAATAAAGTTATGTTACATCTAGGGCCACCCACATACAATCACCCGTCCACTTCAGTGTTGGCAAACTAGCTAGCAAAAGCATTGTATCCCTAAGGAAGCCATGGCGTTTTCTCACAAGGGTTGCAGGTGACTGTCCAAACAATCCCCAGGCTTTTCCTCCAAAGAGTCAATCCCTGCCACAAAGGTCTGGCCCTGCAGGGGAACATCCTGTTTGTGGATCTTTGTGAGGTGATGGAAGATCGGGAAAATGGGCACCCTAACATGAAAAAATCCCTTGTCCTTTTGCTTAAAACCGCCATTGAACAGCCTTTATTTAACAATGCCCCAAGTTCATCTGAAAAAAGTAATGTGGGATCAAAAGGCAAGGGCCTGTAAACATCTTGGTTATGCAGCTCTCTTTATGCCTTTTTCTCATAATCTATGGCATTAAGGACCACAACGACCCTCCCTTTTGCCGATAGCACCGCTATAGAGACTTTCATTGTCTTCCAAGCAACTCATTCTCTGGCTGTAAGGTCAGCAACAACCCTAGGGACCCTCTGAAACTGCAATATTTTTTCTCTGAAATCCTGGAATAGGTCCACAGCATTAGTTCAGGCATGTAGGGGGGGGGGGGGGGGGTCTGGATTTCTTAATCTAATAAATGTAACAAAAACCCATGTCTTGTTATTTTCTTTAGTATGTTTTGTGTTTGTGTTGCTGTGCCCTAGATATTGATGAATGCAAGAGCGACCCATGTGGACATGGAAGAGGATCATGTTCAAACACTGATGGATCATTCAACTGTCATTGTCTTCATGGGTACAGACTCAACGTCACATATGATACAAGATCTTGTGTAGGTAAGAGAACTTTTTGAATATCTTGGCTATTCACTTAATGCAGGATACTTATTTTGTATTATAGAGCTTGTTGATATTATTAGTAGCATAACGTGGCTAGCATTGGCTGGTTTGTGTGTGTACGTGCCTCTCTCTCACAGATTCCAGCAGACTTTGTTTATGAGTCACTAATAGACATTTCTGTGCAAGGACCTTGCTGATCAATCGGCCATTGTGCCGGCCTGTACCGAGGCTTCCATTCCATGAGACCCTCACCCCTGTAGCACCATATGTATGTTTGAGGCACGAACAATGTATGTCCTATGTTGATATTCCATTTTGCTGTGCCAGTAAATCCCTTTTTGGAAGTGCACAAATCTTCCCCCTTTGGTTCAATAGTTTGTTTCTGCATTTCCTAACCGTGACCATGTCCAAACAGTCAAGTTTCGGGCAGGCAAATTTGTGTGGTGAGTGACCATTGTTGTGAGCTCTTTGCAGAGTGATTTGGGTCCCTTTCTGTCCTGCTAGCCACTGTTTGTATTGTGTATCTCTTATCAGCATGTCAGTTCCCAGTGGGCCTGATTTGGTGATGCCAATTACCAACAATGCAGCAAATATCCTGATGCATAATTTATTTTGAAAATGTGAATCTTTGACGACATAAGCAAGGATTTGTAGTATTCCGTTAGACCAGGGATGTCAAACTGCAGTCCTCAAGGGCCAAGGTCATCACATATTTTGGGCACAGCTCACATTAATTGATGGGACTGAATGAGGAAAGGTGTGGTCCATCAAGTCGAACACATTTCTCCATTTCTCAGTCCTTCCTAAACGCTGGCATGGATACGGCCCTTGAGGACTGGAGTTCAACACCTATGAATTAGACCAATGGGAGACCTTAGCAAGAAATTCAAATGGACAAACTCCTACATTCAAGGTAAGTTGTAGTAGGGCTGCAACAAAAGCAACTAGTAAGTGAATAATTCCACGATAATACAAAAATATTACAGAAGAAAGCAGAGCATAGGTGAAAAAAACATTTACATGGGATGAAACTCTGATTTCATCTATGGTCTGAATAAAACTAATAGGAAAATGATATAAATGGTTTTAAAGCTACTGAAAGCGTACTTCACTCATAAGTTAATTGATAAGATTAACACAGCAACACACGTTACCATGATAACACCCGTGGTGCTGACCGTTTAAGGTGTGGTGTTCCACAGGTGGTAATATTGGTAAAATTGCTGAGCGTTCCCCATGCATAGGAACTTTACGCAGTGTCAGTGTGTTGCATCAGGCCCTTGGTGTACTTCTGGTCACATCTGCTGTCCCACTGTCTGCCCTGTTAGTCGGGGATTACTATGCTTGGCCATGCTCCTGTGGCCGGGAGCATTCTCTGCTGCAGGGTGTATTATACAGGAAATGTTTCCCTGCCGGTAGGACAATCGCACCGCACCAAGTGTGCAAATCGCCTTAATGGTCCATGCCATAGTAGAGAACTGGAAGGAAAAATAAATATACCATGAATCTACCAAATTATATGTTGCATTCAGGTTTAGTTCACACCTATAGGTAACTACTAAGCAACATGGCTTTATGGCAGGCCATTAGAATCACTCTAGGATTATACCCATGAGACAGTAGAAATAATAAATGCTTTAATGTGTTGTACACATTAAGAGAGCCCAAGGTTTTGTGACCTCTGGGTCACCTTGTTGGAATGAGAGACTGTCTCTCATTCACAGCGTGCAGGGAGGGGGGGAGGGGCAGGGGGTGCGGCCAGGGAGAGAGAGATGCCCAATGGCAGCTCTGGAAACCCTGCAGGAACACCCCTGGCGGGCATTTTTAAACAGGGAATCCCTCTTCCCTATGTTTACCTCTGAGATAGCGACAAATATTGTTGCTAATCTCGGGGGGCCATAGCACGGCGGTGAGGGGGGGCAGAGAGTGGTGGTGGGGGGACACAGATGCATGTCATGAGGCAGAGAACTTTCCTCTGTGTCCCATCTGCCCCCTGTGGAACCGCCTCAGGTTCTCTTTAAGAACTTTGTAATATTGTAAAGAAAGGGCTTCAGTGTGCTGACCCATACATCCACTTTAACTGACGGTGCTTCACTGTTATAGGAGGTCCAAGCACTTGGTTAATAGCTCTCACTACCCCAGCGTGTATTCCTCCTGTCGATATTACACTGATGAGGTTAAATCCTTCTCTTCTATTGATTCTGTGTACCCATTAAGGTTGCTTTCACAGTGGGACGTTACAGGCGCACTTTAGAGCAGCCTGTAACGCAGCCCACCGCACAGTAATGAAAAATCAATGGGCTGTTCACAGTGCCCACGTTGCGTTACATTGTAACGCTAGACATCAAGAGAAAGTACTGCATGCTGTACGCTATAGGTGGCTAAGCCGCGTTAGACTGCTTGCACATGCTCGGTAATGTTGGGGAGGAGGGGAGAGTGGCCAGGCACATGGCTAATTAATATTCACTGCACTTTGTGACGTGCAGTGTTTACTTCCTGGAGCAGCCGCTTTGTGCGGCGATTGGCTGGCGGGACCACGTGATGCCGCATGCATCACAAAGTACGCATCACGGCATCACGGACGCCAGATAGAGCTGCACAACGCAGCTCACTCTGGCGTCCACATCCAACACCACCAGGCGTTGCGTTAGGGGCACGTTATGCGACCTTAACGTCCCCTAAAACGTAATGTCTTGGTGTGAAAGTAGCCTTAAACAATTAACTCAGTCTACAAAAATATTTCTTGAGAAGAATGCTCATTGGAGCATGTGATAGAGTTGATCAGGTGATCATATCTCAATTTTGCTTACTCTATTAACCTACACAGGAATTAGAAGTGAGACATAAATAGATGATCACAGCTAGCTAAATTAGTTACAATCCCAATCACATAGCAGTAGGAGAACAGAGGCGCCAGCAGGATAAAAGTGGATAAAAACTTTAAAATTTGCTGGGAGGAAGTGGTGGACTAACCTCCACAAAGCAGACACGAAAGATTGTCTGAATAGTAGTCACATTTATTACTTAGTACCCCAAAACAGTGCAACGCGTTTGGCAGGCCCAGCCCGCTTCATCAGGCAATAAAAACTGAGGCGCTACACCTGCTATTGCTGAAATTCTGTCTTGTCCCCATTTTTATTGCCTGATGAAGCGGGCTGGGCCTGCGAAACGCGTTGCACTGTTTTGGGGTACTAAGTAATAAATGTGACTACTATTCAGACAGTCTTTCGTGTCTGCTTTATGGAGGTAAGTCCACCACTTCCTCCCAGCAAATTTTAAAGTTTTTATCCACTTTTATCCTGCTGGCGCCTCTGTTCTCCTACTGCTATACCGTGTCCACCCCTGGTGGAGGGGTGATCTACCCCCTTTCGCATCTACAGAGAGCGACTTCTTATCCCTGAGTGAGGACAGGTCTAATCTCCTCACCTGCCTATACAGTGGTTGCCTGTGTGGTAACCCATGTTTGTGAGTATAATTTTCTCACGATAACCTTTACTTCATTTATGCTTAACATACTACACTATATTGGGCTCTCGGTTTCTCTACACTTAATCCCAATCACATGATCAAATTGGTCACATGCTTCTCTATGACTTCTCAATGAGAATTTCTGGATTTTCTCTAGGGCTGCTGTGGTTTGTGCCATTGTTTTTCTACTGATCCTCTGCCCAAGTAACGGACAACATCAAATCTACTGCACACTGGCAACACATATATTATTAAGTATTTATTCACATTAGTATGCATGATCAACGGTGTCTTTATCGTGTCTTGGCATGCAGTTCCAATTATAGATTAATAGTGTCACTTCTGCCATTACACAATGCATCTATTCTGCTTTATTACCAGTAAAATGATTGTCTAGCAATCAGCTGAAGAAAGAGAGCAGCAACCTCCAGCAGGCAATCCAATATTGTGTTTTATAAAAGGGTCTCTGTAGATGACAGCAGCACAGAAATAAACAGGAAAGGAAATCATTGAACCTTTGTGTATTCTCTGATTAGCTGGCACATCAGGCACTGGAGTAATAAAATAAGAGCTCAATGTATTACAAAGCCATAATAAAATGTTCCAAATAAACGATTTCTCTCCTAATGCATCATTCGCCGGCATTATTTTTATTACCTGTGAATGGTGTTGATTTGACAGCAGAGAAAAACACTGCATGAATTTTAAAGCAGATCAGAGATGAAAAAATAACTATAACAAGTAACTTTTCTATATATCTTATCTAAAGTTTAGATTTACACAACATATCTAGCTGCAAACAGCTTCAACATTGTATGATTATTTATTCCTGTAATACAATGAGGGCAGTCATGTTCTGTTTGTCACATTTTCACATGCTGAGGGCTGGAGATGCTATCAGCTTGCCTGTGTGTAAATTCAGTCCTCTCTCCTCCTCCCCTCTGCCTCTGAAATCAATGGCTAGTAACCTCTGCCTCTGAAATCAATGGCTAGTAACCTCTGCCTCTGAAATCAATGACTGAGCTCCCATAAGCCCTTGCTAGTGCCAAGGCACTGTGAAAAGCTGTGGGCGAGGCTTGTTTCGTTTGTAGGGAATTAGAGTATTGAAACAAAATAAAAAAAGTATTTGGCTTGGGGAACGCCCTATAAACAATATGAAAGGAACACAATTATGCAATGAGCAAAAGTTTATCTCGGATCCACTTTAAAGTAAATGCATTTAAAATCTGTGTTATGGCCCAACACAACAAACAAGGCTATGCTGTTTTTTTCAAGGGCTTTGAGTCCAACAGGAGAAAACGCTATACAAATGTTAGCATTATTATTATTATTATTGTTAAAGGGAAGTTTACCTCTGCTAGAAATGGATAAAGAAAGCACAAACAATAAAATGACCCTGATGTGAACTTCATAATATTATGGGTGGAGTTCTTCATTATAAGTCTCACCAGTGAAACCTGAAAACACTTTTTGTCCCAGAGCTGAACTATACTCAGGAGACTTTCTGCTGAAGTTAAGAGTGTCAGGAGGATGTTCCCTAGTGTCTGGAAAAACTAGCCTATTTTTGGCTTTATAAGATGCAGCTTCTTTCTCCCAAAAGTGGGGGGAAAATGTCTGGACTGAATAGTACTTTAGGGCCGGCAATAATAGGGCCGGCACCAGGTCTTCCCCCAAGCTAATATTCAACAAGTGCCCAGGAGCACCACCGAAGGCTCCAATAGATAATGATGGTGTGCCAAGGTCCTCACCCCAGTACCTGGGGGTCACAGCAATAGATCCACACGAAGGGCCACCACCACACAATGTACTTTTAGCTCTTTAAGGTTTTATTGATGCAAACATGATAGCAAAAACAGATCGCTGTTTTGGCCTCCTCAGGCCTTTGTCAAGTTGTCTAGTGATCATACATAACACAGTGAAGCACATACATATAACACAAGTACACGCCCCTCTAGGGGGCCCAATGACCAATCAGGAAAGCTAGAGTACGGAGGACCTGATGGGAGACTGACCGTCTTCTGTAGACCAATAGCACCCGTGCGTTTTAAATTGTCACTCACCAATCAGCGAAGTCAGGGAGATCCCCGCTGTCTGCAATAGGTAATGTGGAAGAACGGGCGCATCATAGCATTAACTGCCGCCTCCATCCACGGAGGCGAGCGGTAAGACATCAGAGAGTCATGTGACCAGTCACATGACTTGCTCAGCTGACTACTGCCGGCCAATCCTTTGCGTCCAATACGTCGCATGACTAAGCATCAGCCTCTGCATCATGGCGGTGGGCGGTGCTGAAGCGGCTGTAAGTCCGCCCATATAAACATAGACACACTAGAAATAAAACAAAGACCGCAGCACTCACCCTACCGCCACGGAGTTAAAGGGGAACTCTCTTGGTCTCTCCATCTAGGCTTTTATGTTGGTCTGAAAAACATGATTTAAAAAAAAAAACAAACATGTAGTAAAACAGTAAAGGATATAAATACAGAAAATACTTATAAACTTAGAGATATATAAAGTAGGGACAATCATCAATTATATACAAAATCCCAAGTCCAGCTCTCTGTTGAGCCCTGCTCACCCCATGGTGTCCAATCGCCTGATCCATCCTACCTCCTTACGTAGAAGCTCTTTCTGTCTGTCCCCCCCCCCCTTTCCACTGTGGTGACACCCCATCAATGGCCATCATTTTAAGTTTAGAGACACTGTGCCCACAAGCTTTAAAGTGTTCTGCCACTGCCTGTCCCGCCTTGCCATTTCTAATTGCCGATTTATGGGCCAAAATCCATATCTTAAGGCACTGTGTAGTCATGCCAACATAAATAAAACTACAAGGACACTTCAATAGGTAAACAACATGATTAGAATCACATGTATAGTGTCCTCTGACATGATACATAGTGCCCAAGGTCGGATGCTGGAATCTATTGCCTCGTATCACACTATTGCACATGTGGCAGGCCAGGCAGGGGAACATACCAGTTTTAATAGTGCAAGTCTGGACTGGAGGTGCCGATTTAATGCGCAATTTGTCACGTAATGCGGGAGCACGACGAAAGTATATCATGGGAGGGTACCTGAATTCAGGCACCCTAGGGAAACCATCCCGTAACAGATGCCAATGTCTGCGCAACGTCCTATCCACGACGTCACTACAGGCATTGAATGTGGACACAAAAGGGATACGTGTTACCCACCTAGTGTCCGGCCTCCGATAACATCTATCCCGCTGTAGAACTTCAGATGGATAACCCCTAGAGCGGAATTTATCGGACAATTACATTTTCCGATCGGCACATCTTCCAGGCTCGCTCACAATTCTATCCACCCTAGAAAACAGACTTCCATGAATGCCATCCTTCACACCACTTGGATGAAAACTCCTATAGTGCAGGGTGGAATTCCTGTCCGTCGGCTTAGGCAGCCTGTGCTTGCATCAGACATGTAAACTAGACAGAGGCGCTCAGTGTGGTTTTGATGCTGTTAAGCTGTATGCTCCTTTTTGATTGGCCTGATGAAGCGGGATTGAGCCCGTGAAACGCGTTGCCTATTTTTACCGTGGAGTATAAATAAAATTGTTGTTTGACTGTTGATGCCACAGTCCTTCCTTTGTTTGCTTTGTCTGCATGGATGGGATAGGCCCACCACTGCCCCATCGGTTTTAAGCTCGTTTAAGTGACTTTTATTCTATTGGCGCCTCTGGAAAGCTTCTACATATGTAAACTAGTGCATCTGACACCCACATTCCCTCCTAGTGCAGCAAACGTGCCTGTGGGAAGTAACACTGCATCTCCATTTACAGGGTGAGTTCATGGAATTTCCTGACTGACATCTTAACCCATTCGCGTTCCGTCGTTTTCCCTTGAGAAATGTTCACCTCCCATTCATTAGCCTATAACTTTATCACTACTTATCATAATGAACTGATCTATATCTTGTTTTTTCCGCCACCAATTAGGCTTTCTTTGGGGGGTACATTTTGCTAAGAGCCACTTTACTGTAAATGCATTTTAACAGGAAGAATAAGAAAAAAACGGAAAAAAATGGATTAATTCTCAGTTTTCAGCCATTATAGTTTTAAAATAATACATGCCTCCATAATTAAAACTCACGTATTGTATTTGCCCATATGTCCTGGTTATTACACCGTTAAAATTATGTCCCTATCACAATGTATGGCGACAGTATTTTATTTGGAAATAAAGGTGCATTTTTTCCGTTTTGCATCTATCACTATTTATAAGTTTAAAATAATCAAAATATAGAAATATTTCATCTTTACATTGATATTTAAAAAGTTTAGACCCTTAGGTAAATATTTACATGTTTTTTTTTTATTGTAATTTTTTTTTTTATATTAAACATTTTATTTGGGTAGTTTTGGGAGGGTGGGAGGTAAACAATATGTTTATAATGTAAATGTGTGTTGATTTTCATTTTTTTTAACTTTTAGTTGTAGTATTACTTTTTGGCCACAAGATGGCGGCCATGAGTTTGTTTACATGACGTCACTCTAAGCGTAACACACGCTTAGAGCGACGCATGGGGTACGTTACAGCCAGAAAAAGCGAGGCTTTCGAGAGAAGCTGTTGCTTTTTCAGCGAGGGAGAGGAATCAGTGATCGGGCTCCATAGCCCGATTCACTGATTGCCTGGCTAACGAACCGCGTGCCGGGAGCGCACGTGCGCGCGATCGGCCGCGAGTGCGCGCGGTACTGCGCATGGTTCCTGGACGTAGTTTCTACGTCCAGGAACCAAAATAGGTTAAAGTTGAACCGAGGTTAAAATAAACGGATGAGATAAACAATTGGATCTGCCCTCCTACTCCTAAAAATGACCTATTTTTTAGATATCCTGTGGTTTTATTTTATACTTAAAGTGTACCCGAGGCTATATGTGACATGATGAGATAAACATGTGTATGTACAGTACAAAACATATTAAGAACCAGGCTGTTTTACTTGTTTTATTTTGCTGCCTGAAAGAGTTCATTTATAGGCATGGAAGTGACAGCCTCTGTCTTGTTGGTAGATTGTTGAGAATATAGTAAACATCATTGATAAGCAAATTACTGCCATAAAAGATTTCCTGGCAGAATACAACTTCTGAGGGCAGGAAGAGATAAAATACATGAACTATTGACCTTTTTCTAACTCTTGGACATTTAATAGGCAGCCACTGATTAAAGACCGTAAACATTCAACCTACTTTGTAAATGTTTAAATATATAAGAAAACCATGGGATACTTAAAAAGTCATTTTTAGATGCAGGAGTTCATTTTCATCTCAGGTTCACCTTAAACATTTTCAAAGTATATTGAATATTTTGTTTTCTCTGCTCAATGGCAGCCTATTAAGTGTCCCATAGTTAAAATACATAAACTATTGACCTTTTCCTATACCTCCCCCTGCCCTCAGAAGTTGTATTCTGCCATGAAAACTTTTATGGCTGTAATTTGCTTATCAGTAATGTATACTATGTTTCCCCGACAAAGTAATGACAAAATAGAAGACAGAAACTGTCACTTGCATGCCTGAAAATTAACTATTTCAGGCAGCAAATGAAATAAGATAAACTTCTTGGTTATTAATGTTTTACACTGTACATACACAAGTGTATCTCATCATGTCTCGTGTCACCGTAGGTACACTTTAAGACTGTATCTGTGCCTTGTAACCTGACATGTAAAGAACTACTATTGCGAAAAATTGTAACATTTAAAATACCTAAATAAATGATAATCCCCTATGAGGAGATGGACCAGTCCAAAATCTGACATATCTGTCAGATTTTCACTACCTAATATAAGTTACAGGGACATAGGAAAAAAGTAATTTATAGTGTATTTTACTAAGAGAGAAATGTACATTTATACAGATGCATTTTTATTATTTATTTATTTTTATTTTTTTGCAATATTTTTGCGATTATTTTTTTTTCAATTGAGATAGGAGTAGTTTGGGTAGTGCTGTTAAGTACGAGTGTATACATTTGAATTCTTATCTCTTTGTTTACTGTTATTAAATTCCTCTCACACTTCATTGATGCCAAAATCTGATGGGCCAGTGAACCATGAGAGGAGTGGGATTCCCTCACACTACATCTGTTAACCCTGTGTGCGAGAGAAAGCTCTTAGCAGCTGCCTGTCTCTGAGAGCTGTCTGCAGAAAGCAGAGGAAATGTATCTTATGTGCAATATAAACATGTGTAATAGTATGTGAAACCTGACACCAGAGCCATTGCATATAACTCTGCTTCAATATTACACTGTTTCCAGCATGTCAGACTGCAGACATTCACCTATGCAAATGAGACATTCCAACCAAACTAAAATCTACACACAATGATTTACTGCTTTTTCCTCTGATATTTAACATGAAAAGCAGGAAAATGTTTACACGGCTATTTAGACATTATTTGTAACATTGTCATTTTAGAACACTTGGTTTGATATTGCTCCTTTGGGCTTATTCACTGTGGGACATTGCGGATCAGCGTTATAAAGTCTTATGATGCAGCTTACCGCACTGCAATGCTAATCCTATGGGGTGTTCACAATGGGACGTTAGTGCTGCATTGTAACGTGTAGCGCTATGGTAACACGTTACCAGGTACAGGAAAGCATACTTTTCATTGCCTGTATGCTTTACTGTACCTATTGTATGCAACGGTAATGCAGTGTTAATGTGCATTACTACCCTTTTTTTTTTGCATTGCGTTGTGACTTTAATGTTGCATTTCGAAGCAACATCCCACTGTGCATAAGCCCTTTAAGTAGTTGCTGCTTTCTGACTTCATGTATGGCTAATGGCCATAGTCTGAAGGTACAGATGGAGCCTTGGCAATCAGGGAACATCTGCCGTTATGTAAATATGTATAATAAATGTAGTGTTCAGTGCACTGCCAGCAGAAATGGCCAATGAGACGCTAGTAATTCTGGCTTGTTTAGAAATGTGATGCAATCTGTACCCAGCTTGGAACTGGCCAATTAGTTGCACTTCCTGATGATTCTGATTGGTCCATTTCCGAGCTGCATACAAACTTCAATAAACTCGCATATGTTCTGGAATCTTTAGAACTTCATTGAGCATTTAGAGTTTTCAGCACTACTTCCTCTGTTCTAATGAGCTCTGAAATTCTCTCCCAGATATTGATGAGTGCTCGCGATCTGGAATGTGTGGAGAGTCTCGCAGCTGTGTCAATTTTCCTGGGACCTATAAATGTGAATGTCAGAATGGATTCAAAGTAAAGAACAGAAGACCTTTAATATGTGAAGGTAAATAGAAATGGGATGAGGCACTTGTATGACAGTCATCTGGAAAGTAACAGCTATTTTCATTTACCATATATACTCACATATAAGCCGACCCGTGTATAAGCCGAGGTACCCACCTTTCCCTCAGAAACCAGGAAAAAGTGATTGACTCACGTATAAGCCTCCTCCCCAGTATCGTCCCCTCCATAGTAGCCAGATGTCCCCCTAGTACAAGTCAGCCCTCCTCTCCATAGCCAGATGTGCCCCAAGGATGATACAGCTGTGTCTCAAGACGCCACTAGAGCATAGGTTCACTAAGGCCATAGATAAGAGACACAGCGATTGCCACACAGGAAGAATCCCCGATCATTGCATTGCTGACAAGTTGCTTGCACGCTCTGCTCCACAAGCCAGAGGACACAGGTAGCCTTGAGCACCGCACTCCGCACACCATGTTGCAGAAGATGTGGGGCACGGATGAGCAGGAAGCCAGATGGCTAGAGCAGGATCACCAGTGCACAATCCTTACGCTCCTCTGCCAGTAACTAAACCTGCTCCACCATCCGCTCTACTCCAACGACTCCCATGTAAGCCGTGGGGGTGACTTTTCAGCACATTTTTATGCTGAAAAATTAGGCGAGTTTCCGTGAATATACATAAGTATACAAGGTAATTAATTGAGGAAACATTACATCTATTTTAATTTTGAAACACAGAATTTTCTGATTATTTCTCAGAATAATCACTAACTTTACTTAATGATTTATCATACCTTTTTACAGGGTTTTTAATCCCTTCATTGTAGAAGCGTCACACTCCTCATGCATAGGTTGGAGGTATTTGAATAAGGTGGCCTAATGTTAATGCTTCTGAAAAACAGTTAACTGCGTTCTGTAGAGAAGACATTCCTCTGACAGATGCAAGATAAATTACACAGAAAGAATACCTTACAAGGCAGATAAAACATAAACATGGCTGTTAATTTCTGGAGGACCCTCATACTCAAACAATGCATCAAAAAGCTCAAGATGTCCAAGATTTGATCTCGACATTAATAGCCTCTTGTACTACTATTAGGATTACTTTTGTGATAGTGAGTTAGGCCTTGCGTCTTAGTGGCAAACGAATCTGTGAAAACGGGTCTGATTACCAGGCTTAGCAGGCCTTCCGTTGCTTCCGTTCCGTTTCCCCATATCCCAATATCCCCCCTCCCCCCCCCCCCCCCATCAGCAAACTTAATCTTGCAGGATAGAACAATCCATTTTCTCATTGCCCCCAATGCAGTGTTTCAGCTTCTGTTTCCATTCTGCTGGGCTCAGTGGTACGGAAAAATTGCTGCAGCAGGAAACTTGCGGTCCATTCAGTGGATCATGCGGAACGGATCAGTTTGAACAGACGGATGTGATCAGATCCATGGGTTAACATTGGATCCATTCTGATCCGTTCCGATCGGTTACCTTCTGATCCCGGAACGGTCCGTTTTTTTAGGTCTAGAAGACCAAGGGGTAGACTATGTAGGGGAACTACCAGTACTTGGGTTTGGCTTTAGTTACTCACAACTAATGCTAGGTAAGGTTATTAGTGGGTAGTTTGTAGCAGGGAACTCAAGTCAGTGTTAATATAGAAGGGGGGATAGGGTGAGGGAAAGGCCAAGTGTGTGTGTGTGGGGGGGGGTTTAGGGTTACAGTTGTTCAAGAACATCGATAAATAAATTATTCATGCAGAAGTGTGTGAGTTATTGGATCGGGTAACTGGTCTGTTATTGCGTGTATGGATCAGCCCCAGATGTGACACTGTATAGTTTGCCACCCTAGTTCATTTTTAAAGAACCTATGTTTGAGCAAATACCGTTCATTGATCTGCCCTTTTATGATTGTTTTAAGGGTAAAAAGCACAATGTGATTTCAATTGTACTGGAGTTGTAGTTAAGAAGATAGCTGTCTATAAATGCTTACATAAATTAAATCTTTAATAGATAAACTTTGATAACTGAAGAGGATAATTTATAATATGTGGAGATTATTAAGCCAAGTTGCACCACATTCGAGTATTTTTCTGTCACAAATTAAGATGATTTTTATGTACTACTTATTAATTAGATTGCCTGCGCCACAGCATGACAAATTGTCGGCTGTGGTTTTGGGGGGTGTAGCGCTGCCACCCAGGGACGGAGGAGGATGGGGGAAGCCTCGTTAGGATCCGGAAGCTTCCCCCTCCCGAGGTAAGTACACCACAGGGGACCTTTTTTCGTTACAGAGTCTCTTTAAGACATAGGCCCTGAACAAGAATGCAGATCAGATGTTTCTGACTGAAGTATGACTGAATTAGCAGCATGCTTGTTTCAGGTGGGTGATTCCGGCACTAATGATGCATGAAAGATTAGCAGGATTGCCAGGCAACTGGTATTGCTTAAAAGGAAATAAATATGGCAGCTTACATATCCTTTTTACTTCAGGTCTTTAAAGGTACATTCTTGGATTTTGGTTGGTGATGGTGAAGGAATTGCTAATAATACCGTGATGATGCAAATTTTAAAGAAAATCTGTAACGGAAAAAAGTTCCCCTGGGGGGTACTCACCTTGGGTGGGGGGAGCATCCGGATCCTATCGAGGCTTCCCCATCCTCCTGTGTCCCACGGCGGTGGCGATAAAGCTCCCCGAACAGCAGGGATGTAAATATTTACCTTCCCGGCTCCAACGCAGGCACAGTATCGGCTCTCCGCTCGGAGATAGGCGGAAATAGCCGATCGCTGTTGGGTAGAGTAGTACTAGTAGAGCGGACCCGACAGAGATCGGCTATTTTCGCCTATCTCCATGGGAAGAGCCGCAACAGCGCCCCCGCTGGAGCCAGAAAAGGTAAATATTGCACAGCCCGACAATTGTCGGCTGTGCGTTCCGTGGGCTGCAGCGAGACCGCTGTGGGACACAGGAGGACGGGGGAAGCCTCGATAAGGTCCAGACGCTTCCCCCTACTGAGGTGAGTACCCCCCAGGGGAACTTTTTCGTTACAGAGTCTCTTTAAGCAAATGTATGCAGCCTGGAAATGAACCAATCAAATGCAGTGCCTGTTGCACTCAGTTGGTCTGATTCCAAGTTGCACACATGCAAATGCCTCAAATCAGGGCTAATGATTTCATCCCTATAAGGTCTCTTTTCCACGGACAGTTCATAAGCAGTGAAATGCCTCTCAAACTCTCACAACTGCTTTCTGCTGCTTGGTAACTGCTCACTCCTGCCTGGTAACTGCTCACTGCTGTCTGTCAACTGCACACTGCTGCCTGGTAACTGCACACTGCTGCCTGGTAATTGCTTGCTGAGCACACAGCTTAACTGTCCATGGAAAAGAGGCCTAACAATCCTCCTTATATTGTGATATGACCCAAATTCGCAAATGGTGAACTTTAACAACCTGTGGCCATTGCGTTAACCGGCACAGCATTGTAAGTGCCGCCCCACCACTATCTACAGCCCCCACTGCAGGAGAAGCTGGGAGACCAGCCACAAATTTACCATTGGTTAACCATCCATGTGAGCAAAGCCAAAATCTACGATCCTGTAGCTCAGATGTAACAGGGCACGAAACAGACTGGTGTGATTTATCTCTGTTATTTCTGAAGCATTTCCTACAGCGGCTGCAGCCAGCATTGCTACTACCAGCAGGGAGTTGTACTTTGGCCTGCTAGAACGGATGACAATTACTTCACTGATCCAATTTACTGGAGATACTAAACTGCTTTCTGCTCACACAGCAGTATTCTGCCCCAGGTATTGATTCCACT
This sequence comes from Hyperolius riggenbachi, assembly GCF_040937935.1. Taxonomy (NCBI): domain Eukaryota; kingdom Metazoa; phylum Chordata; class Amphibia; order Anura; family Hyperoliidae; genus Hyperolius; species Hyperolius riggenbachi. The sequence goes on from NC_090656.1 coordinate 49,348,139, forward strand.
GACTGCAGCCATTCTGTTTGCTGAAAGCAGAGCTAATGAGCACAGCCCGGCTTACAGCAGGGCTTCTGTAGCTACAAGATTTGAAAGTCTTTTTCAAGTGCCATCGTTTAAAAGATATTTATCTGTAAAAATGTAGTGCATTGTCAGCTCTGAGTCTCTTGCAGTATAATATGGGAAGAACATGTGTAAACGCAGGCACACTGCAATACTTAAAGCCAACCTGAACAATGGATATATTTTGTTATAATAACGTATTTGTGTACTCTGTTGTAAAACCTGATTAGTCACACAGTAATTATACTTTGTCTCTGTGAAGTACCATTCTCCATATGTTCATAGTTGGTACTTGCCTGCTGCCAGTTAATAGACAGAAAGTGAGAATAACTTAAAGAGGAACTACAGTGAAAATAATGTAATAAAAAAGTGCTTCATTTTTACAATAATTATGTATTAATGATTTAGTCAGTGTAAAATCTTTTAAATCCCTGATTTACATTCTGACATTTATTACATGGTGCCATTTTTACTGTTGGCAGGTGATGTAGCTGCTGCATGCTTTTTTGGCAGTTGGAAATAGCTGTAAACAGCTATTCCCACAATGCAGCAAGGTTCAAAGACAGGAAACTCCTAAGAGTACGTACTCTAATATAGTAATTTCTTTGTGGGAGGGGTTTCACCACAATATCAGCCATACAGCGCCCCCTGATGGTCTGTTTGTGAAGAGTAATAGATTTTTCATGTAAAAGGGGGTATCAGCTACTGGTTGGGATAAAGTTCAATTCTTGGTCGAAATTTCTCTTTAAAGTGGTATTGTCATCCAAATTCAGCTATAGTCTAATGCTGGGAATACACCACGAGATTTTTTGGCAGATAGATGGTTCGATAGATAATTTCCGGCAGGTCCGTTATTTTTGATCATTTTTCTGATCGATTTCTCATGGAAAAATGATCGGAAAATTGATTGGACTGTAAATCTGCTGAAAAACCTCATTGTGTATTCCCAGCATAAAGCATTAAAAAAAAGCATAAAATTAACAGCTACAACCATCTGACCTGATGTCCCTGGTTAAAACTTATGATTTACACGTCATTTAGCCGCTAATTGATATGCCTGCCATAGCTGGGCAGAAGTATCAGATTGAGCTGGAAGTGTATGCACACAGTGTAAACAAGGCAGAAAAGCATCTGCTGTATCCAGGGGGAAAGCAGAGAACGTCATCTATTCTATTTGCTGAGTAGATATTTCTCTAGCAGTAGATCTGATAATTTGTCCTGCAACCAGCAATAATATCAGTTAAGGCCAATACAGATGTCGGATTTTTCTGAACGACGGGTCGTTTGAACGTCCCGTCGTTCAGTCGTCCACACGCCAAATCGGGCGTGTGTACAGACTGTCGTTCGTGTCATTAGACTGAGTTTGAGCGATCCGCCCAGTGGATCGCTCAAACTCAGTCTTATCACGCAAACGACAGTCTGTACACACGCCCGATTTGGCGTGCGGACGACTGAATGACGGGAAGTTCAAACGACCCGTCGTTCGGAAAAATCCGACGTCTGTATGGGCATATACCTTTAGTGAGGTGCAAATGTGCATTCAAAAGACATCAAAACAGTCTCATAGTATTTTATATTCATTTTTTCTGTATTTAATGTTTTAGAGGAAAATATTTTTTTAATGACAACACAACTTTAAGCCTGGTACACACATCCAATTTTGATTGGTCAATCACTGACCAATTTGCCCACCTCCATGTGGTATGAGAATTTACATAGACAATCTGTCCATGGAAGTGATAATATTGTCCAATCATTGGTCAATCAAAATTGGATGTGTGGTATACACTTCCAAATATGATTGGCCAATCACTGACCAATTTACCACATCCATGAAATATGAGGGTTTACCTACACAATCTGCTCATAATATTCAATATTTGTTGACCCTGATACTACATATAGGTGGTAAAACTGGTCAGTGATTGGCCAATCATTATTGAAAGTGTGCTCCGGGTTTTGGTACACATCCAATTTTAACCACTAGCCATGTCCGCGGCAGTATATCTAACAGGAAGGAAATATATCCAACAGGAAGACTGTTCCTGTCCCAGGGGCCTAGATATACGCATTCCACTCCCAATCGCTCCCGTGCTCGTTCTCACCATCGATCATTACAGGGGAGATCACTGAATGAGAACGCAGTTCCCATTCATTGATCTAAGTCCCCGTGTCAATAATCGCCTACAGATTATGAACACTATGAACAAATTGTGTAGGTAAGCTCTCATGCTACATGGAGGTAGTAAAACTGACCTATCATTGGTCAACCAAAAGTAGATGTGTGTACCAGGCTTTCTTTGTATGTGATTATGGTATACTAACTCTTGTTCTTTTTGCAGATATCAATGAGTGTGCAACACTACAGCCGTGTATTGGAGGACAGTGCATAAACACCCCTGGTTCCTTCAAATGTGTGTGCCCTCCGGGGTACAGACTACACAGCCACAATCCACATGTATGTCAAGGTAATTGAGTTCCCATGGTAAATTTAAGAGCATTGTCATCGCTTCATTTTTATATTAATTAGATATATTTGCATGGGTATGTGTGGTTTTTTCAAGGTTAAAATTATCATTTGCATGTCTTCATGTGTTGTTGTGCTGTACTTTTTTCATGGGTTGTACTTCTGTCCTCCTCAGCCAGAGTAATTTCAGGCCATTTTGGCACCCCAAGTGAGACAACCCAGGGAGTAATGGACTATATCCCCAGTGTAGCCATCATGTACACGTTATAACAAGTCCCCACATAACAAGTGCCACCACCAGGTGTTGTCTTTCTCCTCTTATTACAAATGCAGGCAAACCATCTCTCATATAGCTAGTGTGGTGCCCCCACATAACAAGCCGCTAACATGCTGTGATTCACCTCATTTCAAAAACCACTACAGATAAGGTGCTAGTGCAAATATAAATTCATATATATATGAATACACATACACAAAATCATTTTTGCACGTTCATATTTTTTGTGCACATATCATATCTTCATATTGAAGCTTATCTATATATATGAATTTATATTTGCACTAGCACCTTATCTGTAGTGGTTTTTGAAATGAGGTGAATCACAGCAATATTTTTATCCATAAATACAGTCGATGGACGTATGTCTTTTTTCAACCAAAATAACTATGTAACTATGTATACTTTTCTCTCAGGATTGTTTGTGGCTCAGTGTTACTTTACTTGAAATGATATTATGCAGGAGAACAGAGGCGCCAAAAGGATAAAAGGAAGCTAAATGAGCTTAAAAACCAAATTCTTGGTAAATAGAGGAGGTAGTGGTGAACTTACCTCCTCCAAGTAGACACACAACAACTGTAGATCCTCACCAGTGGAAATTTTTCAAGATTTGGTAGAAAGAGATTTGAAATCCTTAGCAGAAAGTAGTAGGATTAGGTATAATCTAACCCCCTTAGAGCGACAGGCATTGGCCAGACTTAAGTCGAGATCCGACATTGTCATTAGAAATGCGGATAAGGGGGGAGCGGTGGTTGTTCTCAATGCAACTGATTACAGGGCAGAAGCCTTGCGACAGCTTCAGGACCCAAATACATATATCCGTCTCCCCACGGACCCCACTTTTGATTTTAAACTTGAATTTGATCAACTTGTTTCCATGGGGGAATCGATGGGGTTACTGAAAAAGAATATGGCAGAATTCCTTAGGGTCCGGAGTCCAGTCATTCCCATCTTCCACCATCTCCCCAAGATACATAAGCCTGTCTCTCCACCTGAGGGCAGACCTATCGTGTCTGGCATTGGTTCCCTTGGGGAGAGGTTGGGGGAATGGCTGGACTCCCACCTACAGCCACTGGTTTTGAGGCTCCCCGGCCTTGTCAAAGACACCAAACATGTCCTTGCATCCCTTGATAATATACAGTGGAAATCACAATATAAATGGGTAACTCTCGATGTAAAAGCATTGTATTCTTCTATCCCCCACAATTTGGCTATTGTGGCCCTTGAGTTTCATCTCTCAAAGTACAGTTCGTTCTCGACTCCATTACAAGCATATATTCTATTGGTAACAGAGTTTCTTCTTTCACACAATTATTTTTCTTTTGATGGGGGGTTCTACCTCCAGAAGTGCGGAGCTTCTATGGGGGCAAAGTTTTCGCCCTCACTCGCGAACCTCTATATGGGGTGGTGGGAGGAGCTCCGCATTTTTGGAGAGACGAACCCCTTTTTGGACTCTATTGTTTGGTATGGTCGTTTTATTGACGACCTTCTTTTGATTTGGCAGGGGACAGATGAAGCTCTACAACAGCTTTGGTCATATCTTAATGATAATAACTTTAATCTGTCTTTTACTTATAAATCAGATGACATACAGATGGATTTCCTTGATATCACTCTCTGTGGATCGGGAGAATTTGGAACTATCAACACTAGAACCTATAGAAAGCCCTGTGCTGGGAACTCTCTGTTGCAGGCAACCAGCTGCCACCCGAAACATACTCTCAGGGGTGTCCCTGTAGGGGAATACATTAGAGCAAGGAGGAATTGCTCTACAGATGAGTTCACACTGCACGAGTTTTCTATCCTTAGGTCACGCTTTAAAGCGAGGGGTTACTCTGACCCAGATCTTGATAGGGCTCAGAGAATTGCTGCCTCTAGAGATAGAGAAACACTTTTGAGGGACAAATCCGATAGTACACGGGTCCAGAAGTCCAATGATGGCTCTATCAACTTCATAACTACATATAGCCAACAGTATGACAGGGTGGTGCAGGTCATCAAGAAATATATCCCTGTGCTATATGCAGATGATAAGCTACAACAAGTACTCCAACCAGGTTGTAGGTTCGCCTACAGGAAGGCCCCATCCCTGGGATCCACCCTCTCTCCCAGCCTCTTTCAGTCCTCTGCTGTTCCGGTGCGACATACTTGGTTGTCCACTACCGGATCGTACAGGTGTGGTTTCTCTTCCTGTAATTATTGTACTTACCATCATTCTTCACGTACTGTCTCATCCATGGCTAATCAGAGAAATTTTCCTTTACGCCAATTTATCAATTGTAACACGAAATCCGTTGTTTACGTGGTCACATGTACAATCTGCAGCCTGCAATATGTTGGCTGCACTACACGTTGTTTAAGACAAAGGATCTCTGAACATTTTAATGGGGCCTCGTGGAAAACGGATAATATTAGCAATGTGGCGAGACACTACAGGGAGAAACATGAGGGTAATATGAGGGGCTTCATTTTTCAGGGGATTGAGAGGGTTACTGTTTCTTTTAGACGAGGAGATGCTTACAAAAAACTACGAATAAGAGAAGCCTTTTGGATTCTACAGATGGGTACTAGGGAACCTGATGGCTTAAATGCCAGGTGGGATATTAATTTTATATACTGATGTCGTTTTACTGTTTTTCTATTTTTGTAATTTTGTACTTTTTTACCTTGCTATTGTATTTTTGTCATTATTGTCATTTTATATATAGTGTTATGGTGGACATATTTTTGCAGACCCTGATCTGTGCCTTTAAATTTAAGTCAGGCCTTTCCTCCCATGGGTGGAGGAATATACGCCCTTATGGGCGGTCTTGACAGTATATATGCTCCACCAAGATGTCAGTGTTTTAGGCTATGAGTAAGGATCTTATCCGAAACATGTCAGCCAAATTTCTGTATTTGCAAGTTGGATTCAAATAAAAACCCTTGGACTATACCAGCGAGTGTGCGGATTTCATCTTCACTGTGTTCCTGTCCTGCTGTCTGGCATCCAGCACCTTGCTTAAAGGTATCAGAGGTAGAGCGGTCTGTCTCCATTTGTACTAGACACACAACAACTGTAGTAAAGACAGTCAATATATTTTATTTATGAACTCCAAATATGCAACGCGTTTCGCAGGTTTGATCCCGCTTCATCAGGCAATAACAACGGAGCAATAGCATATGTGGTCAGTAGAAGAGCCAGGCACTTCTCATCTACAGAGAGCGACTTCTTATTCCTGAGTGGGGTCAGTAAAATCTCCCCACCTGCCTTTACAGTGGTTGCCTAATGGTAACCCTGGTTTGTGAGTATTACTATTTACTCTATCTAGTAACCATTTACCAGTACATATTACACTATTGGGGCTCTTGGTGTTCCTTGTTTTTACTTGAAATGAGTTATATATAATAACCGTAACACTGCTGACTCTACCACAACGTCTTGGGAGAATCTTGTATAATCTTTTTTATAACAATGGATATTATTCATTGCTGAATACATTAATATAGCGGTGCTCCCACTTCAATATTGATTGTACTGGGGGCCTTTTGCAGGCTTGTTCATGGCTGGCTTTGTTTTAATTGTTTTTAATTTTTGTTAGTTGGCTTCAAATAAACTTTACATACAAGACCTGATATACAGTGGTTTGCAAGAGTATTCGGCCCTGTAACGATTGGTGTCAGCACACAGAGAGAATCTTATTATTGGTGATCTGCAGTATCACCAACAATACAGATGTATACCTGATTATTGATGATCTGCAGAATCACCAATAATACAAGTATGACTAACCTCTGGACACCTAATAGGGTGTAGGTGTTTGGTGCAACTGTAGGCTATCTCCTGTGGGGCGGGAGACACAGATACTTCGACCAGAGACCACCTGAGGAGCAGGTGGCCCTTGGCTGTGCAGGAACTATCTCCTAAGAGAGGAGAAAGAGATAATCTGGCAGCCAGTGATTCCCTGGTAAACTGGGAATCAGACTGTACTGCAGCCAGAGGACTCCTATGGGATAGAGGCCCCTGGCTGTACTGCAGGAAGGACTCTCTGAGGAGCAGGAGGTCCCTGCAGCAAACTGACATTTGGTGGAATAGTGTCACGGGTAGTACAGACAGACTGAACACTCTAGGGATGAGTGACAGCCAGAAGGGTCGGGCAGGCCAGGTCGGCAATACACAAGCAGATAAGGTACAAAGACAGAAGGCTGATTCGGTAACCGGGTACAGGCAAGGTTGGCAACTGGTAGGCAGATGGGCAGAGGTACCAAATCAGATAGCAAGAGAGAGGTCGACCGAGCAAATGGTCATAACAGATATAAAGCACAATCCTAGTCTGAGGTGTGAGGTCCTTGGTCTCGACACCCAGGAACTAGTCTAAAGAATAACACAGTATCCTAAGCTTGGGTGTGAGGTCCTTGGTCTCAACACCCTGGAACTGGTCTAAGATATAACACAGTAATGACACAGTAATCCTAAGCTTGGGTGTAAGGTCCTTGGTCTCAACACCCTGGAACTGGTCTAAGGTATAACACAGTAATGACACAGTATTCCTAAGCTTGGGTGTGAGGTCCTTGGTCTCAACACCCTGGAACTGGTCTAAGATATAACACAGCATATAACAATAGCGTAACCTGGCTAAGTGTGAATTCCCAGGTCCACCTGGTTCTAACACACTGTAGGATCTGACTGAGGTCTGAGTGCTCACACGTAAGTATTCACAATGGCAGACAACCAGCAATTGACAAGCAAGATCTATATATACTTACAGTGCTGTGCAGCTCCGCCCGAGCCACTCAGCCAATCCAGAGTCCAGCTGGGATCAGCTGAATCCCCTTCTGCTGGTATAAATGTCCTGTCGTCTGGCGGGCGCACGCGTTGCTCTCCATCTGTGTGCACTAGAAGGTCCAGACAAACCAGACACATGTAGCTGTGCGGAAACCGCCGGTCTGAACGTGGAGACAGTCGCCCCGCCGCCAGGCCGCGCGGCGGCATCTCCGCTATTCATTACAGGCCCCCTTTAAGTTTTCCACATTTTGTCATATTACTGCCACAAACATGAATCAATTTTATTGGAATTCCACGTAAAAGACCAATACAAAGTGGTGTACACGTGAGAAGTGGAACAAAAATCATACATGATTCCAAACATTTTTTACAAATAAACAACTGCAAAGTGGGGTGTGCATAATTATTCAGCCCCCTTTGGTCTGAGTGCAGTCAGTTGCCCATAGACATTGCCTGATGAGTGCTAATGACTAAATAGAGTGCACCTGTGTGTAATCTAATGTCAGTACAAATACAGCTGCTCTGTGACGGCCTCAGATGTTGTCTAAGAGAATATTGGGAGCAACAACACCATGAAGTCCAAAGAACACACCAGACAGGTCAGGGATAAAGTTATTGAGAAATTTAAAGCAGGCTTAGGCTAGAAAAAGATTTCCAAAGCCTTGAACATCCCACAGAGCACTGTTCAAGCGATCATTCAGAAATAGGAGTATGGCACAACTGTAACCCTACCAAGACAAGGCCGTCCACCTAAACTCACAGGCCGAACAAGGAGAGCGCTGATCAGAAATGCAGTCAAGAGGCCCATTGTGACTCAGGACGAGCTGCAGAGATCTACAGCTCAGGTGGGGGAATCTGTGCATAGGACAACTATAAGTTGTGCACTGCACAACGTTGGCCTTTATGGAAGAGTGCCAAAAAGAAAGCCATTGTTAACAGAAGATCATAAGAAGTCCCGTTTGCAGTTTGCCACAAGCCATGTGGGGGACACAGCAAACATGTGGAAGAAGGTGCTCTGGTCAGATGAGACCAAAATGGAACTTTTTGGCCAAAATGCAAAACGCTATGTGTGGCGGAAAACTAACACTGCACATCACTCTGAACACACCATCCCCACTGTCAAATGTGGTGGCAGCATCATGCTCTGGGAGTGCTTCTCTTCTGCAGGGACAGGGAAGCTGGTCAGAGTTGATAGGAAAATGGATGGAGCCAAATACAGGGTAATCTTGGAAGAAAACCTCTTGGACTCTGCAAAAGACTTGAGACTGGTGCGGAGGTTCACCTTCCAGCAGGACAACGACCCTAAACATAAAGCCAGGGCAACAATGGAATGGTTTTAAACTTTAAAACAAAACATATCCATGTGTTAGAATGACACAGTCAAAGCCCAGATCTAAATCCAATCGAGAATCTGTGGCAAGATCTGAAAACTGCTATTCACAAACGCTGTCCATCTAATCTGACGGAGCTGGAGCTGTTTTCCAAAGAAGAATGGGCAAGGATTTCAGTCTCTAGATGTGCAAAGCTGGTAGAGACATACCCTAAAAGACTGGCAGCTGTAATTGCAGCAAAAGGTGGTTCTATAAAGTATTGACTCAGGGGGCTGAATAATTACGCACACCCCACTTTGCAGTTATTTATTTTTTTAAATGTTTGGAATGATGTATGATTTTCGTTCCACTTCTCCTGTGTACACCACATTGGCCTCAATTCACTAAGCTTATCGCCTGTCTTTAATAACGTTTCTAGAGTTATCACCATGGTGATGAGGCATGTAGTTTTCAGGAAACATTTTACCTCAGGCAAACCTAAAGTTAACTCTTTGATCCTTAAAATAACTCCAGAATTCTAAAGTTAAAGACAGGCTGTTAATTAACTGCATGTAAAATTAACTACAGAGGAGGTAACTTAACTACAGAAAAGGAAACTTAACTACAGTGGAGGTAACTTAAGGAATGAAGAGATAAGATAACTCTCTTACTGTGTGGAGGTAAGTTTTCTCTTGCCTTATCTCCAGCATGATCTTAGTGAATTGAGGCCTTTGTATTGGTCTTTCACGTGGCATTCCAATAAAAATGATTCATGTTTGTGGCAGTAATGTGACAAAATGTGGAAAACTTCAAGGTGGCCGAATACTTTTGCAAACCACTGTATGGCCTTTGCACCATTTTTTACTCTCTTATCCTAACTTTTATATAGAGGTTGCCCTTTTGCTTCTTATTGTATATTAGTGTTTGAAACAGGTCTATGACCTACTTCCCCCTTATACAAACTTTCTTGGTAGCAACATTGTTTGCATAATTATGTCTCCTCGTTCCTTTTCTGTTGTTTAAACATATAGCAAATGTAGTCACAATGCCCCCTCTATAGCAAGTACAGCCACATCATGACACATATAACAAATGCAGCCATAATGCCCCCTCCATAGCAAGTACAGCCACCTCATCACACATATAATAAATGCAGCCACAATGCCCCCCTCCATACAAAGTACAGCCACATCATGACACATATAACAAATTCAGCCATAATGCCCCCTCCATAGCAAGTACAGCCACCTCATCACACATACAGGATCTTCTCAAAAAAATAGCATATTGTGATAAAGTTCATTATTTTCTGTAATGTACTGATAAACATTAGACTTTCATATATTTTAGATTCATTACACTCAACTGAAGTAGTACAAGCCTTTTATTGTTTTTCTTATTGATGATTTTGGCATACAGCTCATGAAAACCCAAATTTCCTATCTAAAAAAATTAGCATATTTCATCCGACCAATAAAAGAAAAGTGTTTTTAAAACAAAAAAAGTCAACCTTCAAATAATTATGTTCAGTTATGCACTCAATACTTGGTAAGGAATCCTTTTGCAGAAATGACTGCTTCAATGCGGCGTGGCATGGAGGCAATCAGCCTGTGGCACTGCTCAGGTGTTATGGAGGCCCAGGATGCTTCGATAGCGGCCTTAAGCTCATCCAGAGTGTTGGGTCTTGCGTCTCTCTGCTTTCTCTTCACAATATCCCACAGATTCTCTATGGGGTTCAGGTCAGGAGAGTTGGCAGGCCAATTGAGCACAGTAATACCATGGTCAGTAAACCATTTACCAGTGGTTTTGGCACTGTGAGCAGGTGCCAGGTCGTGCTGAAAAATGAAATCTTCATCTCCATAAAGCTTTTCAGCAGATGGAAGCATGAACCCACTTTTGAACCAGAAACAGCGGCAGAAGTGCCTGACCTGGGCTACAGAGAAGCAGCACTGGGACTGTTGCTCAGTGGTCCAAAGTACTTTTTTCGGATGAAAGCAACTTTTACATGTCATTCGGAAATCAAGGTGCCAGAGTCTGGAGGAAGACTGGGGAGAGGGAAATGCCAAAATGCCTGAAGTCCAGTGTCAAGTACCCACAGTCAGTGATGGTCTGGGGTGCCATGTCAGCTGCTGGTGTTGGTCCACTGTGTTTTATCAAGGGCAGGGTCAATGCAGCTAGCTATCAGGAGATTTTGGAGCACTTCATGCTTCCATCTGCTGAAAAGCTTTATGGAGATGGAGATTTCATTTTTTAGCACGACCTGGCACCTGCTCACAGTGCCAAAACCACTCGTAAATGGTTTACTGACCATGGTATTACTGTGCTCCATTGGCCTGCCAACTCTCCTGACCTGAACCCCATAGAGAATCTGTGGGATATTGTGAAGAGAAAGTTGAGAGACGCAAGACCCAGCATTCTGGATGAGCTAAGGCCGCTATCGAAGCATCCTGGGCCTCCATAACACCTGAGCAGTGCCACAGGCTGATTGCCTCCATGCCACGCCGCATTGAAGCAGTCATTTCTGCAAAAGGATTCCCGACCAAGTATTCAGTGCACAACTGAACATAATTATTTGAAGGTTGACTTTTTTTGTTTTAAAAACACTTTTCTTTTATTGGTCGGATGAAATATGCTAATTTTTTGAGATAGGAATTTGGGGTTTTCATGAGCTGTATGCCAAAATCATCAATATTAAAACAATAAAAGGCTTGAACTACTTCAGTTGTGTGTATTTGAATCTAAAATATATGAAAGTCTAATGTTTATCAGTACATTACAGAAAATAATGAACTTTATGACAATATGCTAATTTTTTGAGAAGATCCTGTATAATAAATGCAGCCACAATGCCCCTGTGCTAGCAAGCACAGCTATCTCATCATACATATAACAAGTGCAGCTACAACGTTCCATACCAAGTACAGCCATCTCATCATACATTTATGCAACCATACTGTTCCCATATAACAAGTGCAGCCATACAGTTTTGTTATACCTATAATAGTTGCAGACACCCTGTTATGTCCCCCCTTTTAAAGAGAACCCGAGGTGTGTTTAAAGAATGTGATCTGCATACAGAGGCTGGATCTGCCTATACAGCCCAGCCTCTGTTGCTATCCCAAACCCCACTAAGGTCCCCCTGCACTCTGCAATCCCTCATAAATCACAGCCGTGCTGTGAGGCTGTGTTTACATCTGTAGTGTCAGTCTCAGCTGCTCCCCCGCCTCCTGCATAGCTCCGGTCCCTGCCCCCGTCCCTTCCCTCCAATCAGCAGGGAGGGAAGGGATGCAGGCGGGGACCGGAGTTCTGCAGGAGGCGGGGAGAGCAGCAGACTGACACTATAGAGATAAACACAGCCAGCTCTGACAAGCTGTTTGTCAGCAGCATGGCTGTGATTTATGAGGGATTGCAGAGTGCAGGGGGACCTTAGGGGGGTTTGGGATAGCAACAGAGGCTGGGCTGTATAGGCAGGTCCAGCCTCTGTATGCAGATAATATTCTTCAAACCCACCTCGGGTTCTCTTTAAGTTCAGCAGTTATGTTATGTTCTTCATACAAGTAGTTACAAATTACACCTGCAGAGTTTTTGCAAGAAAGTGCACTAAACTGTGCACACCTACCTGATACTGTGCCACCTGCTGGTAGTTCAACTGCATCAAACAAACCCATCTGCTTATGCCCTGTGTCTGTGTTCAACATTACAGTCTATTCAGCATTCCCCAAGGGGCACATCTCTACATAGCCCTTTGGTGACATGAATAACTTCCTGAACTGGTAACTGACTGTATTTAGCTTCACAGAGTATGACTCCCTGTTTTTCATTTTCTACAACTGCATTAACTGAGTGACTGTCGGTGGGCTCTGACACTTACACGTAAGAGTTTCTTTTAGGGCCTGAGTCTACTAAGACAGTTGTGGGCTCAAGCCCTAGGAATACTGTGGAATGACTTTTTCATATACATAAAACAATTAATGTTTTCCATGTACATAGCTCAACGGAAAGGGCGGCTTATTTCTCAACAAAAGTGGAATATTACTTTAATCAAGAATCATGTATTATTGACTTCTGTATTTTCCAGATAAAGATGAATGTTCCCTCTACCCGGACATTTGCTCACCTCATGGCAAGTGTGAGAATTTGGAGGGATCGTATAGGTGTATCTGTGACAATGGCTATGCACCTAGTGAGGACCAAAAGAAATGTGAGGGTGAGTAGGGAATGTGTGCACTTTCCATACAAATGTATATATTGGTTTCCAGGGACTATTTATTTATTGATTGTATTTATAAAGCGCCAACATAGTACGCAGCACTGGACATTAGTTTAGGTTACAGACAATATTTAGGGGTGACATACAGCAATATGACAATACAGGAATACAAGAAAAACCAGATCATGCAGCACAGTATGAGTACAAGGTAATGCTTAGTCAGTCACTGGAGGGGTGCATGGAGATTAGGCAAGTTAGGTTCACTCAGATGTATAGCATGGGTTCACAGTAATGGAGGTGTATGATCAGGTAGGACACAAAAGGAGGAGGACCCTGCCCAAAGGCTTACAATCTAGAGGGAGAGGTAAGGACACGAAAGGTAGGGGACCAGAGTTCAGCTGTGGGTTTAGAGCACTTGTGAGGGGTAGTAGGCCAGAGTGAAAAGGTGAGTTTTGAGGGCCTTCTTGGAAGATGTTGAAGGAGGGGGCTGCCCTAATGGGTGGAGGTAGGTAGTTCCATAGTGTTGGAGCAGCTCTTGAGAAGTCCTGGAGGCATGCATGGGACTGGGTGATGTGGGGGGCGGTCAGGCGAAGTTCATTGGAAGAGCGGAGTGAGCGGCTTGGTGTGTATCTCTGAGTAAGATCGGAAATGTAGGTTGGACAGGTTTTGTGGACAGATTTGTAGGTAAGACACAGTATCTTAAATCTGATTCTGGACTGGATAAGAAGCCAGTGGAGGGATTCAAGGAGGGGATAAGCCGTGGTGGAGCGATTGGAGCAGTGGATAATTCTGGCTGCCGAATTCATGATGGACTGCAGTGGGGCTATTCGGGTCATAGGGAAACCAGACAGAAGGGCATTGCAGTAGTCAAGGCAGGAAATTATGAGGGCATGGGTGAGGAGTTTGGTAGTGGCAGAGGTCAGGAAAGGGCGAATCTTACAGATGTTACGAAGGTGAAAGTTGCAGGACTTTGTGAGGTTTTGGATGTGGGGAGTGAAGGAGAGTGCGGAGTCCAGGGTGACACCCAGACAGCGGGCTTGAAAGGTAGGGCGAATGGTAGTGTGGTTAACAGTGACATGCACATCTGGGAGGTTCATGGATGGCCGGGGTAGGAAGATCATAAATTCCGTTTTGTCTAGATTTCGTTTCAGGAACCTAGCGGACATCCAGGAGGAGATGGCTGAAAGGCAGGAGGAGACCTTTTCCATGGTAGTGGTGGATATGTCAGGGGTGTGGAGGTAGATCTGAGTGTCATCTGCATACAGATGATAGTTAAAACCCATGGAGGAGATAACCTTGCCAATGGAGGATGTGTATAGGGTGAACAGTAGGGGGCAAAGGACCAAGCCTTGGGCAACTCCCACCGAGAGGTGGTTGAGGGTGGACGAGGACTCATTGAAGGCGGTCGTGAAGGAGCGGTTGGAGAGGTAGGATGAAAGCCAGGCCAGGGCGAGATCGCAAATGCCCATGGACTGGAGGGACTGGAGGAGCAGGGGATGAATGAAGCTGCTGAAAGGTCAAGGAGGAGGAGAATGGAGTATTTACCTTCAGCTTTAGCTAAGGCAAGATCATTGACCACTTTGGTGAGAGCAGTTTCGGTTGAGTGGGCAGGCCGAAATCCAGATTGCAGTGAGTCTAGCAGTAAGTTGGCATTGAGGTACTGGGTCAGGCGTTTGTGAACCAGACGCTCAAGGAGTTTTGAGGCAAAGGGGAGGAGAGAGATAGGGCAGTAGTTGGAGGGTAGCGAGGGGTCGAGGGAGGGTTTCTTCAGCAGGGGTAGTACAGTGGCCTACTTGAAGTCTGAGGGGGAAGGTGCCTGTGGACTATGGCCCTTATGCAATTAACTTTTTCACCTGAGTGTTTCCTTAGAGATATATTTTTTTAAATAATTCTTTAGCACTCTGAAATTGAAAAAGTACCCAAAAATAGATGAAAAATTACTATAAAAAGTTTTGCTTGCCGGTGGTTTAAAGGGTATTTTATTGGCAAGGGGTAAAAATATCCCTGGGGTGGAAAGTTCATTGCATATGGGCCATTACTTAGTGATACCCGTTAAAGTCCCACCAATCTGCCCTATTTTTTCCTATTTACTTTAACTTACAATGCTAAATCTGAGAGGATGATATAGGGCATTAAAGGGAACCTTAACCCTGGCACCTAAAAAAGTTTCACTTACCCGGGGCTTCCCGAAGCCCCCTGCAGCTGTCCTGTGTCCCCGCCGCTTCTCGAGTGTCCTCCGGTCACCGCTGCAAGTTAGTTTCGTTTTCGGTGAAACTTTAAGTGAAACTTTTTTTAGGTGCCAGGGTTAAAGCGGTATAAAACCCTGATATAATATTCAATAAAAACATGTTTTCCTACTTTTTATATGCCATACGGTTATCATATTTGCTTTTATGCATAAGTATTATTATTCATTTAGAAATTGCAAGTTCCCAAAGTACACTTTTTTTGCTCTGAGAGCTGACTTTGCGTTTTATCCATAACTGGTTTATTCATCTTTTTAATGTAAGCAGAAATGCTTTCTGAGTGTCTGACTGTCTGACTGTGTTCAGGAGAGTCTGCAGTGTCAGAGAAGTGGTTACTTAATTGTATAAAGTGAGGAATGTAAACACAAGATAACATTTTCTCCAGTTCGGATGCGTCCAGCTTTCCCGGCAGGGAGCTTGTAAGTCCTGTGTTGTGCTGTTCTAGTAAAAAAAAAATGGTGGTAGTATATAATATGCTGTAAATAATCTTTTAGAGCAAAGAAGAAATGCTGGGTTTCATTCCACTTTAAGGTTCCCTTTAACTTCAACATTTTCCCAGAGATTTTCAGTGCACAATAATTATTTACATCCATTCATGGTGCTGATTAACTGACTTTTTTGTTAATTTGCCATGAACATATATTGGTGCAAAATAAGTCCTTTAACCACCTTGCCGGCTATCCCGAGCTGAGCTCGGGGTAACCCGCCGCGGAGGATTGCTCTGGCCCTGCTGGGCCGATTTACATAATTTTTTTTAAATCACGCAGAAAGCACTTTACTTGCTGCGTGTTACCTGTGATCGCCGCCGCTCGCCACCGATTCGCCGCTACCCGCCGCATTAGAGGGCCCCCCCCCCCGCCGAGACCCCGTGCGCAGCCTAGCCAATCAGTGCCAGGCAGCGCTGAGGGGTGGATCGGGACTCCCGCTGACGTCACGACGTCGATGGCATCATTGTGATCGTCGCCATGGTGACGGGGAAGCCCTAAAGGAAATCCCGTTCAGAACGGGATTTCCTTATGGGTGAGTGCGCCGGCGGCGATCGGAGGGGGGGAGGGACGCCGCAGGGAGAGGGGCATCATGTAGCTAGCGCTAGGCTAGCTACATGATAAAAAAAAATGCAAAAAAACCTTCCCGCGGCCGCGGGAATTAGAACGGCAAGGAGGTTAAAGAACAACTGAAGCGAGAGGGATATGGAGGCTACCATATTTATTTCCTTTTAAGCAATACCAGTTGCCTGGCAGCCCTGATGATCCTCTGCCTCTAATACTTTTAGCCACATACCCTGAGCAGATCAGGTGATTCTGACATTATTGTCAGATCTGCCAAGATTGGCTGCATGCTTGTTTCTGGTGTTAGGACACTACTGCAGCCAAAAAGATCAGCAGGGTTTCCAGACAACTGGTATTGTTAAAACGAAAATAAATATGGCAGCCTCCATGTTCTTCTCATTTCAGGTGTCCTTTAAAGGGAACCTTAACTGAGAGAGATATGGATGTTTCTTTTTAAACAATACCAGTTGCCTGGAAGCCCTGCTGATCTCTATGGCTGCAGTATTGGCTGAATCACACACCTGAAACAAGCATGCAGCTAATCCAGTCTGACTTCAGTCAGAGCACCTGATCTACATATTTGTTCAGGGGCTGTGAGTAAAAGTATTAGACACACAGGATCAGCAGGATAGTCGGGCAACTGGTATTATTTTAAAAGGAAAAATCCATATCAGTCTCAGTTTAGGTTCCCTTTAAAGTGAACCTTAAGTCAGGAAAAAAAAATGAGTTTTACTCACCTGGGGCTTCTACCAGCCCCCTGCAGCAGTCCTGTGCCCTCGCAGCCACTCACTAATCCTCTGGTCCCCCTCTGCCAGCTAGTTTCGTTTTTGCCGACAGGCCCGTCAGGACTGGCCACGCGTAGCTTTTTCCGCATTCCCGACTGCAATTAGCGCTATTGCGGGCCGCAATGCGTACAAAAATACGCGTTGCCGCATATCTATGCGTGCGTAATGCGGCAATGCGTATTTTCGTACGCGTCGCGGCCAGCAATAGCGTTAATTGCAGTCGGGAATGCGGAAAAAGCTACGCGTGGCCAGTCCTGACGGGCCTGTCGGCAAAAACGAAACTAGCTGGCAGAGGGGGACCAGAGGATTAGTGAGTGGCTGCGAGGGCACAGGACTGCTGCAGGGGGCTGGTAGAAGCCCCAGGTGAGTAAAACTCATTTTTTTTTTCCTGGCTTAAGTGTCTCTTTAAGTATAAGTAAAACACTATTGTCTTACTTTTGTCCATTGGTTATGTTCTATATCTTGTTGCAAAAATTGCTACATTATAGCCAGGAGAACAGCAGTAGAAGCTGATGCCCAAGGGAGCTGTGCATGAAAGAGAGGGGATACAGTACATGGATGATGCACATGGAAGAGGGGGCTGCACATGGAATGGGAGGGGCACAGCTGCACATGGAAGGGGAGCCCCAACATACTAGGCCTAGGGGCGGAAAAAGTATAAATCCAGCCTTGGTTATCAGGATTCAGCATTTTCATCTGGGTATTAGCAGTTATCAGCCAGGAATCATGGGATGTGTGTAGTCCTGTGTCCAACAGACTTGTGGTACAGGACGTAGCATCAGACTTGTGGTTACCTCCGCAGCAGGGAGCGGAGAGGCCGCCGCTTCCGTGTCTGAAGCGACCGCGGATCTCACCGCATCTTCTCAGTCATTTCCGTCTGGCAGGACAGGTCTCTCCAGGGTACATCTGAGCAGGGCAGTGCATGCGCGTGCCAGGAGACAGGACCATTATGCTTTGAGCTGACAGTGCAGGACCGATCACCGCTCCTGATTGGTTGATGTGCGCTGGGCGTAACTGCGAGGTTACCTGTCTGTATTTAAGACCTGAGCTGTCAGTAGCTCATTGTCTGCTGTTGCTGATACTTTGCGGTCAAGCTCTCAGACCTTAGTCAGTTCCCAGTGTGTTTGATCCGGCAGGACCCCGGGGATTCACACATAGCTAGGACTATTATTATACTTGTAATAGTAATTATTATCATTGTATATTGATTATTTGTGTATGACTCTTTGCCTGAACCTTTGACTCCGCTCTCTGCCTCTCGATTCTGTACTCTGCCTATCTGATTGCTGCCGACCTCGGCCCGACCCCAACTCTGATATTGCCTCCTGATTCTGTACCTTCGCACATCTGATCTGTTACCGACTCCGGCCTGTTTTCTCACTCCGCTTTTGCCTGACGATTTTGTACTGCTTCCTGACTGATCTGTTACCGATCTTGCCTGTACGACTACTCTACTAAGTGATAGTCCCTACAGCCAAGGGCTATCACATAGGAGTACTCCTGTGTTACTGTGCACAAAAACACGTGTGATCACACTCTAAATAAAGTACTGACTACTGTGCTGTTAGAGCTGTTACTGATCATTACACCCTGCTGTTAGGATAAGGCTGTGGGCTAGAATAGTGATGTTGTTGTGCTATTTAAAACTCTTGAAGCTGTCTGCAAGCTTTATTTTTAAAAACTTATCAGTAGGTGTAGATGGGCTATTTTCTTGGAGCTCAGAGTTCTTCAGCCATGAACCATCTTTGCAAACTGACCCCATACCTTGCTGCGCTGTTACTATTATGACTTCTGCTGTATATTAGGCTGTTTTTTTATGTTAATTCTACTGTTGAGTGACTTTTTTTGTGGTTTATTGTGTTTGTTGTTATAACACGGACTTCCTTCTCATGCTTGCTGTGTGTATTCTCTGTTGCAGAGATTTCCCGTGGCCTGGACCTCAGAGACTGCTTCCTAACTCTGGATGACACTCTGTTCTGTGACAGTGTTCTAGCTGTGAATGTAACAAAGGAGCAGTGCTGTTGTTCTTTGGGGGCAGGATGGGGCGACCATTGTGAAATATACCCTTGTCCTGTGCACAGCTCAGGTACATATTGCATCTTTAGCATGTATTTTTGACACTGTGCATCTTATTGTCAAAAGCCCACTTCAAGAATGAATGATTTTTTTAAACCCGTCTCTCTTCCTTTAACAGAATATAGGGTCCCCCATTACCCATACCTCTCATATGACAAGACAAGACAAATAACACTTATATCGCGCTTTTCTCCTGGCGAACTCAAAGCGCCAGAGCTGCAGCCACTAGGGCACGCTCTATAGGCAGTAGCAGTGTTAGGGAGACTTGCCTAAGGTCTCCTACTGAATAGGTGCTGGCTTACTGAACAGGCAGAGCCGAGATTCGAACCCTGGTCTCCTGTGTCAGAGGCAGAGCCCTTAACCATTACAATCATATCCACCAATGGGTTTCACTACCACTAAGGTCACCCTCCTACACTGCTCTGATCACATTATCCAGCTCCCTTTGCACCAGCCTGACTGGGCCCTTTTACACTTAATCAGTTGGTGTGCGTTAGTGTGCGTTAGTATGCGTTAGTGTGCGTTAGTGCGTGTTGGTACGCGTTTTTTCCATAGCAGTGCATTGGAAAGAAGATTTCAGTTAAAACGTGTAAGGGCCCTTTTACACTTAATCAGTTGGTATGCGTTAGTTTGCGTTAGTATGCGTTAGTGCACATTGGTACGCGTTTTTTCCATAGCAGTGCATTGGGAAGAAGATTTCAGTTAAAACGCGTTAAGTGTGAAAGGTGCCATAGGAAAACATGGGACCTACTTTGAAAATCAGTTTTCTTTCCGTTTTAACTGAGAGCAACTGATTAAGTGTAAAAGGGCCCTTAAAGGGAAGGTTCAGGGAGGGTGGTTAAAAAATAAAAATCAATTTCCACTTACCAGGGGCTTCCTCCAGCCCGTGGCAGGCAGGAGGTGCCCTCGCCGCCGCTCCGCAGGCTCCCGGTGGTCTCCGGTGGCCGACCCGACCTGGCCAGGCCGGCTGCCAGGTCGGGCTCTTCTGCGCTCCAAGGCCCGGCACTTCTGCGTCCCACGCCGGCGCGCTGACGTCATCGGACGTCCGCCGGGCTGTACTGCACAGGCGATTTTTCGCTAGAAATTGGACAGTTAGTGGCCACCTTTAGGAAACCACAAAAGAGAGGAGCAACAGCTTTAACTGGCACACCACTCTCAATTTGTTTAGGTCGGTTTTACACCTGGCCATGACGTTGCGGTGTGATGCTCCGCCCCATCGCATCGCAAGAGAACTATATTCATATGACCCTGCGTCAGAGTGCACCAATAGGGTCATATGCATAGCTCTGCACCACTCCCCCATCATGCCTCTCACCTTGTGACGTACTACCTGCTGGACAGGAAGTAGGTCACTGGGATTCCCTAGTTTCCCCGTCATTATCACATCGTTCCATGCATGGGCACTGCCCTGCGGCTGCCAACGGATTTACATTTTCTTCATCTACCATTCACCTACATGCATTCTTCCGCCGCTGCAGTGCCGGAGAAGTCGGCGGTGATGCACTGTTGACTTTGCAGCGGCTCATCAGTGAATTGGGCACATCCGATGTGACACAACGGGGTCAGTGTGCTAGGCCCCATATACTTTCATTGCTGTTGTTGTCAGGGTTTTCTTAATTTTTTAAAAGCACTTAGTGAATGGCAGTTGCTCTGTCCAAATGCCAAAAAAAGTGTACGGTGAGCAGGGAGACTGGCCAGCATCTTTATATAAATCATTTTCAGAGAGTATCTTTATAAAGAATACAGGCCATGCTGAGAATCCCCTATGGAGAGATGGACTAGCCCAAAACCTGTCGCTTCTGTCAGATTTCTACTACTTACTTTAAGTGACAGCATCATAGGAGAGAAGTAATTTATGGCTCATTTTACTCTGGAAGAAACGTCCTTTTTATTTATAAGTGTTTACATATATTTTACATTTTAAGCTTTTTGCGACAGTGGTCCTTTAAAGAGGGGCAGTTATGATTTAGTGAACCGCAGGGGAAAGCACAAAGACAGCTGACAAATACAGCATTATGACAGCACCATATTGCATAGACAAAACGTGCTGACACTCAAAATAGGTGCTAAATGCAACCTCCAGTCCAATAAATGTAAGAACTTTGTATTTTTCTGATCTGTTTACGTTATGTTTTCATCATGCGTTATATTTTCAGGTGAATTCCTCACACTTTGTCCTGATGGAGTTGGATTTATTGTGGACCTCGATATTATGAGTTACGGTCTTCCCACATATCGCGGTAAGGGAGAGCTGTTTGAAATATAACTCCACTTTCATTTATAAAAATGTAACATTTATCATTGCCACACAAGCCATTTATTATTCATATTTATATATTAAATAATAATAATTAAATAATAATAATGTTATTATTATTATTATTATAGCCAGTTATAACTTTATAAAACTGACAGAAATACAAGTAGGAATCTTAACAATGGCAATGGTGCATACAGTAGTAAAGATTGGCAATAATCTAAAAAACCATGTAGTTAAAGGGAATGTACAGTGTTTTATTTTTTTTTTCTGATCAAGAAAATACAAAATTACAAATGACTGTATTATTTTTGATTGGTAACTTATCTCACAATAATCTTGCTTTACTGGTGCTGTGATGTTTTACACACTGCAAATCCTAGCTAAACAGATTGCTACAGATCAAACTGTAAGCATTGTATCCATTAAAGAGAACCCCCAGAGTAAAGAAGAAAACATTGCAGCCTGCAAGTAAAAAAAAGTTATATTTACTTGAGAAGCTTTGTCCCGCGAAGCCATCCCATTACTGTAGTAAATCTCTTGGCGTTTTTCTCTGGGAGAGAGGGGTGGCAGGGCCAGGCGCCGGAAGTCAGGTGATACAGGGTGTTTGGGGCGGCCTGCCATGCCCCCTTGCCACGCCCTCTTGCATGGAGATTTTAAAAACATGTCTGATCACGCTTTTCATTGGTAAACTGTCCAAAATCAATTGAAAGCGAATTAATCAGATATACTAGTTATAGTTAGCAGCAATAGTTGTTTTGCAGTTGATCAAATCTGCTGGAAGAATCTATATTTGTAGAGGTTTGTTTACTACACTCATCACCGCTTTAATATTAATGAGGGTAAAATGGACACACCAGTGGGCCAACACTTCTGTGAACCAGGACACAGCATGCAAGATCTCAAAGTACTTATTCTTAAAGTGGATCCGAGATGAACGTTTACTCATTGCATAATTGTGTTCCTTTCCTATTGTTTATAGGGCATTCCTCAAGCCAAATAATTTTTTGTTTTTGTTTTAATACTCTAATTTCCTATAAACTAAACAAGCCACTCCCACAGGTTTTCAGAGAGCCAAGGCACTTTCAATCAGTAGCAAGGGCTCATGGGAGCTCAGTCTGGGCAGGAGGAGGGGGAGGTATTACTAGCCAGAGATTTCAAAGGCAGAGGGGAGGAGGGAGGAGGAGGGGGGATTAGGTTTTTTTTGCTCAAGATGCAGATAAGCCTGCCTCTGTGTAATGTTTACAAACAACATGGCTGCTGTCATTGTATCACAGGAAGAAATAATCATATTCTATTAAAGCTGTGCGCAGCTAGATTTGCTGTGTAAACTATCTAAACTTTAGATAACATATATAGACAAGTTACTTGTTATAGTAAGTTTTTCATCTCGGATCCACTTTAAGAGTAACTTAAAAAATGATCAATCAAGAAAAATTTCTGAGTACAAATGAAAATGTTCAAGACATTAACAGAAGGTTTAACTTGTGGAACAGGATTCATGACACCTTATTCAACATAATTGACTTGGCTTCATGATCTTCAGAAACTTGCTAGGTTTCATATGTGCCTGCACAAACTCACTGGCTCCAGCCTGCTGATCACCTGACACCTAACGGATAAACAGTAACCAGCACAACTGCCATCTTTGTGTTTACTATTTACCTACATCAGTGGTTTACTTCAGCTAACATCTGGAAATATGCCTGAAGAAGGGAACTAGATCCCAGAAAACTTGCATAATATAACTCTATCAGTTAGCCATTAAAAGGTATTATTTTTTTTACAAAACATTGTTTTTTCTACGTATATATTAACTACAACAGTAAAGCAATATACATTTTTATTTATAATCAAAATAGGTGGAGCTCTAAAATTCCAAGACTGATGATTTAAAGTTTTTTAAAATAATCTAAAGTGAGAGAACTACAGACGCTGCCATCTTCATTCCCTTATAAACAATTCCAGTTGCCTGGCTGTCATCCTGAGTTTTTCACTTTTGTTAACTGCTTCCGGACGGTGGTGATTGAAATCTACACCCTGTTTGTGGCTGCTTATTCCTGCCAGGGCATAGATTTTAATCACCGCTGCTGCTCTGTCTACTTGCTCTCAACGTTTGCGCCGATATCTTCGTCGCTGCACCAACTCACTCTGCTGTCACACTGACAGCAAAGCTTCAGTATATCGGACAGGACACTGCGATTGCTGTGAGCCAATCAGCTCAGAAATCACATTTCTTAAAAGGGCATAGATGGTTCTGTTCTTAAAGGAGCCAGAGCTGTCTGGTCCAAAAGTGGTTTAAAGAAAACCTGAACTGAAAATTAAAAGTCAAAATAAGCATACACAAGTCATACTTTCCTTCCATGTAGTCTACTCCTCAGTGTCTTTCTCCTGTCCCGCGTCCTATTTGTTCACTGTGATCAAGGGAATTTTCCGTCCTCCATTTTGAAAATGACCATTACCCATAACAGCTTTCTGGTCAGCACACAGTTAAACTGTAACATCGCCCACTTGAGCCATAGGGAAACATGGACATTACCTGGTACATCCGTTTTCCTCTCAGCTATAACTGACAGCAACTGATATTTTACTGACAGCAACTGATATATTTCAGATCTGACAAAATATTGTCAGAACTGGAAGGGATTATTGTCAGAAGAAAATGGTGAGCTTCTGAGAGGAACTGATGGCAAGGTAACTATGCAATGTTCATTTGAAGCTACCTCATGTGTTTATTTTAAATATTTTACTCAGTACAGGTTCTCTTTAAGAGTACCTAAAAAAAAAAAAAATACTAAGGGCTGCCTGGGATCCTCCTGCACATTGGGGCTGCGATCCACTTTTGGCACAAACACTTGTGCATAAGCGGCACTAGCTTTCTGCGCAGACGCAGCCATACTCACGCAGGTGCAATATGGCCACGTGTTGGTAGTACACTCCTATAGCTAAGCTAAGCAAGAATTTATTTTTGGAGTAGGGTTTGTACCACCAGGATTCATGGACAAATATAGCTGAGTGGTAGGAGACCATGTTGTTGGGTAAATGTATCAAGTGGTAACATGTAGATTGCAAATAGCAGTGGGGATAAGATTGAGCCTTGTGGCGCTCCAAATTTTAGACCTACATAGTTAGACATAAAGGGCCTAGGAATACTCTTGTGTTCTGTCAGTCAAGAAAGATCTGAACCACCAGAGGACTAAACCACTGATGCCACAGTACTCCTGAAATCTGTCAAGCATGATTTCATGGTCAACTGTATCGAAAGCTGCTAAGAGATCCAGCAGGATTAGGATGGAGCATTCCCCTCTGTCCCTTGCCACGAGCAGATCGTTGCAGGGGTACATACGAAAATGGCGCCTGCGAATAATGGCGCACGGTGATGCCGCTAATCCGTCTTCCATTTATTGTTAATTAACGTTAACACTAAATCGTTAATTACCATTTCAAAAGCGTCTTCTCAAAAACATTAACTAATGTTTGTATTGATATTAATAACTCTAACGCTCTTAATAGTAATCTTTATTTAAAGTTATTTTTTACTTGACTAATTGCTATTTTTTATTTTCAAAGTCAAAGTGTATTAGAGTTAATTAACATTAAGAGTACTGTACATTACAGGTACAAATTAGCTAACGTTATTAAAGTTAAGATTTTTTTTTTTTAACCTCCAATCCTCACAGTGTATTAAAGTTAGTTAACGTTTACAGGACTGCACATTACTTGAACAAAGTTAATAACGTTAGTTAACGTTTACAGTACTGCACATTACTTGAACAAAGTTAATAACGTTAATTAACGTTTACAGTACTGCACATTACTTGAACAAAGTTAATAACGTTAGTTAACGTTTACAGTACTGCACATTACTTGAACAAAGTTAATAACGTTAGTTAACGTTTACAGTACTGCACATTACTTGAACAAAGTTAATAACGTTAGTTAACGTTTACAGGACTGCACATTACTTGAACAAAGTTAATAACGTTAGTTAACGTTTACAGTACTGCACATTACTTGAACAAAGTTAATAACGTTAGTTAACGTTTACAGTACTGCACATTACTTGAACAAAGTTAATAACGTTAGTTAACGTTTACAGTACTGCACATTACTTGAACAAAGTTAATAACATTAATTAACGTTTACAGTACTGCACATTACTTGAACAAAGTTAATAACGTTAGTTAACGTTTACAGTACTGCACATTACTTGAACAAAGTTGATAACGTTAATAACGTTAATATTGTTTTTTTAAATCCTCAATCTGGGACATCCTTAGAATTTTTAACAGTGTTACATTAAATCCATTCACCG
Organism: Hyperolius riggenbachi; assembly: GCF_040937935.1. Taxonomy (NCBI): domain Eukaryota; kingdom Metazoa; phylum Chordata; class Amphibia; order Anura; family Hyperoliidae; genus Hyperolius; species Hyperolius riggenbachi. The sequence goes on from NC_090656.1 coordinate 49,373,950, forward strand.
TTTTGCAGTTAAATAACGCCTGCTGTTTGACTTATGTACGACGCTATTTATAAATAACGGCACTGTGCGCCATCTTTCTTCATTTTTCTCTGTGCACCATTATTATGCAGTACTATTGTTAAATAGCGTTAATCGTATGTTTTCAATGCGGCGCCATTTTAAACCATAGGCACTGTGCACCATTATTCTCTGATCCGCATTGCAGACCTGGATGAGGGCTACTGTGTTTCTTGAAACCAGATTGTAGAGGGTCTGAGATGTTGTTTCCTAACAGCCTGGCTTCAAGTTTCAGATAGACAGCTTTTTCAATAACTTTCCCTAAAAAGGGGAAGGTTGGAGACAGGTCTGTAGCTGCTCACTGCATCTGGATCCATGAAAGGTTTTTTTGAGAAGGGACTTGATGATTCCTTCTTTTAGAGAGGTAGGAAGCATCCTTGCTTGCAGGGAGCAATTTACTATTTTGTCAAATTCTGGGCCAAACAGGTCAGGGCATTTCAGCATGAGCTTAGTTGGTCCAGGTCACAGATTGTCTGGCAGAGGTGTTTGAAATCTCTTCTTCGCTAATTCCTTTGTAATCAGACCATTGTGTTAGGTTGTTCTTGCATCTATTATCAGACATTGTATAAGTCTTATGCTGGGAATACACAGTTCGTTTTTGAGGCAGATAGATAGTTAGATAGATAATTTCCGACATGTCCGATCTCCCGTTTGATTGTTTTGCCGCTCGATTCCTGATAGAAGTGAATGGAAAAGTTAATAAAAACTAGCGGAAACTAAGTCGAAGAATCAACTGTAGAATTGAGCGGCAGAAACGAACCGTGTATGCCCAGCATTAGGGCTTGTTGCCACTAGCCACCGAGCATGGCGGCACTTCCTGGTCTGCGAGCACGCAGACGAATCCCAGAAGCCATGCACGACTATGGGATTCTCTGCCTCCCGCACGAAAAATGCTGCAATGTCATCCGACTCACTAAGGCAAGTGATTTGGATGGCGGCAGCATTATCAACTATGGCAGAGTTTCTTGCGGGGAAACTCTGCAGATTCGGTCCGATTTCTGCTGCAGTGGAAACGGCCCTTAGGCGCTGCAGACTGAAAGAGAGACAACATAGAGGTCACTGTCAGAAAAGTAACAGGCAAATTTCTCCCATAGGTCCTTTGAGAAGTTTATACAATTTTTGTGACAGGATGGGTTGCAGAGACCATCAACTGTGTGCAGGGGCGTAACTAGGTCCCACCGGGCCCCCCTGCAGATTTTCAGAGCAGGCCCCCCCCCTCCCTGGGGCCCGCTCGGGGCCATTTTGTGGGGGCTGGAGGGTTGGCAGCATGAGGGGAAAGCCGTGGCCACAGTCGGCGGGGAGAGGGGAAGTTTCCCCCCCCCCTCTCCCTCACCTCGGGGCACTCCCCTCTGCGCTCCCCTCCAGCTTAAAGAAGTGTCCGTGGGCAGCGCTAACAGCGGCGAGCAGCGGCGGCAGCAAACAGATACATACCTTCCGTGCGCTCCAGCCAGTGCGTTCCTCTCGCTAGCCTCTGACACGACTTCCTGTTATACCGTAAGTCGCGTCAGAGGCTAGCGAGAGGAACGCAGGCTGGAGCGCACAGAAGGTATGTATCTGTTTGCTGCCGCCGCTGCTCGCCGCTGCCCACGGACACACATTTAAGCTGGAGGGGAGCGCAGAGGGGAGAGCCCTGAGGTGAGGGAGAGGGGGGGGGACTTCCCCTCTCCACGCCGACTGTGGCCACAGCTTTCCCCTCATGCTGCCAACCCTCCAGCCCCCACAAAATGGCTCCGTGCGGGCCCCAGGGTGGGCCCCCCCCCGCAGGAGCAGGGGCTGCAGGCCCTATTGTTACGCCAGTTACTGTGTGGAATAATTGGGCCAGCTTGTTGGCGACCTTTGCGATCTCCTGTGATAGAAAGGAGGATTACTTATTGGTAGCTTTCCAGGTGGGATATCAGGTTGTGTTTGTCTTTTAAGTTCTGAGATTTGCGCCATTTTCTTTCTAGTCTGCGCACTACTTTTTTTTAGTGTTACTTTCTGTAAACTGTATATCTTGAAGCTTGAATCTCAATTGTTTCATAACTGTAGTCCAACTGCCATCATTTTTCTTTTCTAGATATTGACGAGTGTGAATTGTTTGGACAAGAAATCTGTAAAGAAGGAAAGTGTGTGAATACACAGCCGAGCTATGAGTGTTACTGCAAGCATGGCTACTACTATGACACTCGCTTACTACAATGCATGGGTGAGTATCGGAGAAACTGGCAGTTCCGACAACAAACCACATAGCACAATGTTAGACAAATCCATCCTGGTGTGGTCATAGATACTGTACAGCACAAACACCTCAAATGTTATCCTATCTCTTTGAGTTCCAGTGTTGGTCACATGGCTGTTGCCTTGGCATCCGGATAGGCCCTAAGGGATGCAGAAGGTGAGACTGCACCAGAGTCTCTATGGCAGAGGGTTCCTCTTTCAATTGCTGTATTAGCTCTTCATTGGTGCCATACTGCTAATGATCACCTCTATATGTGCTTTGAACAGTGGTAATTATTAACCTACTGTTCCCTCCCCTGCTTACACCTGCAAATGTGCCTGCCAGTTTTGGAGCTCCATTTTATTTGTTATGTATAGGGCACCATGGTGGTGTAGTGGTTAGCGCTATCGCTTTGCAGCGCTGGGTCCCCGGTTTGAATCCCAGCCAGGTCAACATCTGCAAGGAGTTTGTATGTTCTCCCCGTGTCTGTATGTTCCTCCTGGCACACTGGTTTCCTCTAGCATCCCCCCAAAAAACATACAGATAAGTTAATTGGCTTCCCCCTAAATTGGCCCTAGACTACAATACATACACTACATGATACATCCATAGACATATGACTATGGTAGGGATTAGATCGGGGTCAGGAACCTTTTTGGCTGAGAGAGCCATAAACACCATATATTTTAAAATGTAATTCCGTGAGAGCCATACAATATGTTTCAAACTGGGACAGTGCACATGCGCAGCAGAGAGCTCACGTCCCTGTTGCCATGGTGATGTGTATACAGTTGATCCACCACGCAGCGGAAGTGTCAGACACGTCTTCAGCAATTTCCCCGAAAGCCAGACAGGAGAAATTCCACCTAACAGGAGCTTGTACAATTAGCTAGCTGACTTCAGGGTTGATTCACTTTGTAGAACGACATCCCATATAACAATATTCATGATCTTTATTCTATATACTGTACTCTAGAGATATCATTACAATGTGCCTTGGCTGTGATTTATGCTGTACATCTCTTGCCCTTACAGATGTAGATGAGTGTGTTGATGAGTCAAACTGTGTAAATGGCCAGTGTATCAACACTCGAGGCTCCTTCTACTGCCGCTGCCCATCACATATGCAGTACCATACAGAACACAAGCGTTGTGTGCCCACTGCAGAACTAGGTAAGTCCCAGGTTATCAGTGTCCCTATGTTGTTTCCCAGGTTACTAGAACCCCTGTACTGTATCTCAGGTAACCAGTATCCTGTAATCATGTCTCAGCTTTCAAGTATCAATGTATTTTGTGGCAGCTTTCCAGTACCTCTGCATTGAGTCCCATCATGTCCACAGTTGCATTGTTTTCCAGGTTCCCAGTATTTTTGTATTGCTTCCCAGCTTTCTGGTGCCTAGGTTGTCAACGTGAGGTGTTCACAATCCAAGGATACTTCTGGTAGGTCCAGGGAGTACTTGGGCTTGATGCAGTTCTTTAAAGAGGAACTGTAGTGAAAATAACATAATGAATAAAATTACTTATTTTTTACAATATTCATTTTAATAGCATGCCTTATCAGAGTTAACATGTGTTATCATAGTTAACACACCTTATCAGAGTAGCATAGCGAGCGCTATGAACTTATGCCTGCTAATTGGCAGTGACGAGAGCTCCACTCGTCCTGCCCTGAGCCCCTGCGGGTCCAATCACTTTAAAGGACATTATCCCCACACTTTGATTAGCCCAATAGGCTGCCTGTCACTTGACAGGAAACTTGACAGGCAGTGAAGCTCTTGTCATTGCCAATTAGCAGGCATAAGTTCGTAGCACTCGCTATGCTACTCTGATAAGGCGTGTTAACTGCGATAAGGTGTGTTAACTCTGATAAGGCATGCTATTTGTCTTAGTGAATCAAGCCCACAGTGTGAATAGACCCTAATCATTCACCTGGTTCCGACTTCTAAAAGGTCGCTAGTGGCATATAGTGTACTGGTTAAGGGCTATTGGCTGAATAGTGTACTGGTTACTGTACTGGTACTGCTCTGACACAGGAGGCCTGGATTCAATTCTCGGCTCTGCCTGTTCAGTAAGCTGCACATATTCAGTAAGGAGTTTCTTGGGCAAGACTCCCTAACACTGCTACTGCCAGAGGCAAACCCAGGATTTTCAAGGGGGGAGATTCCTGAAAGGTCTCCCTCAGCCGCGCACAATACAGTAAAATAATAAGGTAGCCCTGCTGGGTACACATAATGCAATTTCCCGTCTGACTGACAGCATCTGTCAATTATTTCCTAAATGTCCAATCTGCTCCCGATCCACAATGGGATCATACAGGAGCAGTTTGGATACAGATAATAATGAGGACAGCCGACATTGCTAATGAAGGGGAAAGTGAAGCATACACACATCAGGGCACAGGGCTGTGCTCATACCTGACTCTGTTAAGTTCCCCAGAGCTGCCTCATGCTCTGTACACACATTGCTGCTCCATGCTCTGTACACACATTGCTGCTCCATGCTCTGTACACACGCTGCTGCTCCATGGTCTATACACACGCTGCTGCTCCATGCTCTGTACACACACTGTTGTTCCATGCTCTGTACACACACTGTTGTTCCATGCTCTGTACACACACTGCTGTTCCATGCTCTGTACATACACTGCTGCTCCATGCTCTGTACACATGGTGCTGCTCCATGCCCTCTACACATGGTGCTGCTCCATGCTCTGTACACATGGTGCTGCTCCATGCTCTGTACACACGGTGCTGCTCCATGCTCTATACACACGCTGCTGCTCCATGCTCTGTACAAAGGCTGCTGCTCCATGCTCTGTACACACACTGATGCTCCATGCTCTGTACACGCTGCTGCTGCATGCTCTGTACACAGGCTGCTGCTCCATGCTCTGTACGCACACTGCTGCTCCATGCTCTGTACACACACTGCTGCTCCATGCTCTGTACACACACTGCTGCCCCATGCTCTGTACACACGCTGCTGCTCCATGCTCTGTATACACACTGCTGCTCCATGCTCTGTACACACACTGCTGCTCCATGCTCTGTACACACACTGCTGCCCCATGCTCTGTACACACACTGTTGTTTCATGCTCTGTACACACACTGTTGTTCCATGCTCTGTACAAACACTGTTGTTCCATGCTCTGTACACACACTGTTGTTCCATGCTCTGTACACACACTGCTGTTCCATGCTCTGTACATACACTGCTGCTCCATGCTCTGTACACATGCTGCTGCTCCATGCTCTGTACACACGCTGCTGCTCCATGCTCTGTACACACGCTGCTGCTCCATGCTCTGTATACACGCTGCTGCTCCATGCTCTGTACACACACTGCTGCTCCATGCTCTGTACACACACTGCTGCCCCATGCTCTGTACACACACTGCTGCTCCATGCTCTGTACACACACTGATGCTCCATGCTCTGTACACACACTGATGCTCCATGCTCTGTACACACACTGCTGTTCCATGCTCTGTACACACGGTGCTGCTCCATGCTCTGTACACACACTGCTGCTCCATGCTCTGTACACACACTGCTGCTCCATGCTCTGTACACACACTGCTGCTCCATGCTTTGTACACACACTGCTGCTCCATGCTTTGTACACACACTGCTGCTCCATGCTCTGTACAAAGGCTGCTGCTCCATGCTCTGTACACACACTGCTGCTCCATGCTCTGTACACACGCTGCTGCTCCATGCTCTGTACACACGCTGCTGCTCCATGCTCTGTACACACGCTGCTGCTCCATGCTCTGTACACACGCTGCTGCTCCATGCTCTGTGCACACGCTACTGCTCCATGCTCTGTGCACACGCTACTGCTCCATGCTCTGTACACACACTGCTGCTCCATGCTCTGTACACATGCTGCTGCTCCATGCTCTGTACACACGCTGCTGCTCCATGCTCTGTACACACGCTGCTGCTCCATGCTCTGTACACACGCTGCTGCCCCATGCTCTGTATACACGCTGCTGCTCCATGCTCTGTACACACGTTGCTGCTCCATGCTCTGTGCACACGCTACTGCTCCATGTTCTGTACACACACTGCTGCTCCATGCTCTGTACACATGCTGCTGCTCCATGCTCTGTACACACGCTGCTGCTCCATGCTCTGTACACACGCTGCTGCTCCATGCTCTGTACACATGGTGCTGCTGCCCCATGCTCTGTATACACGCTGCTGCTCCATGCTCTGTACACACACTGTTGTTCCATGCTCTGTACACACACTGTTGTTCCATGCTCTGTACACACACTGCTGTTCCATGCTCTGTACACACACTGCTGTTCCATGCTCTGTACATACACTGCTGCTCCATGCTCTGTACACATGGTGCTGCTCCATGCTCTGTACACATGGTGCTGCTCCATGCTCTGTACACATGGTGCTGCTCCATGCTCTGTACACATGGTGCTGCTCCATGCTCTGTACACATGGTGCTGCTCCATGCTCTGTACACACGGTGCTGCTCCATGCTCTGTACACACGGTGCTGCTCCATGCTCTGTACACACGCTGCTGCTCCATGCTCTGTACAAAGGCTGCTGCTCCATGCTCTGTGCACACACTGATGCTCCATGCTCTGTACACACGCTGCTGCTGCATGCTCTGTGCACAGGCTGCTGCTCCATGCTCTGTACACACGGTGCTGCTCCATGCTCTGTACAAAGGCTGCTGCTCCATGCTCTGTACACACACTGCTGCTCCATGCTCTGTACACACACTGCTGCTCCATGCTTTGTACACACACTGCTGCTCCATGCTCTGTACACACGGTGCTGCTCCATGCTCTGTACAAAGGCTGCTGCTCCATGCTCTGTATACACACTGCTGCTCCATACTCTGTACACATGGTGCTGCTCCATGCTCTGTACACATGGTGCTGCTCCATGCTCTGTACACATGGTGCTGCTCCATGCTCTGTACACATGGTGCTGCTCCATGCTCTGTACACACGGTGCTGCTCCATGCTCTGTACACACGCTGCTGCTCCATGCTCTGTACAAAGGCTGCTGCTCCATGCTCTGTGCACACACTGATGCTCCATGCTCTGTACACACGCTGCTGCTGCATGCTCTGTACACATGCTGCTGCTCCATGCTCTGTACACACGCTGCTGCTCCATGCTCTGTACACACGCTGCTGCTCTATGCTCTGTACACACGCTGCTGCCCCATGCTCTGTATACACGCTGCTGCTCCATGCTCTGTACACATGGTGCTGCTCCATGCTCTGTACAAAGGCTGCTGCTCCATGCTCTGTACACACGCTGCTGCTCCATGCTCTGTGCACACGCTGCTGCTCCATGCTCTGTACACACACTGCTGCTCCATGCTCTGTACACATGCTGCTGCTCCATGCTCTGTACACACGCTGCTGCTCCATGCTCTGTACACACGCTGCTGCTCTATGCTCTGTACACACGCTGCTGCCCCATGCTCTGTATACACGCTGCTGCTCCATGCTCTGTACACACAGTGCTGCTCCATGCTCTGTACACACACTGCTGCCCCATGCTCTGTACACACGCTGCTGCTCCATGCTCTGTACACGGGCTGCTGCTCCATGCTCTGTACACACACTGATGCTCCATGCTCTGTACATACACTGCTGCTCCATGCTCTGTACACACGCTGCTGCTCCATGCTCTGTACACACACTGCTGTTCCATGCTCTGTACACACGGTGCTGCTCCATGCTCTGTACAAAGGCTGCTGCTCCATGCTTTGTACACACACTGCTGCTCCATGCTCTGTACACACGCTGCTGCTCCATGCTCTGTACACGCGCTGCTGCTCCATGCTCTGTACACACGCTGCTGCTCCATGCTCTGTACACACGCTGCTGCTCCATGCTCTGTACACACGCTGCTGCTCCATGCTCTGTGCACACGCTGCTGCTCCATGCTCTGTACACACACTGCTGCTCCATCCAAAGTCAACTGTAGCAGGGAAAGAAAGGGGGCGGTGCTGTGAGCTGCAGGATACCTGCAGATATTCTGGTGTCTCAACTTGTGCCTGTCCCCAGACACTGCACCAGCCCTGGTCTGAGGGGGGATTCTGGGCAGCTGTAATCCCCCTGTGTTTGCCTATAACTGCCTATTGAGTGCGCTCTAGTGGCTGCCTCAAAAGCGCTGTGAGTCCAACAGGAGAAAGGTGCTATACAAATACTGGAATTATTATCTGGAATTATTATTATTATTATTAATACGGTATATGCAGCGCTGCCCGTAATTATTCATACCCCTGGCAAATTTTGACTTAAAGTTACTTTTATTCAACCAGCAAGTCATTTTTTGACAGGAAAGGACATAGGTGTCTCCTAAAAGATAATAAGACGATGTACGAGAGGCATTATTGTGGAACAAACCCACCTCCCACACACACACATTTCTCTGTTTTTATTTACATTTGAGTAAAAAATGTCCTGTCCAAAATTATTCATACCCTTCATAATCTGTCACAGTCAATGGGAAAATCCAAAGTTCTATACCATTCCAAATAGTCCAAGCTGTTCTAAAGCATCCTAATTACCCTGATTAATTGGGAACAGCTGTTTTAATCAACTCGACAGGGGAAAAACAGCAGCTCTCTGCAGTAGGTTTGTGGACAGTCATGGCTAAGACAAAGGAGCTCAGTGAGGACCTGCAACCAGTGGCGTAGCTAAGGAGCTATGGGCCCCGATGCAAGGTTTACATTGGGGCCCCCCAAGCACTATATACATAACAATTGATATGGCGCACCAAAACCTGCCAAAGACAACCACAGTGTCAGAAGTGCAAGAAAGGGATGGGGAACAGTTTGTTAATGATTACTACTAATAAAAGCATCTATAGAAGTGATTATTACCAGTACAGGACCAATAGAGAGCTAATTCTGTGGTTGAGAGTGGGCCCCACGGGGCCCCTCTGGCCCAAGGGCCCCGATGCGGTCGCTACCTCTGCACCCCCTATTGCTACGCCACTGCCTGCAACTATGCATTGTGGCTGCTCACAAGTCAGGAAAGGGCTACAAGGCCATTTCTAAATGTTTTCAAGTTCCAGTGGCTACAGTGCAAAGTATTATTAAAAAATACAAGACGTTCCGCACTGTGGAATATCTCAGAGGACTTTGTCGGAAGCCAAAAGTGACACCTGTGCTGACCAGGATGATAGTGAGAGAGGTGAAAAATAATCCAAGGATCACCACCAAGGCCATACTGGTGAATCTGGACTCTGCTGGTGGCAATGTCTCAAGGCAGACAATCCACACTGCTGTGTTCCATGGATGCAGACCAAGGAGGACACCACTTCTCCAGATAAGGCACACAAAAGCTTGCTTGGCCTTTGCAAAAGCTCATCTGGACAAAGAAGAAGACTTCTGGTCTTCTGTGTTATGGTCAGATGAAACAAAAATGTAATTGTTTGATAACAATGGTGTTACCTTTATTTGGCATAAAAAAGGAGAAGCCTTAAACCCAAAGGGCCTGATTCACAAAGCGGTGCTAACAGTTAGCACGCTGGTGAAAAGCCCTTTATCATGCCTAAACTCAGTTTAGGCATGATAAGTTTAGGTGTGATAAGTTTAGGTGTGATAAGTTTAGGCATGATAAGTTTAGGTGTGATAAGTTTAGGCATGATAAGTTTAAGCACCAACTGCGTTAGCACCGCAGTGCACAGCTGATCAAAAGTTTTGCGCTAGCAAAGTCTGGTGCACTTCGCATAGAGTTTAATGGCGCTGCTTTGCGTGCGGGACTTTGCACGCTATCTACACTTATCTAAACTTAGCATGCCTAAACTTATCACACCTAAACTTATCACACCTAAACTTATCACGCCTAAACTGTCTTTTCACCAGTGTGGTGCAAAGGTTATCATGCCTAAAGTCTTTTAGGCGTGATAACTGAGTTATCACCGCTCTGTGAATCAGGCCCCAAGAATACAATCCCCATTGTCAAACATGGTGGTGGGAACCCAATGCTTTGGGGCACCGGCGTAACCACCGGGGATGCGACCCCCTCAGCCGCAGAGCTGCCCGCCCGATTCTAGGACCCCCCAGCCAGGTTTGGAACTGGCCGCAGCGTCTAATAGACGCCGGGCCAGTTCATTCCCTGCAGCCGCAGTCTGTCTCCTGGGAGGCAGAGCAGGGCTACGGCAAGATGGCTGCCGAAGCCCTGCTCTGGAGACTAAGGGCCTGATTCACAAAGCGGTGCTAACAGTTAGCACGCTGGTGAAAAGCCCTTTATCACGCCTAAACTCAGTTTAGGCATGATAAGTTTAGGTGTGATAAGTTTAGGTGTGATAAGTTTAGGCATGATAAGTTTAGGTGTGATAAGTTTAGGCATGATAAGTTTAAGCACCAACTGCGTTAGCACCGCAGTGCACAGCTGATCAAAAGTTTTGCGCTAGCAAAGTCTGGTGCACTTCGCATAGAGTTTAATGGCACTGCTTTGCGTGTGGGACTTTGCACGCTATCTACACTTATCTAAACTTAGCATGCCTAAGCTTATCACACCTAAACTTATCACGCCTAAACTGGCTTTTCACCAGCGTGGTGCAATGGTTATCATGCCTAAAGTCTCTAACTGGGTTAGCACCGCTTTGTGAATCGAGCCCTATTTGTGTCTCCAGTACAGGGCTTCTGGAGCCATCTTGCCGTAGCCCCGCACTCTGCCTGTCAGCGCGGGAGATGTGCAGGAGGATCATCGGGGGATCTGAGGCCAGGAGAGACTTGTTTTTTTTTTTTACAGGTGCTGCCCACTGTACTATTTTCTGTTGACTGCTGCCCACATTGCGATTTTCTGGTGACTGCTGCCCACATTGCGATTTTTTTCTGGTGACTGCTGCCCACTGTACGATTTTCTGGTGACTGCTGCCCACATTGCGATTTTTCTGGTGAGTGCTGCCCACTGTACGATTTTCTGGTGACCGGTGCCCACTGTACGATTTTCTGGTGACCGCTGCCCACATTATGATTTTCTGGTGACTGCTGCCCACTGTACGATTTTCTGGTGAACGCTGCCCACATTGTGATTTTCTGTTGACTGCTGCCCACTGTACGATTTTCTGTTCACTGCTGCCCACATTACGATTTTCTGGTGACTGCTGCCCACTGTACGATTTTCTGGTTAACGCTGCCCACATTGCGATTTTCTATTGACTGCTGCCCACTGTACAATTTTCTGTTGACTGCTGCCCACATTGCGATTTTCTGGTGACTGCTGCTCACTGTAAGATTTTCTGGTGCCTGCTGCCCACTGTACGATTTTCTGGTGAACGCTGCCCACTGTACGATTTTCTGGTGAACACAGCCCTAATTGCGATTTTCTGGTGACTGCTGCCCACTGTACGATGTTCTAGTGAATGCTGCCCACATTGCAATTTTCTGATGACTGCTGCCCACTGTACAATTTTCTGGTGAACGCTGCCCACATTGCAATTTTCTGGTGACTGCTGCCCACTTTACAATTATTTTATGGTGAAATGCTGCCCACTTTACGATTATTTTATGGTAAAATGCTGCCCACTTTACGATTATTTTATGGTGAAATGCTGCCCACTTTGCGATTATTTTATGGTGAAATGCTGCCCACTTTACGATTATTTTATGGTGAAATGCTGCCCACTTTAGGATTAGTTTATGGTGAAATGCTGCCCACTTTACGATTAGTTTATGGTGAAATGCTACCCACTTTACGATTATTTTATGGCGAAATGCTGCCCACTTTACAATTAGTTTATGGTGAAATGTTGCCCACTTTACGATTAATTTCTGGTGAAATGCTGCCCACTTTACGATGAATTTCTGGTGCATTACGATTATTTTATGGTGAAACGCTGCCCCATTACAATTATTTTATAGTGAAACCCTGCCCCATTACAATTATTTTATAGTGAAACCCTGCCCCATTACAATTATTTGGTACCTATGGGGGGCATCCAAATTTTCGCAGGGGGGCCCAGTGATATCTAGTTACGCTCCTGCTTTGGGGGTATTTTTTCAGCCAATGGCCCAGGGAACCTAATCACAGTAAACGGCACCATGAAAAAAGAACAATACATGAGGATTCTCAACAACAACATCAGGCAGTCTACAGAGAAACTTGGCCTTGTTCACCAGAGCAATACATTGGGATTCTCAACAACAACATCAGGCAGTCTGCAGAGAAACTTGGCCTTGTTCAACAGAGGACATTTCAGCATGACAATGACCCAAAACACACAGCAACAGTGGTAAAGAAATGGTTAGCAAACAACAACATTAACGTTTTGGAGTCCTGACTTGAATCCAATTGAGAATCTGTGCAGGGCGCTAAAGATAAAGCTGATGGCAAGAAGACCCTCCAACCTGAAAGATTTGGAGCTCATCATTGCTAGAGATGAATGGGCACAAATACCTGTGGAGACATGCAAAAAGCTGGTCTGCAATTATAGCAATTATAGGAAGTGTTTGATTGTTGTAATAGCCAATAAAGGCTTTTCTATTGATTATTGAGAAGGGTATGAATGATTTTGGACTGGACACTTTTTGCTCAAATGTAAATAAAAGCTGAGAATTTTTTTTTCCACAATAATGCCTCTTGTACATTGTCTTATCTTTTGGGAGACACCTATGGCATTTCCAGTAAAAAAAATTACTCGCTGGTTGAATAAAAGTAACTTTGAATCAAAATTTATCAGGGGTATGAATAATTACGGGCAGCACTGTATATACCCTGATTCTGATTTTGTTTTTTTCATTTGTAATTTGCTCATTTTCAGATCAGGATGAGTGTCGGGATCCAGGAATATGTCGCAATGGACGCTGTGTAAACACTCCTGGTTCATTTTACTGCGAGTGTAGTTCTCCATGGACGCTGGACCCCCTACGAAGGCAATGCAATCCCCCAGACATACAGTCAGGTAACAAAGTCACTGTGCACAGATACTATCAATATTCTGTCATAGCCTAACATTTGGGTAACATTGTTCTACAGCCAAATGTATGGCTCATCTCACTAGGTGAGCCCTAACTTGTCTTTGCTCATAAGAAATTATGGGCTTGATTCACTAGGACAAATAGCACGCCTTATCAAAGTTAGCATGCCTTATCAGAGTAGCATAGCGAGTGCTACTAACCCGCAGGGACTCAGGGCAGGACGAGTGAAGCTCTCGTCATTGCTAAATAGCAGGCATAAAGGTCACAGTTCAAACTGCACCGTCCCCTCGGGGATGACTTTCCTGAACGTCCGTGCACAGCAGCTGTGGGTGAGAGCATGTGCGGTTTGGAAACATTAGCAACTGTGCATGCCCAGTATGCTTCAAACAGCAACTGCTACATACAGGTGTGCGGGAGCGTGCGCAAAGAGGGTGCGCTGAGTGAACCAACTGGGGCTACAATGGTGGTTGGGGGGGCATACGAAGAGGCCACAGAGCATCTGAAAGCCTAAATAATAAGCACGTAGCTATACCTGTTACATTTATTTTTTTCTTCAGGTTTACTTTAAATATGAACTCCACAATTCAAGAAACTGACCTGGACCCAAACTAATGCTAAACCCCAACCCTAATTCCAAATTCTGGGTGATGCCTAATTCTGACATCCCTTCCCATTCCCCTCCCATTTTTTAATTCATATCCTAAACCCCTATCTCCTTATCTTAGCTACCCTGTTCTCTTTACTTCCAGAACAGGGCTGCCTAACATAAAAGGGCAGACGGCACTGGCAGCCTGTCTAAACAATCAATGATGTTACCCTTCCCCTATACATATAAATAGGGAGAGCTTTAAAGTGAAGGACGGGGTGGGGGAGTGAATGTTTCATCATTATGGCTACATGTGTGAAATACAGTAAGGATGGAAGTCCCATCCCTCACCTTCCACTAGTTCCATTCACTGGACTGACATTAGTGATTACTTTGAGGGTCCGCCCCCTGCCATGTGACTCTTTTTCATCCTAACAATAATGTTGCTATAATGAGTACAGATGAAGAGTGTTTATTAAATTGACGTAGGTCTCCAGTGGTCATAAGGATAATTGTGTTTAACCGGTTCATCACCGCAGTCCGAAAATCTCATGCATCCGAGCAACGTTCACCTCCCATTCATTCGCCTATAACTTTATTGCTACTTATCACAATGAATTGATCTATATCTTGTTTTTTCCGCCACTAATTAGGCTTTCTTTGGGTAGTACATTTTGCTAAGAATTATTTTTTTCTAAATCTATTTTAACAGGAAGATTAAGAAAGAAATGAAAAAAAATCATTATTTCTCAGTTTTTGGCCATTATAGTTTGAAATTAATATACGCTACCGTAATTAAAACTCATGTATTTTATTTGCCCATCTGTCCCGGTTATTACACCATTTAAACGATGTCCCTATCACAATTTATGGTGCCGATATTTCATTTAGAAATAAAGGTGCAATTTTTCAATTTGCGTCCATCACTATTTATAAGCTTATAATTTTAAATAATATTATAACATATTCTCTTGACATGCATATTTAAAAAGTTCAGACCCTTGGGTAACTATTTATGTTGTTTTTGTTTTGTTTTTAATTGTATTTTTTATTTTTATTTTTAATTAAAAAAAAGTGTATGTGGGTAATTTTTGGTGTGGGAGGGAAACTGCTAATTTTAAATGTAAAATAATATTTTTTTTTTTATTAAAAATGTATGTGGGTGCAGTTTACTATCACAAGATGGCCACAGTGAAAAAGTCCTGGATGCGAACGATCTCGCATCCAGGAACTAAAATGCTGGGGAGAAGTTTCCTGGGGGCAGAAATAGCATCCAACTTACAGCATCTGAGCCTAATATAGCGCCGAAGACCATTAGCAGAGACAACGTAACACCTTGGTCAAACTTCAAAGAAATTGATGAAGAAGTCACATCAAGCATCCTCCTTCACGTCCGCCTAACTACCTGTGACCTGGATCCTGGCCCAACACAGTTCATGTTGAACTGCCCCGACCTGTTCGTACCGGTATTCCTCAAAATTGTTAACTGTTCCTTACAAT
Source organism: Hyperolius riggenbachi (assembly GCF_040937935.1). NCBI lineage: Eukaryota > Metazoa > Chordata > Amphibia > Anura > Hyperoliidae > Hyperolius > Hyperolius riggenbachi. The sequence continues at coordinate 49,389,212 of NC_090656.1, forward strand.
CAGGGATATTTCCTGCTTTACTGAAGGAAGCAATCATCAGGCCTCTCCTCAAAAAACCCTCCCTGGACCCAGATGCAATGACCAGCTACAGACCAGTCTCTAACCATCACCTTTCTGGGCAAGCTAATTGAAAAGGCTGTATACCTCCAGCTACAAGCCAGAATCCTACAAAATAACAGTTATGACCCATTCCAGTCTGGCTTCAGGAAACACCACAGCACTGAAACTGCCCTCATCCAAATATGCAACCACCTGCTCATGGCAAGAGACAGAGGAGAGTGCTCGATCCTCATACTGCTAGACCTTTCTGCAGCCTTTGACACAGTTGACCATGACATCTTGATAAACAGGCTACAGGAATACTGCGGCATTGATGGCATAGTACTTTAGTGGTTCCAATCCTTCTTGAGTGGCAGAACCCACAAAGTGTCTATGGGGCCCTTCCTGTCCACCCCTGTAACACTTAAGTATGGGGTGCCCCAGGGCTCAATCCTCTCTCCCCTGCTTTTCACGATTTACATGCTACCGTTGGGAAAACTAATCCAAAAACATGGTCTGACATACCACTGCTATGCAGACGACACCCAACTATATCTTTCCTTCAAGCCTGGTGTGACAGACCCAACTCTAACTATAAACGCCTGCTTACGTGAACTACAGCAATGGATGAATGACAACTGGCTGAAACTAAATGCAGACAAAACTGAAGTCCTTCTGATTGGAGGGCAGAGCATGATAACAAAACAACTTAACTTGCAGTCCAGTCTTCACCACTGGGAATAGGAGGCACGGATCTACGCAGCTCTGATCATGTGCGTAGCCTGGGAGTTCTAATTGATGGGGATTTAAACTTCAGAACTCAAATCTCTGCTGTGGTGAAATCATCCTATTTTCACCTGAAGAACATTGCAAAAATCAAGCACCTCATACCCCCAGAAGATCTGCCAACCTTAGTCCACGCCTTCATCACATCCCGACTGGACTACTGCAATGCTCTCTACACTGGCCTTCCAAAAAAGGTCTTGTACCGCCTACAGCTGATACAGAATACTGCTGCCAGACTGCTAACCAACCAACCCCGTCACTGCCACATAATGCCAGTCCTGCATTCCCTTCACTGGCTACCTATAGAATAGAGGGTCCTATTCAAGATCGGCCTACTGACATTTAAATCCCTGAATAATCTAGGCCCTGGATACATGAAAGATATGTTACAGCTGCGTAGCAATCCCCGCATTCTCAGATCCACAGGTTCTAATAATCTAGTCATACCCAGAGTCCACTTGGAAACTTTTGGTCCCAGAGCCTTCTGTCATGCTGCCCCTACGTTTTGGAACTCCTTACCTCAACAGATCAGGACAGCTCCATCCCTGGACGTGTTTAAATCCAGACTGAAAACCCACCTGTTCAGTCTGGCATTTGCAGAAATATAACTTTTGTTGTGTGAATACTTCATCCTACTAATTACTGAATCTGAGAGAGCCTAAGCGCTTTGAGTCCTATGGGAGAAAAGCGCTATAGAAAGGTTATTGTATTGTATTGTAAATACCACGCTCTCTGGAGAGAAAGCGTCGGTATTTCTGCAGGGAAGTTAGATCGGTGAATGGGAATTATATTCCCATTCACTGATCGGGGGGCTAGCGGCGGGCAGCGGGAGCACGCGTGGGGGCGCGCCCGATCGCGCGTACCAGCCGGCGGCTGCAGCAGTGCCTATCTGGACGAGGAAGCTCGTCCAGATAGGCCGAACTGGAAGTATACATATTAGAAGAAATATTTTTTTGTAAAATACAGTTTTTAAATTGGTTGTTAAAGTTTTTTTTTAATCATTGTGTTTAATTTAAAAAATATTTTTCTTTGTGACTTTTTCTGTTTCAATGGTCAATGGGGTAGAGGGCATACATAACCCCTTTTCCTATTTACCTGGGTGCGAACACAGTGAATCCAGCGCAGGAGACTTGGGCGCAGCCGGCGCCACCATAGGCTGTAATAGAGATTACGGCTATAGCAGCGCACAGGGAGTAACTTCAGCGCTGTCAGAAGACGGAGCTGAAGTTACTTTTAAAACACTATAATTCAGCTGCCAGCGATTGCTGGAAGCCAAATTATTTCATTCCCCACCATCCATGGCAGCCTGGAGGGTGAATAGTATTTAACATGGCCGGGAACTTGTGCGGATTCCTCTCGTACGCCCTGGGTGGGAGTGAATATCCGGGATCCGCTTATTAAAGGGGGTCTCCAAATTCCACATAAACTTCCTCCATACTATTATCCCCACCTTCTATTGGGTACTGAAGGCATCCACCCCCCCCCCACCCCCCGGCAAGGGTTTTTTTCACCCTTTTTTTTTTTAGCATGTAGCTAGCCTAGCGCTAGCTACATGCTTTTCCCCTCCCTGCGGCATCCCCCCGTATGTTCCGATCGCCGCCGGCGCCGCTTGCCCATAAGGAAATCCCGTATTGAACCGGATTTCCTTGAGGGCTTCCTTCGTCGCCATGGCGATGAACGGAGTGACGTCATCGACGTCACAGGGAGTCCCTATCCACCCCATAGTGCAGCCTGGCGGCGATTGGCCAGGCTGCGCAAGGGGTATGCAGGGGGGGGGGGGCCTGTATCGACGGCGGGTAGCAGCGCATCGGCGGTGGCGATCAGACCAAACACGCAGCTAGCAAAGTGCTAGCTGCATGTTTGTAAAAGAAAAATTATGTAAATCGGCCCAGCAGGGCCTGAGCGGCACCCTCCGGCGGCTTACCCCGTGTGTGCTAAGGAGGTTAATGAGCCCCTTCCTCTGTAATGTTAGGACGAATAAGGCTTTGTGCCCCTCTTCTGCAGGGTACCCTCTACTATTATGGACCATGTGGTTGGTATCACTTAAAGGATACATTAGCTGAACGTAGCACAGTGTTCTCCCCAGAATTTCTTTCCTGCTGGGTGGCATGAAAAAATAGCCGGGTGGGGTGAGATGAGAGAATGCAGGGCTGGCACTTCTCTGCTTACTGCAGAGTAGGAGATGAGCAGATAACAACCGGGTGGTCACCAAAAATAGCCGGGTGGAGCACCCGCCTAAAAGAGCCTGGGGAGAACACTGGTAGCACATAAAGTTTTACTTGGGGCTTCGTCCAGCCCCTAGAAGTCTCTAAGTCCCTCGTCACAGTTCTGCTGTAATCCAGTCTTCTGCTTTTAACTCTGGAAAGGCCAATGACCCGGCCGGGTCAGCGGCTTTTGTGCTTGCGGGTCACCAACCGCTACGGAGGTGACAGCAGAAGACTGGTAAACAGCGTAACTGCGACAAAGGATACCCAGGTAAGTAAAACTTTATATGCTTTATATGCTGCATTCAGCTAATGTGTACTTTCAAGGGCTTCTGAGGGGAACAAGGGTTAAAAGATCTTTGTACTCGGGCAAGGTTGGTGGTCATGCCTCATTTTGGATACACTGCCCATTTGTGCAAACTGTCAAAGCTGTCATCAGTCATCGCACTGCACAGCCGGCCCCTCACCCATTTATTTGAAACATCTGTGAGCAGCCAGTAGCGTAATGAATGGTGCCGTTATTTTTCACAATCTTTTAACGCACGTAAACCCGTGGTGTAAGTATGGACATTGTTGATCAGAACATCATTTTAAAATCATGAACCCCATTTAAAGCAAATCTGAAGTCAGAAAAAAGGGTAGATACTAACCACAGCAGAGGGAAGCCTCTAAATGCTACAGAGGCTTCCCTGATCTTCCATGACCTCTCTGCTGGCAGCTGGGGCCATCTACCTATCCATGGCCTTGCTCTCTTCCATGAGTGTGGCCACACTGTGCAGCTGCCAATAGGGGTCACGTCTATGTAGTAGCATGCAGACATGCACGAGCAGCTCTGTGCTACTGTGCAGGTGTGGGATGTACTTTGCACCTGTGCCTGCTGATGAGGCTACCTGCTGCTAACTCGAGGGTACCTGCTGCTGATAACTTGAGGGTACCTTCTGCTGATAACTTGTGGGTACCTGCTGCAGATAACTCAAGGGTACCTGCTGCTGATAACTTGAGGGTACCAGCTGCTGCTAACTTGAGGGTACCTTCTGCTGATAACTTGTGGGTACCTGCTGCTGATAACTTGAGGGTACCTGCTGCTGCTAACTCGAGGGTACCTGCTGCTGATAACTTGAGGATACCTGCTGCTGATAGCTTGAGGGTACCTGCTAATAGGTTGAGGGTACCTGCTGATGATAATTCGAGGGTACCTGCTGATGGCTTTGAGGGTACCTGCTGATGATAACTTTGAGGGTACCTGCTGATGATAATTCGAGGGTACCTGCTGATGGCTTTGAGGGTACCTGCTGCTGATAACTTTGAGGGTACCTGTTGATAAGTTGAGGGTACCTGCTGATGATAAATTGAGTGTACCTGCTGCTGCTAACTTGAGGGTACCAGCTGATGATAACTTTGAGGGTACCTGCTGACGATAACTTGAGGGTACCTGCTGCTGATAACTTTGAGGGTACCTGCTGATGATATCTTTGAGGGTACTTGCTGATAATAACGAGGGTACCTGCTGATGATAACGTTGAGGGTACCTGCTGATGATAACTTGAGGGTACCTGCTGATGGTAACTCGAGGGTACCTGCTGCTGATAACTTTGAGGGTACCTGCTGATGATATCTTTGAGGGTACCTGCTGATGATAACTTGAGGGTACCTGCCGATGATAAGTTTGAGGGTACCTGCTGATGATAACTTGAGGGTACCTGCTGATGATAACTTTGAGGGTACCTGCTGATGATAATTCGAGGGTACCTGCTGATGATAACTTTGAGGGTACCTGCTGACGATAATTCAAGGGTACCTGCTGATGATAATTCAAGTGTACCTGCTGATGATATCTTTGAGGGTATCTGCTGATGATAACTTTGAGGGTACCTGCTGATGATAATTCAAGTGTATGTGCTGATGATATCTTAGAGGGTACCTGCTGATGATAACTTTGAGGGTACCTGCTGATGATAACTTTGAGGGTACCTGCTGATAACTTTGAGGGTACCTGCTGATAACTTTGAGGGTACCTGCTGATGATAACTTTGAGGGTATCTGCTGATGATAACTTTGAGGGTATCTGCTGATGATAACTTTGAGGGTACCTGCTGATGATAACTTTGAGGGTACCTGCTGATGATAACTTTGAGGGTACCTGCTGATGATAACTTTGAGGGTACCTGCTGATGATAATTCAAGTGTACCTGCTGATGATAATTCGAGGGTACTTGCTGATGATAATTTGAGGGTACCTGCTGATGATAACTTTTGATGTATAAGTATGTAATGAATCAATCTTATTTGCTGTAATAAAACTTCAGAGGGTTCTCCCTTAACTATATGTACCATAATTTGTTAAAATATAATATCTCGTTATTACAGATCGCACAGAAGCACTGGATATCTGCTGGAGGATGCGAGGGGTGGATGGCATTTGCTCTCTTGCCATGAATGGCCCCCAACTATCGCTCAATGAATGTTGCTGTAGACAAGGTCAGGGGTGGGGCCATAGATGTCTCTCCTGCCCCTTGAGGCACGGTAAGAAGACAAAGCAACCAGATTCATTCAACAGTAGTTCTAATAAAAATGCATAATGTTATGTTCTCTGGCCAGTGGCCAGATATTTTTAATCAAAATCAGCAGAGGAGCAATAGCTACAGAGCAATATACTAATACTAAGGATCAGGATCCTACTGAGGCTTCCCCCGTCCTCTTCAGCCCCTGCATCCAGCGCTGACAGCCCCCCAACTCCACGTTTGGCAGTATTTACCTGTTGGACTCTAGGACAGGCGTAGTAGAAGCTTTCTGATCGGGCTCTAGCAGAAATAGTTGAACCTCATCAGGTCCGCTCTACTGCACAGGTGACTCGCGCCTATGCGGTAGAGCTGACCCAATCGAGCTCCGCTATTTCCGCCGGGCAGAGGATTACTGGTAATATTATTATTATCTAATTGATCCTGCTTTCTATCCAGCAAAGAGGAAGTCTGGTAAAGCTCTCTGCCTCACACTGTGCCCCAGCGTTTTCCTTGATAGCAATGTGTATAAAATGCTAGAGCAGGGCTGGGCAAACTTTGCATGGCATGGGCCGCATGCCTACACATCCTTCCCTCCCTGCAGAGTCATGAGAGGAAGGTAACCAAGGGTTAACACTAATCTACTCGCCACTTCCTGCGTTGGTCTCCTGCCATCCTGACAGTGTGTCACGTACTGCCCTGTGGCCATGGAGACCCAACGCAGGAAGTGCCAAGTAGGTGAGTGTTAACCCTCAGTTTCCTTCTGCTCACAAAGGTAGGGAGTAGAGGAATCCGGCCGCCCAGTGCTGTCGTTTTCCAAAAGCAGTTCTAGAGCATAATAGGGCAATCACAGCAATACAATCATTAGAACTAGGATTCCTCCACCTTGTAACTGCACTCTTGTGCAGTACCTAAGCACATCTGAGCCGTGTGAGAGCACTGCACGTCACTGACAAGCCCCCCAACCGCCACGAATCCTGCGGGTTGGGGGGGCTCTCCCGATATAGGAAAAATTATTGTAAGAGTTGCACACCTACTGCAGATATCTATCAACCACTAATATCTCAGTATCTCGTAAACCTGGGTGCTGTGTCAAAAGGACACTAATCTAATCAAACACATGGACATGCACACCATGCCAATTTAGTATGCAATTCAATTTGTATTCAAATAAGTATACATAAAAAGTGTTGACAAGCATGTATCACACAAATAGTACAAAGTCTATACAGAAGTATACAAACAGTGTAACAAAGACAGGATACTAACAGTGCAAAATTGCCATAAATACATAATGAGTGCCTGGACACCAAGCCTAAATATGCCGTATTGCAGAAAGATCAATGCCTCTTGAGGCTTAAGAGTCCTATTGCAGACTGTGCAAATAATGGTGTGAACCAGGACACAATGAATTCCAAATCAGCCTCACACCTCCCGGTTAGTTAAAGTGGCCAACAAAATTCTTGTTTATGTTGGCAAAATGTTGGTCTTATATTAAGTTGCAAATCGTGAGGAATGCAATTAGCATTGAGGTAGTCAATAAGCGTCTGGACACAAAACTGCAACACTTTTCTCCAAATTTCTAAAAACTGATTACTGCACCATATGTATTTTATTGGCAAGTAGAGGTGAATTGATCAGCACCAAATGGATTGGCAACGTTGGGGGTAACAGGTGTGGCAGCTGTGCCTCCAGACTGAAGTAACATCAACGTAACATCAAAAGTTACTCTTGCCTCTGATGAAGCGGGTCATAGCCTGTGAAACGGCTGTCACGCCTACACTTTGCAATTGTCTGTCGGATTTGTTGAGGATGTATTAAAGGCGTCATTTGATTTGAACTTCCTGGAGTTGGTGCCCAGATTCTTTGCTTCTTTTCATACACCATATGTATTTTATTTAGTGCTATTTATAATGATTAATATATCACTTGAAGCCGTACTGTAGATTTTAGGCAATATTAAACTGTGAAAATCAGCCTGGACTGTTTATTTTGTTTTTCTTTTAATTTCAATTATTTTTTCTTTCAGCTCTGGCATGTTCGGTTTCTCACAGTGGTGCCAATTCATTCTGGGAGTATAGCTCCCATCATGTCAAGAAGTCTCGAAGGGGTAATTTATTTTATCTTCTGTTTCTATCGCATTTTTCTTTTTAAGTGACACTGAACCAAAAAAAAAAAAATTATGATACAATGAATTGTGAAGTACAGATAAATAGGTCATTAGTAGCCAAAAAAAAGTCTCTTGTTTTTATTTTCAGTTATATAGCTTTTATTTATTTATTTATTTTATAACATTGCATCATTCTGTCACATTTCCAATTACAAACCACACACTGTATTTTAAACTATGAAACATAGCAGAGCTAATGACCGTTTGAACTCCCTTGCAGTAAAACCTTACCTGAAGCTGCCTCTCACTGTTTCTTTGATGTACTGTATAAGTGCTTCAGAAAACAAGACTCCAACCAAAGTTGAAAGCTCAGAGAAGCTCTTTTGCATCGATAACAACTGAAGTTTCTTAACTCTTCCTGTACTGGAAACAATATGAGACTCATATCTTTGCTACTAATGTTATATTTATTAGCTATACTACACATACAATTCATTATACCACAAGTTTATTTTCACTTCAGATTCCCTTTAAGTTCGCTTTGATTTACGATTCCGTAGTGTTGTGTTCAGTAATCACTGATGCAGAATAACTGGAACTGGGTTTATTTATTGTTTCTGCAGCTCTGCAAACATCAAACCATGCTTTGCTTTGTATATCCAGCGCACACAGACAGGCAGGACTTCATGCACATTTCTTAGGCAGTTTTTGTGGTATTCACTAATAAGGAGCTTTGAAAAACTGACAGTGGTGGATAAGATGTATCCCTTTTCCACGCCCTTTTTCTATCATGTGACGCAGCGTAACCAATGATGTGGCAAAGGAGATTTTCCCGTCAGCATCTCCTGAATAGCAAAAGTGGGAGAATTTGTCATCAGCTGCATAACACAGCTCCCTGCCCAGTAGAATGTGAGCTCTGCTACGATGTCCTGGAAATGTCAGTTGCAGACCAAAGTTAAAAATACAATTAGGCTGAGTTCCCACTTAAAAGGTGTTCAATTCTGTCTTGTCATTTGTTGGACAGCTGGCATCAGTTGTGTCTCAGTCTTCTATGGCTTGGTTTACACGTAAATCTGTACTTGTCCGGTCCAATCCTGTCCTGTCCAGTTTTGCATCAGTTTGGTATGAGTTTTTTATGACTTGGTTCACACATAAAATGTATACATTTTCGGTCCATTTTTGTCCTGTCAGCTTTGTATCAGTTTTCAATGGATGTATTCACACATAAAGGGTGTACAGTTTCAATCCTGCCAGATAAAACTGATGGAAAACTCATGGAAAACAGGACAGGAAAGAACTGGACCAAAAATGTACAAATGCGAACCTAGATTATAGATTTTATTAAGTTATATTAATTAAAGTTGCCATGTGCAAGGGGCACATGTCAATGTTACTGTCACTTACACAGACTACGTAGCACTCATTGCGCAAATAGCACAACCCGTGTTATCTGAGTAACACTCATGTTACCCCAGCAACGCCCAGCAATAGCTAGATATGTTGTTCTAATTGAACTACATGTGCTACGTAGAGTGGGGCCGAACCGGGTTCGCGAACTTCCGCGTAAGGTTCGGTTCGCGTAAAAGTTCGCGAACCGCAATAGACTTCAATGGGGATGCGAACTTTGAAAAAAAAAATTATGCTGGCCACAAAAGTGATGGAAAAGATGTTTCAAGGGGTCTAACACCTGGACCCCCAGGTGGAGGAGTGGGATACATGCCAAAAGTCCCCGGGAAAAATCTGGATTTGACGCAAAGCAGCGTTTTAAGGGCAGAAATCACATTGAATGCTAAATGACAGGCCTAAAGTGCTTTAAAACATCTTGCATGTGTATACATCAATCAGGTAGTGTAAATAAGGTACTGCTTCACACTGACACACCAAACTCACCATGTAACGCACCGCAAACAGCTGTTTGTGTAGTGACGGCCGTGCTGGACTGGTGCGCACCATGGCGAGAGTGCAGGTTTTGGTGGCTTTACAGCCCATATGGTCGCCTGGCTGATGAACAGAACAGGTATGCAGTGGCGGGTTCACTGAACAGAACAGGTATGCAGTGGTGGGTTCACAGAACAGGTATGCAGTGGCAGGTTCACTGAACAGGTATACAGTGGCGGGTTCACTGAACACAACAGGTATGCAGTGGCAGGTTCACTGAACAGGAATACAGTGGCGGGTTCACTGAACAGAACAGGTATGCAGTGGCGGGTTCACTGAACAGAACAGGTATGCAGTGGCGGGTTCACTGAACAGGTATGCAGTGGTGGGTTCACTGAACAGGTATGCAGTGGTGGGTTCACTGAACAGGTATGCAGTGGTGGGTTCACAGAACAGGTATGCAGTGGTGGGTTCACAGAACAGGTATGCAGTGGCAGGTTCACTGAACAGGTATGCAGTGGTGGGTTCACAGTGCAGGTATGCAGTGGTGGGTTCACAGAACAGGTATGCAGTGGCAGGTTCACTGAACAGGTATGCAGTGGTGGGTTCACTGAACAGGTATGCAGTGGTGGGTTCACTGAACAGGTATGCAGTGGTGGGTTCACTGAACAGGTATGCAGTGGTGGGTTCACAGTACAGGTATGCAGTGGTGGGTTCACAGAACAGGTATGCAGTGGCAGGTTCACTGAACAGGTATGCAGTGGTGGGTTCACAGTACAGGTATGCAGTGGTGGGTTCACAGAACAGGTATGCAGTGGCAGGTTCACTGAACAGGTATGCAGTGGTGGGTTCACAGTACAGGTATGCAGTGGTGGGTTCACAGAACAGGTATGCAGTGGCAGGTTCACTGAACAGGTATGCAGGTATCCAGTGGGCTCACTGAACAGAACAGGTATGGTGGGCTCACTGAACAGAACAGGTATGCAGCCAGGAACAAGCTAAGCCTAACTAATCTTTCCCTATGAGAGACAGTCTGCAGCAGCTCGCCCTACTCTCACTAACGCAGGCACACGAGTGAGCGTAATGGTTGCTGCTGCCTGCCTTTTATTAGGGGGGGGAGTGGCTCCAGGGGCTAGTGTAGCCTAATTGGCTACACTGGGCCTGCTGACTGTGATGTAGAGGGTCAAAGTTGACCCTCATGGTGCATTATGGGGCGAACCGAACTTCCGCAAAAGTTCGCCTGCGGGACGCGAACGCGAACCACTGAAGTTCGCATGGAACCGTTCGCAGGCGAACCGTTCGGCCCAACTCTACTGCTACGTAGTCTGTGTAAGTGATGGTAAAATTGCCTCCCTGTGCTTAGCAGCTTTACTAAAATATATTGAAATGTGGCCTCTTGAACCATGTCAGCAAAAACCTTTCAGCTTGTAGCTGACGAGAAAGTTTTCTAGCTTTGTGTGTAAAGGCATGTGTGAAGTGCCTACAGGCACATTATTATTCCTTTATACCCTTGCAAGCCAGGCAAGCATCCAGAACCCTTTCCTTACAGCACACATTGGCCTTGATTCATAAACAGCTGTGCAATAAAAAAAAATCAGGTTGTTAAAATACCGCATTCGGTATTTTAGACTTTTGTCTCCTAATTCATAAAAATTTTCACAGGTGTGATAGAAGTTTGGTAATTTACTGAAGCCCATTGACAATATCCTGTAAGGTAACAACAAAGCAGTGTGGAGCTGTCTCTGTGTTGCTACAAGCTGTTCCTGCAGTGAGGGCAATACAATAGGAAGTGGCATCCTGACATCCCTTTAGAATGTACATGTTTGTTATAACTGCCTCTGCTCGCTCTGAATCTGTCCATTAGTCTTTATTAACATTTTATTTAATATCAACAGCTTAGATCAACGCCAAGAAACTTTAAACATGCCATGCTTAGGTGATTTCCCCACTAGTTCCTCCACATCTTTAAACAGGAACTTAAAGGGTTAAACAGCCGAAGGGCCTCAGGGGAAACCTCTTTTGCTCCATTCTCTCTGCTCGCTGCCTGGGGGGTAGAAAGGTTTGTTCTTTCTGAGAAGCCTTCGCAACCTATCAACATCCGATCCGCGGGACTTGCAGGAGACAGGGACTGTTTCTATTGGCTCTCTGCTCCTGTCAGTCATAGCGCTCTCTGCTTCTGTGAGTCATGGCTCTGCACAGTCTCCTCACTGTTTACACTACATCAGAGCTTCCCTTAATGTTCCTGGGCATTACTGCATGTTCTAGTCTTTATGAATTAACATTTGTTGAGGTTTTTACCACACAAGTCAGTCATTTACCTTACTGCTCGGTAATTTCAGCTTGCCATGCTGTAACAGCCTTTATGAATTGACATTTTCCTAAGTGCTCTGTAAAGTCAGCTGTTTTCTGCATTACCGGATGTGGTAATACTTTATGAATTGAGGCCATTATAGCTTGTTAATATTAACAAGCTTAATTTATCCAACCTGTGTATCAGAAATACCCTACAAGCAGAGTTGCATGGTGCATGAGAATTGGTTAGAACAGTAAACAACTAGCTTTAGAGAAACAAACATCATTTAATATTATCAGTTAAATATCTGTACTTTGTGCCCTGGCCCCATATGCAATTAATCTTTTCTCCTGAGTTTTCTCTTAGGTGATATTTTTTGTCAATAAAATGCCCTTTAAGGCACCAGCAAGCAAGAGAATACTCCAAATATTTTTGATAGTGCTTCTTCTCCTACTTTTTGCTACCTTTTCAATTGTAAACCGCTAAAAAGCTATTTTAAAAATGCAGGAGATAAAGTTAATTGCATAAGGGACCCAGGGGTGTACCTAGGAAATTTGACACCCGGTGCTGATTATTTACAGATAACCCCCCCCCCCAGCGTGTTGCTGCAAATTCTGGGGGATTTGGGGGAAAAAGGAGTCCTCAGCATGTGGACGGAGCTAACTGTTATGAAACTCTGTACTCTATGCAGGGCTGCAGAAGATGTCGGTGCTATATAATACACAATAATAATATGGTAGGACATTAGTCTATGACTATGGTATGATTAGATTGTGAGCTCCTCTGAGGGCAATCAGAAGAGGAGGGCATACAAAAGAGGGTGGTGTATAGGAGGAGGGGGGATAAAGAGGTAGAGGCACAAGACAGAAAGCCTGGTGGGAGAGGAGAAATGGCAGAAGTCGACTGTCAGCACCTGCATCACTGGCTTCTGCAACAGCAGACTGCCCTGCATTTTTGATTAATTACTCTGTTCAGGATAAATAATCAATAGTGTAGGGCATTCTGGTATTACAGGCAGCAGCCAGTGCACATGGCTACTAATGACAGGCAACTTCTGAAGCACTAAACACATCCTGCCCTCTCTCCCTGCTAATGTCCCAGCTGCAGCACAGCAATCATTTTCTCTACTCACCCTGCTGCTCTTCACATTCACACACTGCAGGCTGTGTGTATAGAGCGAGGAGACACATTGCACACGGGACAGGAAGGGGGGAGTGCTACATCTAGTGCAGGAAGTAGTACAGTCCCCTGCACTGCCTGCTGCTATTTTCCTGAATGTTGCCCAAACTATGAAAAAAGGTCGTACGTGGAAGAATACAGTGGCTGAGCACCACAATGGCACCCCTAGCCATGGCCACACCCTGTGCTGTGAGCACCTGCAGCCTTATGGTAGGTACGCCACTGATGGGTCCTGATGTAAAAAGTATGTATTACTCTAATCTTGTCACTCGTTACTGAGTTTAAGTTTACTATTTTTGTTTTTCTCCTTATGTGTAGATGGAGACAGTTCAGAAGAAGAGTCAAATGAGTGTCCTTGTGTGAATGGTCGTTGTGTGAAAGGACCACATGGGTATACATGTGAGTGCCAAGGAGGCTTTCAGCTGGACATCACTCGGACCCGATGCAACGGTGAGCCAAAATCCTTAGAGAAACTATTTTTGATTATTATATCAATTTATTTTTATAGTATGGCAGCCTCGGCTCTTGCCTTTCAGACATCCCACCCCTCCATCCTTTCAGAAATTGTGTGAGCCAAAACCAATTACTGGTACAACCCCCTGTTTGTACTTGGCGAAATAAATGATTCTGATTCTGATTGATCTGAACTAACACACACTGAACATGTGTATGCTAATTCAGCATTTACAGCCAATTGATAACCAATTAGGAAAAGGATCAAAAAACGTGTTGTTTGAAAAGTAGGCCATGGTTTGTGTGTACTAGACCTAAAAGTTTCTATTTATTCCTATGGACTTTTATCATGTCATAATAGACAGTTCATATTCAACTATTATTTCAAGTCTGTACATAGCTATAAAATCCACAGCATTAGGAAAGCTTGCTGCATGCCAGGTACAGTGATGGTCATTTCTATGAGAATTCATGGAGAAGCATGTGATTTGTTTGATCAGCTGATAGATTTGCAAAGCTCTGATTTGCTGTGATCACATCCTGCTATAGCACATGATCACGATTCAAATTCCCTAAGTACAGATGGACCAAGATGTCCTTCTGCCACTGATTCTGGTTCAAAAGTGGGTTCATGCTTCCATCTGCTGAAAAGCTTTATGGAGATGAAGATTAGATTTTTCAGCGCGACCTGGCACCTGCTCACAGTGCCCAAACCACTGGTAAATGGTTTACTGACCATGGTATTACTGTGCTCAATTAGCCTGCCAACTCTCCTGACCTGAACCCCATAGAGAATCTGTGGGATATTGTGAAGAGAAAGTTGAGAGACGCAAGACCCAACACTCTGGATGAGCTTAAGGCCGCTATCGAAGCATCCTGGGCCTCCATAACACCTGAGCATTGCCACAGGCTGATTGCCTCCATGCCACACCGCATTGAATCAGTCATTTCTGCAAAAGGATTCCCGACCAAGTATTGAGTGCATAACTGAACATAATTATTTGAAGGTTGACTTTTTTTGTTTTAAAAACACTTTTCTTTTATTGGTCGGATGAAATATGCAAATTTTTTGAGATAGGAAATTTGGGTTTTCATGAGCTGTATGCCAAAATCATCAGTATTAAAACAATAAAAGGCTTGAACTACTTCAGTTGTGTGTAATGAATCTAAAATATATGAAAGTCTAATGTTTATTAGTACATTACAGAAAATAATGAACTTTATCACAATATGCAAATTTTTTTTAGAAGATCCTGTATATCACCTGACTAAACTGATCATATGCTTCTCCATGAGTTCTCCTAAATATAACCATCATTAGTGAGGTATGCATGCCGACCTTTCAATTTTGGAGCTAAGGGTACGCAATGACATGAAACCTTTATCATTCAGCAACTAATACTAAAGCAGAACTTCCTTTTAGGGATGGCAAAGCTTAGGAGAACTCATGGAGAAGCATGTGATCAGTTTGATCGACTGATAGATTTGTACGGTTCTGTTTTACAGGTCATGATCAGGAGTTAAACCAGGAAGTCATCACAGCAAATCAAAAACTTACAAATCTATCAGATGATCAAACTGATCACATGCTTCTCCATGAGTTCTCCTAAGCATTGCCATTCCTACTTCCTTTTACTTCAAAATACAACTGCTAGAATCTCATGATTTTGTTTTTCAGATCTGGACGAGTGTAGACAAAAGAACCCAAGGGGATCTCTCTGTAAGAACAGTCGGTGCATTAACACTGTGGGCTCATTCCGGTGTGTGTGTAAGGGGGGGTATATACGATCTCGACACCCTCACATCTGCATTCTACAGAGGAAAAGATAGCCTGCTTTCCACAGCTCCCACCTTCATACCACCAATTGGAAGTGCCTTCAAAGACTCTCGGCCCTGAGTGAGGCTTACCAGAATGATTTGATCAGTTATAAGTGGGACACTTGTTAGAACAAGAGCGCTGAGAAGCATGGTTTGTACAGCACAGAGCTCATTGTGTAGAATTTAAAGCCAGTCTCCTATTCCTATTTATAAAAGAAAGGGAATTGTATATGTCCCTACTGTACAGACATTGAACCAAGCTTTTACAGTCTTATTGAAGTCAAAATATTTCTGGAAAATAGGAACCACTGTGTAAGTAGGATTATGTATGCATATATGTTTGTGTATGTGTATAAAATTCAAGCATGTATACCTTTACAGTTAACCGGTATCTGTGTACATCAGTATGTATCAGTACAGTTGTGAGAAAGTTTGTGGATGCTTAAATGGTAACCGAACATACAGTATTATTGTGTAGGTGGCTTATGTACCTATAAAAAGAAGAATAGCTACCGTATATAATATAATCGTGTATAAGCCGACCCAAGTATTGGCCGACTCTCCAACTTTTACGTAATAAAACAGGAAAAAATTACTGACCCGAGTATAAGCCTGGGCAGCTTTGTCCCCCTTCTACCCGTCATATGAGTGTTTAGTGCGGTGTCTCCCTCTACCCCCCCTCCCCCGACTGGAGCGGCATGTAAGTGTTGGCTGTTTTTCCCCCGTCCTATGACTGTGTGGGGTCTTCCTTTATCTCCCTTCTCCGCCAGACCGTAGCTGCATGTCGGCTTTCCCCTACTCCCATGGCATGTAGGAGAGTGCCCCCTCCCCTTCCCGGCATATGACTGTGTGGAGTCTTCCTTTATCTCCCCTTCCCCCCCACCCTGCCAGACTGGAGCAGCATTTTGGCTTCCTCCTGCTCCCCCGGCATGTAAGCGAGTGTCCCCCCTCCCCCCTGGCATATGACTCTGCAGAGCGGCTCTTTCACTTACCGATCCACACTGCTAGGATTCCTCGTTAGCTTGCCTGTCTATTTTCACGCCTTGCACTGGCACATGTGATGAGAGGTTCCTCTACTGGGCGTCCTAGGAAAGAGACTGCGGCAAGCTAACAAGGAATCGCAGCGGCGTGGATCGCTTACTGAAAGCACCGCTCCACACAGTCATATGCCGGGTAGATAGGGGGTCACTTACTTACATGCCAGGGGGGAGCAGGGGGAAGCCAACATGCCGCCCCAGTCTCACTGGGTTGGGGGGTAAGATAAAGGTAGAACCCACACAGTCATATGCCGGGGAGGATGGGGGACACTCACCTACATGCTGGAGGATGCAGGGAGATGCCGACATGCCACATTGGGCAGAGGGTGAAGGAAGACATCACAAACTCATATGCCGGGGAGGAAGAGGGACACACCCGACACTTACATGCCACAAAGGAAGACACTGCACACACAAATTCCTCCTACACCATAATAGCTGCAAATGGAGGAGGGGGCACTTGGGAGACACCACAACGGGGCTGTACATATGCCGGGAGACACTACAACATGTATTGACTCGTATAAGCTGAGATCACCACTTAGCTTATATACGAGTATATACGAATATTCATGTCAGCTGAAAAATGCCAGTTAAAGGAAAAAAATAGTGGTGGGAGATGAGTCAGAGTCTCCTCACCATGCACTATGTTCATAAGACCAAGGAGTTGATGCATACGCTACGCTGATAATACAGGTGTGCGCAGGCGTTACTACGGTACGGCCAGCAGTGTACCCCAGTCTACGCTATTAGCGCGACCTGTGGTACACGATTAACAAGTGTTAATCAGTAAAGTATTGTTACGGTAAAGCGTATTACAATGGGGTTCATTTACTAAGAGAAATAGCGCGAGTAACCTCCTGTTACTCGCACTATTTCATTAGCATGCCTTAATTGTAAGAGTTTGCGCGCTAGTGGTCGTGTAGCACGCGTAATCATCCCCAGTGACAGGAGCGCATGCTATCCACTTCTCCCGCCCTAAGCCCCTTCGGGTCCAGTCACTTTAAAAGACTTAATCCCCGCACTCTGATTGGTCCAATAGGCTGGGATCATGTCCTTTAACCATTTATGCCGCCTGGATGTGATCCTCAACAAGTAAAACTACATCTACATACGTTTTTCAATACAATAAACATACATTATTACATTTAAAATTCACTGTTTATTTCTCACACCAAAAATTACCTAAATAAAAGTTTTAATGGAAAAAAAAAATTACAATTAAAAAGAACAAAAAAAGAGTCTAAACTTTTTAAATATGCAAGTGAAGAGGGTATATTACGAACATTTTTTAAATGTTAAACTTGTAAATAGTGATGGACACAAAACTGAAAAAATGTCCACTCAGCGGGTCGTTCAGAAACAGCCTTATCAGTCTGCCTGACAGACTGTACACACGCACTACTGTCGCTGGAACGCCCGCCCAGCGGGAGGGTCTGACGAACCCGCCGTTCATTGCCGTAGTGCGTGTGTACGCACCTTTAGAGACAGTTCAGATAATAAGCATCAAAAGACAGAGCACTCCGTGACTTTGAAAGTCGGAGAGATCAATGAAGCTCTTTTTCATACATAACAAATGGACAGTGGAGTAGCTAAGGAGCTGTGGGCCTCGGTGCAAACTTTACACGGGGCCCCCCAAGCACTCTATACATAACAATTGATATGGCGCACCAAAACCTGCCAATGGCAACTACAATGCCAGAGGTGGAAGAAGGGGATGCGGAGCAGTTTGTTGATGATTACCACTATTCAATACATCTATAGAAGTGATTATTACAAGCACAGGACCAATAGAGCTGTGGTTGAGGTTGAGGGATGGCCCTTTGGGCCCCGATGTGGTCGCAACCTCTGCACCCCCTATTGCTACACCCCTGCAACTGGAGTTTCCTAACTCTTCCTGTACTGGAAACAATATTAGACTCTCTGCTGGTAATGTTTTATTTCTTAGCTGTACTACACATACAAATCATTATATCATAAGTTTATTTTCACTTCAGATTCCCTTTAAGTGGGTAGTGGTTTCATGGGATTTTGTGCAGGAGGGTGTGGGAAGGAGTTTGAACAAAGGGGCTTAAGGCCAAAAATGGCTCTGAGCGCTTCAGCTCTATTTGTCTTAGACATTGCAGAAAAGGATTAAGACGAAATAGGGCCCTAAGCAAGACAGAACATATGACATTACTATATTTTACTGAACAATAGTTACATAGTCCATCCCTGTAGCTGCAGGCAATACAGCGCTGGCTCCCCCGGAGTCTCCGGCAATCCTGGCTCGACAAACCTGACAAGCTACATTTATTTACCTTTCCTGGCACCAGCGGGTGGCGCTGTTGCGTCTCTCAGCACTGGGATAGGCGGAAATAGCCGGTCTCTGTCGGGTCCGCTCTACTACGCAGGCGCAGGAGACTTGCGTCTGCGCAGTGGAGCAGACTGACAGAGATCGGCTATTTATGCCTATCTCCGAGTGGAGAGGTGATACTGTGCCTGCGCTGGAGACGGGAAGGTAAATATTTACGATAGGATCCGGAGGCTTCCCCCACCCGAGGTGAGTACCCCCAGGGGAAATTTTTTCATTACAGGTTTTCTTTAAGAAAATCTTACAAACAAAGAGATTAAAACCTTAGTTCAGGCTTTTGTTCTTAATGTACATTGTGTGGAACATATCATAAGCTTCGTATACAGTATATTGTACCTTAACCATTTTTTCATTAGTCAGTTTTTTATTATGTGGCTGGCTGGGTTTTTAGTGCCATCTACCTGTGCTAATGTCAGATGCAGCTTGGTTGGAGTGATTAGTGAACTCCTCTCAATATTGCATCAACACCTACAGGAAGTAGTCAGGACGAAACTAGGAGGGGGCCCCATCCTTTAAAGTGGATCTGAGCTCTGAACTTCTTCTATGCTCTAAAAGGATAGGGACAGTAAGAAAACAATCAGGGGAAAAAATATTTGTTAAAATGCGCAGAAATCCCCCCCCCCCCCCCAAAAAAAAACCTGAACATTTACAGGAAGCAAAGGAAGGGTTAAAGCATCTGTCTTTCCTGTACAGCTAAAAATGAGGTGCTGTGAGCCATGCCTACTGATAACACACTGATTACACTCAACTGTAACTAAATAAACAAACACAGATCAATGCAGCTGATTTCTACAGCATTTCTATGTGGAATGAACACTTTTCAGTCTGTTCTTTGCAAGAGCTAGGTACCACTTTAAGTAGAAGAGCTGCCTGCAAATCTGTAGCTGACAAGCTATAGATAATTTCCACTTGGAATGATTGTTAAAGCATGTGTAGAGCAAGATGCCCCATGTTGAATTTGCTATGGGGATCCATGATGTGTAATTTAGTGTTAGGTTAGGAACGTCAACAGCCCTCCTTTCAAGGACCTCTAAACTTTTTTGATCTGACCACATGGCTCCTCAACCCAACATTAACTATATTTTTTATTTATATAGCGCCAACATCTTCTATAGCACTGTACAAAAACAAATATTGGGGAACATACATATATGAGAAGTTCCAAACACTGTACAATCAGGACATCCAGCAATACAAGTACAAATACATGCACAGTTGATGTGTGGTTTGAGACATCATTAATATTGGTACACGTTCATATGATAAATGACAGCAAAATGAGTAATAGGAGGAGGTCCCTACCCTCGCGAGCTTACACTCTAGAGGGCTAATGAAAGCTAAGTGCTGGCATTTCTATTCCTTTTTTTAAGGTGACAGGGGAAGTCAGTCCTACATCAACTGGGAACACCTGGCTCATGATTTATTATTACTGACTTTTTATTATCTTGTTATGATAGAGGTTCCCTTCTTTGATCCTCCCTCACCCAATAGTTGAAAAATAAAACCATGTAAAATGTTGTATCTGCTGCTTACCAGGATTGTATATATTTATCCTTCTGTCTTGAGTAAAGAACAGACATTTTAGGGAGTCCTTCATGTTGAATTCAAAATGGATAAAACTAGAGGTTCATAAACTTCTTTCACAAATGTATAGATATTGAAGGGCATAACTGTATTAATACCAATGTACTGAATTTATTTAATATTAAAAAAATGGTGTATAGTAACCCAGTTTACGGTGGATTAAAGTGACATTTTTACTATCTTACACGCAGAGCCGGGACAAGGTCCTCCTGCACCCAAGGCTGAAACATCAAGGCGCGCCCCCCATCCCTCCCACCCCAGCCATCACACACTGATTGCTACGAGACTAAGAGGCGCCCCAGGGCCCCCAATCCTCCCAACACCTTAATCTCTAGTTATCTGGCTTGCAGCTACTGCCATGCATCCCCTTTTCTAATTTCTCTTTGCTTTAAACACAATAGCTGAGTGAGTTGTGCGCCCCATTCTACACTGCGCCCTGAGGCTGGAGCCTCTCTCGCCTCTGCCTCGGCCCGGCCCTGATTACACGTAGAGGCTGATCCACTAGTATTCAGGATTTGTTAGCACGGGGTGCCACATCCAACTTGATGCTCTATTCACTGCTGCTAACATGAGCTGTTTCGATATTACACCTGCACCACTCATTGGGATTGATTCAGTAAGACAAATAGCATGCCTTATCCAAGTTACCACATGCCTTATCAGAGTTAACATGGCTTATCTAAGTTAACACGCCTTATCAGAGTAGCATAGCGAGCGCTACAAACTTATGCCTGCTAATTGGCAATGAAGAGAGCTCCACTCCTCCTGCCCTGAGCCCCTGCGGGTTCGTAGCGCTCGCTTTGCTGTTTTGATAAGGCGTGTTAACTTATAAAAGGCGTGCTATTTGTCTTAGTGAATCAAGCCCATTATCTGCTGTAACCATTGGGGCACCACTTTGCTTTTTGATTGAAGACTGGCTTGATGGAAACCTCGTTGCCCAATATACAATTCACTTTTGTCCTAGGTGATATTTTCACACCACCAGCAAGCAAGAAAATACTCAAAATATAATTTTTGATATTACCGTTACACAAATTTTTAGGTATTTTTGCAATTGTAAGTTCCTAAAAGTTATTTTCAAGAGAATATGAAAATTATCTCCTAAGGGGATATCTCCAGAGAAAAAGGTAATTGCATATGGGCCTTTTTATCGTAATTGAAGCAGAAGTTCTCTGAAGCTTGAGTGTGAGTACAGCAGTTCCTGCTCAATAAGCCGAAGGTGCTCCATGCTACTGTGTGCAGGCGCAACCATGCTTGCACGGGGGCAGCACAGCCATGCTTGTTCCAGAACAGGAGCGTAACCCTGATGTTATGGACAACAGGAGGTAAGAGGCACCCAGAAATGTATACATCTGAGCTTAAAACAGCTAAAATGAAAAAAGGAGAGGTGGCTTACCACAATAATGACAAATACATTTTAATATGCAGGCAACGAGTTTTGTGGGTCTCAGCCCACTTCCTCGGGCCAATTGTAGTGCCACAGAAGTCTGTAGCTGAACAAAGAGCGTCTCTACTGTGGCACTACATGAATGGAAAGCCTCTGGAGGATCTGTCTCTTTGGGTATCTATTTGTGACTCCTTTAATGAATCTACCCCCTGCTGTATTCAACCAACCACTTTATCTGCTTCATCTTATTTTCAGTGATATGCAGAGAGAAATATTTTGGTGGAAAATAGCTGTGCAGAGATCTGCCCAGCTCTGTCCCTGCTCATGCGCACATTTCTGTAACCTAGGCAACAGTGGTTTAACATGGGAAATGCAGTTATATGCCTATGCATGTGAAGGGTGTACTTTAACCAGTAGCCGCGATTGTGGCAGTACATCTGTGCCTCGTGGGAGTACTCTTCATGTCCCAGGGTCATACATATTCGTCTTCTATGGTGAATGGGCGGTGCATGTGCGCATGTGTACGCGAGCTCGCACCCACGGTAGTGATTGGCAGAGCAATGATTGGTGAATGGGAATGAGTATTCCCAAAGCCAATTAAAGGATCTGATACAAGAATGAACACTGCTGTAACCAACAGCAGTGTTCATTCTTTGAGGGTGCGTTTCCACTAGTGCGGTGGGAAATCGCCGCGGATTCTCCGTGGACGAATTCGCATGCAGGAGCGAAATCGCATGCGGTTGTATGCGAATTTTAATGCGAATTCGCATACGATTTCGCATGGATGACGCTGTGTGCGAATTTAACCATGTCAGTGCCTGTGTGCTTTTTCATTGATTCCATGCGAAATCGTATGCGAATTTGCATGAAAATTCGCATGAAAAAACACCATGCGAATTCCCTATTAAATACATTGTATGCGAATCCCATGCGTGTGTGCGGTGTCCGAATTCGGATGGCTCTGCTGAGCAGATTTTTCCTGCACAAGAAAACGCTCCGTTTTCCTGACAAGTGGACACAGGCTCATTCACTTTTATTGGTTATGCGAATTTGCATGCGGGGAACGCATGCGAATTCGCGTTAGTGGAAACGCACCCTGAAAGTCTATATAAACATAACCAAGCTGTGATTCAGCTTTCTAAGCAGTAAGGCACCATCTAGTGGTGAAAATAATTCTGACACAATAAAAAAAAAAATCATACACAAAAAATTAAAAGCCCATTAAATAGAATCTGTACTCTAAAATTCTTACAATAAAAAGCATACCATTCTATTCATTATGTTCTCATGGGCCCCTCTCTGCTGTTTCTGCCACTCCCTGCTGCAATCCTGGCTTGTAATTGCCATTTTTAGGCAGTGTTTACAAACAAAAGACATGGCTTCTAACTAAAGTGTAATAAATAGGCTTGAGAGTATCTCAGTCTCTGACTGAGAGGGTGCGTATAGCTTCTGCCAATGACAAGCAGTGCAGCACATTCCACACATTCCAGCCTGAGCCCGACAGAGCCGACAGAAGAGAGAAGATTAGATCATATAACAGAGATAATAAAACAGCCACTGTGCAACTAGAAAAGGCTGCAGTAACACAGACCACATTAGAACAAGTATAGGAACTTATAGAAGAAATAAGGCTGAACATTTTGTTACAGAGTCTCTTTAAAGTGTAACTGTGTGGCATAAAATCACAAATCGATAATTTATTTTTATCTGGTAAACAAGTAATAAGGATGCTAACCAGGCAATCCAAAAGTTAAAACCACTATTACTTTTCCTGTTGATAAATGATCATTCCCCAGTTTACCTGACTCTTATTTGGTACACACAAAATTTGGTACACAAAAAGGAAGTTGCAGGGCATGCTGGGTTGTCCTTTTTTGTTTCTCTTTGTCAGACTTAAAGAGACTCTGAAGCGAGAATAAATCTCGCTTCAGAGCTCATAGTTAGCAGGGGCACGTGTGCCGCTGCTAAACCACCGCAATAGCGCCGCTAAACGGGGATCCCTTCACCCCCAAACCCCCCACTGCGACACTTGGTCGCAGACTTGGTCGCTCCTGGAGGCAGGGCTAACGGCTGCAGCCCTGCCTCAAGTCACGTCTATCAGCGGCGCATCGCCGCCTCTCCCCCGCCCCTCGCAGTGAAGGAAGAAAGAGGGGGGGGGAGAGGCGGAGATACGCGCTGACAGACGCGCGTGGGGCAGGGCTGTAGCGGTTAGCCCTGCCCCAACCAGGAAGCGCTCCCCCGCATTACGGAGGGGATTTGGGGGATCAGGGACCCCCGTTAAGCCGCGGGATAGCGGCAGTTTAGCAGGGGCACACGTGCCCCTGCTATCTATGAGGTCTGAAGCGAGATTTATTCTCGCTTCAGACTCTCTTTAACTAATGCAGCCTAATTGGCTGAAGCCCTTTTCCCTCCTGTTTTCTTCTCGCACACCTCTGTTCCTCACTGATTGGTCAATATTTCTCATGCTGAGACAATGCACTTTTTTTATAGTGAAGGGCGAGCAAATCTGGCAGAGGAGAGTAGGGCAGGAATCAGGATTGGCTTAAAAATAGCCACACTTAAAATGGGAAAAGCTAAGAAGTATTTTCTCTTTTTTTTACTGTAGAGAAATCACTAAAATCAAAATGTGGATAGTGCAATACATATGCTATGTAAGTAGAGCAATTATTTATCTACTTATATGTGTTTTTTTCCTGAGATAGTATGGCTGACAGCTCCTCTTTAACCAATGAAATGACACTCTAAACCCTATAGTTATCAAAAAAAAAAAAAACACTTGTAAAAAAAAATCCAGAGTAACAGAAATTAAAATATAATACATAACTTGTTACATTAGGGACTTAACTTTTTATATATGTATGCTATACGGGTATATTATTGTTATTTTTGCAAATTAGGGCTTGTAATTATTTATAGGGTACAATGAAAAAACTAAAAACGGAAAACATACACCTTTATTTCCAAAGAAAATATTGTCACCATACATTGTACTAGGGACTTAATTTAAACATTTTAATAACTGACAAAAGGGCGAATACTTTTGTGTTTTAATCCCAGTAGCATGTATTATTTTAAACCTATTGATGCTGAAACTGAGAAACGATTTCTGTTCTTATTTCCTTTAAAATGCATGTAAAATAAAATAATTCTTAGTAAAAAGTACCACCCAAACAAAGTCTAATTTGGGGGCAAAAAACAAGCTATAGACCATATGATCTATATATAGATGTGATAAGTAGTGATAAAGTTATTGGCGAATGAATGGGCGGAGCGTTGAAAGGTGAAAATGGCTCTGGTCCATAAGGGGAAAAACTCCTTAGTGGTGAAGTGGTTAAGACGCATGATTTTGAAAGCTGGTTTCTTATTGGTTAATAATGACTACTGCATAAGTTCTGCTCTTTGTCTCATTGTTTATCCTTTTTTGTCAATGTACCAAGATGCTCTATGCACCAAGATGTTTTTTAGAACTTAGCCTTTCATTTGTTTTCACTCACTGACATCTGACAACCATCTTCCCCTACTTATCCTTGTTACAGGGACCCCCAAATATATAGTATGTAGGATTTTTTTCTACAAATAATACTCATATATGGACAATAAATGAATGTACGTTTTAGAGTTACATTCTTATATTGCTGCTCTGTTGGTGCAATAGTATTAACATGCTGAATAAGAACAAAATCTTATAAAATAACCCAATCACTTAAAGTGACTCTGTAACAAAAATTACAACGTTTTTTCTACCATGCTACAAGTTCCTAAACCTATTCTAATCTGTTCTGGCTCACTGCAGCACTTTGTACTATCAAGGTCTATGTAATAAATCAATGTATCTTTCCCCTGTCAGACTTGTCGGCCTGTGTCTGGAAGGCTGCCAACTCTTCCGTGCTGGTCTGTTCCTCTATGCACACTCCAGTGTGTGTTTTATTTACATAAGCCAGCAGCTTCTCTGCTATCTTATCAGTGATAGAAGAGAGCTGGATAAAAATCCTCCTGTTAGGCTGTGAAAGTAGCTGGCTGACACATACTGAGGAATTACAAACACAGGCAGAGCTGTCTGCAGGAAGCCTGTAATGTTCAGTGCATGAGAGAAGAAGGGGACAGAAGGTAAACACACAAATGATCTTTTGAGATTCAAAAGGAAAGCTGTATACAGCCTGCTTGTGTATGGATGTATTTTCTATGTGTGGACATATTGTACATCAATCTACTTCCTGTTTTGGTGGCCATTTTGTTTGTTTATAAACAAACTTTTTAAAACTGTTTTTGACTACTTTTAATGCGGCGGGGAGCGGCGAAATTGTGACAGAGGGTAATAGGAGATGTCCCCTAACACACTGGTATGTTTACTTTTGTGCGATTTTACCAATACAGATTCTCTTTAAGCGAATGTATTTTATTAATTCACTGAGACTGACAACATACCTATGTATAAAGCAATCTATATGGCCTCGGCGAGTACATGTATGCACAAAGATCTCTCTCAGCACCTGGTTGTAGGGTTTCCTAAAACTGAAGCCAGTTGGTTCAATGCCAAAGGTTCGGTATACACCATCGGCTATCAGCCCCAGCTCAGCAGCCACTTT
Organism: Hyperolius riggenbachi; assembly: GCF_040937935.1. Taxonomy (NCBI): domain Eukaryota; kingdom Metazoa; phylum Chordata; class Amphibia; order Anura; family Hyperoliidae; genus Hyperolius; species Hyperolius riggenbachi. The sequence continues at coordinate 49,415,417 of NC_090656.1, forward strand.
ACAGGTCAACCTAATAGTTGGCTTCCAAATGGGGGCGGGCTAAGGCTGTGCTGCCTTGGCTGGTAAGGGTTGTCACAGAGCTTCATGAACACTGTCCTGGTGGTTTTCCTGATGGGGCAGAGTTTAATAATAATGCTAATATACCGACAAGTATGTGAGTTACTGGCTCCTGCAATCACAGATTCTAGCTTAAATTAACATGAGGGTTAAATTAAGGTGTACCTGAGACCGATTTCAATAAGAAAATTATACATACCTTGGACTGCGCATGCACAGTACGCCCTGATTCGTGGAATTGCCTGGCCCCCTAGCAGAAGATCCAGGCGGAGGAGGACGGTGAAGGACTGACTAGGCTGGAGGAAGCCCCAGATATGTATATTTTGTTTTTCTTTGAATCCATCTCAGGCTTACTTTAAATGTATAAAATATTACTTTCTAGGTGGTCTTTAAAGTATTCCTGAGACAACCTACAACACAAAATGTATACATAGCTGGGGCTTCCTCTAGCCCCCTGCAGGCTGATTAGTCCCTCGGCGTTCTCCTCCCCGGTCTACATTCTCTGCTATGGGTCCCGGTAAGTGAGCCAGTCGGTGTAGGTGCAGTCCGACTGTGCATACTCCCTTGTCGTGCTCCTGTGGTTGGGAGCGGTGTGCACCTGTGCAGTAGTACTGGGCTGGCACACAATGCTCCCGGCAACAGGAGCGCGATGGGGCGCACATGGCCGGGCATGCGCACTGGGCTCCTCACTCATTTACTGGAACTTATAGCGAAGAATGTAGACAGCGGAGGAGGACGCCAAAGGACTGATCAGCCTGCTGTGGGCTGGTGAAAGCCCCAGGTATGTATACATTTTCTGTTGTAGGTCATCTCAGGTTCCCTTTAAAGGACAACTGAGGTGACATGATGAGACCAGAGGCGTAACTAGAAATCACTTGGCCCCCTTGCGAAAATGTGGATTCCTCCCCCTCCCCCCCCCCCCAGTATAGGTGCCAAAGCAGGTGGTTTCGATGCGTGGAGCTCAACACCAGGTGCCCCCAGTATAGCCAGGTATAGGTGCCCTCAGTATAGCCATGTATAAGTTCCCCCAGTATAGCCAGGTGTAGGTGCCCACAGTATAGCCAGGTGTAGGTGCCCCCAGTATAGCCAGGTATAGGTGCCCCCAGTATAGCCAGGTATAGGTGCCCCCAGTATAGCCAGGTGTAGGTGCCCACAGTATAGCTCCGGGCTCTGTAAGTGCCTCTCGTTACTTCCTGATAAAAAAAAGTGTCAGATGCTTAGAGAGAGGAACCTTCGGTGGTGGAACGTATGGAGGTATGTCCGTGTTCTTGCCCTGATGCTGCCACTGATTAATGCTGGAGGAAGGAGCACTGAGGGGAGAGCCCGAGGTGAGGGGGGGAGTGGCTCCACTCCCCACCAATGTGGCTGGCTAATGCTCTCCCCTCATGCGCTGTGACCCCTCCTGCCCCCAAAACGGTCCTGGGTGTGGCCCCCTCCCGCCCCCCCCCCCCCTATGGCTACAGATCCACTGATAGACATGTGTATGTACAGTGCCAAGCACACATCAGTTGAACATCAGGTATGCAAGTGACAATTTCTATTTGGTTGAACAGCCTCACCGTGGCGCAAGTGTCTAGTATAATATACGTTGCATTCAAACCATATTGGAAGCTAAAGTTCCTCCTAGTTTAATAAATGTTAGCACTTGTCTTGGATGCAGGGCATGCATTTTTCAGTCTGGCAGAGGCGGTGTATGCCTGTGCAATTAACCATTCAATTGCAACATGTGTTTAGGGATGTGCAGCCTTTCTCCTCACCTTTCCTAAGTGACAATTTCTGTCTGGGTCGGGACTGGGTCAGACTACAGCATAACCCTAGCTCCTCTAGAAACTCACAGAGAGCTGATCGCAGATGAATACACATTGCTCTCTGCGAGTGCCTAGAGGAGACAGACTCCCACTTCCAGTACAGGAACTTTTGTACAGCAGCAGACTTTTTCCTCCGAGCAAACATTGCCTTGATAAAGTGGTCCTACGTGGCTCCGAAACGTTGGCCGTATTGTTTTACATGTATCTAATAAAGAATGGATGGATGTGCCAGCTCTTTTCTTTGTTGAATAGTGCATAGATAACGTCAGCCCTCTTTTTCACCTGTTGCACTCCCCTTAAAGACTATGGGTTTGATCCTTTAGTGTGTGCGAGACAAAACTACAAGTGTGATGTATAGCATATCCCTCACTGACTGAAAGTAATTACAGCCATAAAACACTTTTCTATGAGTAAATGGCTTCTGAACAGCTTCTGAACAGTGGCAGCGCCAGGGGGGTGCTTGGGGGTGCTTGGGGGTGCTCGAGCACCCCCTAAATTTGTCCAAGCACCCCCAAAGCACCCCCTGGCGTGAACTGACTTCAGGCGTCTAAGAGACGCTGAGTCAGTTCACAGCGGCAGCCCGAAGCAGCAGAGCAGGGCTACGGTAAGATGGCCGCCCGAAGCCCTGCTCTGCAGACTTGGAATCTGCAGTGCAGGGCTTCGGGCGGCCATTTTCCCGTAGCCCTGCTCGCCGGGTAATGCAAGCTGCAGGCAGGAAGTCACTGAAGGAAGAGGATCATGGGAGCTGCGCGCCACAAGGAGGTCGGGACAGAAGGAGGTCAGGACAGGAGGTCTTCTGACTGTAGGTGAGTAAATGGGTTTTTCTTTTCTTTTACAGGTGGTGCTGCTGATTGTGGTCAGAACTGCTGAGCATTGTGCATATTGGGGTCAGATCTGCTGAGCATTGTGCATATTGGGGTCAGATCTGCTGAGCATTGTGCATATTGGGGTCAGATCTGCTGAGCATTGTGCATATTGGGGTCAGATCTGCTGAGAATTGTGCATATTGGGGTCAGATCTGCTGAGCATTGTGCATATTGGGGTCAGATCTGCTGAGCATTGTGCATATTGGGGTCAGATCTGCTGAGCATTGTGCATATTGGGGTCAGATCTGCTGAGCATTGTGCATATTGGGGTCAGATCTGCTGAGCATTGTGCATATTGGGGTCAGATCTGCTGACCGTTATCAGATATGACCCCAATATGTACAATCCGCACATATTGGGGTCATATCTGATAACGGTTGTGCATATTGGGGTCATATCTGATAACGGTTGTGCATATTGGGGTCATATCTGATAACGATTGTGCATATTGGGGTCATATCTGATAACGATTGTGCATATGGGGGTCATATCTGATAACGATTGTGCATATTGGGGTCATAGCTGATAACGATTGTGCATATTGGGGTCATAGCTGATAACGATTGTGCATATTGGGGTCATAGCTAATAACGATTGTGCATATTGGGGTCATAGCTGATAACGATTGTGCATATTGGGGTCATATCTGATAACGATTGTGCATATTGGGGTTATTGAATGTGTTTTTTTTGTTCAAATCTGCTCACATTACGTGTATTTTCTTGAGAAAAACTGCACAATTATGTGAATTTTCTGGGGAAAGGGTCACCAAAACTTGGGCCCTCTGTCTTTGCGTTCCACTTTTTTTTTTTTTTTTTTTTTTCTTTTCTCTCTTCTTTTCCTTCCCTTCTCTCCTCCCTTCTTTCTCCCTTCCTAAATCTTTTTATTGACAGACAATCAGCTTATTCCGTTTCATAACGGGGCCCAAGCTATATAAAATCAGCTTCATCAGCGTGCTCTTTTGCTTGGGCCAACTTTGCATCATAGTCTGCTTAAGTGTTTATTTATAAATATTCATATTTTAGACCATTTAATACATGCACTATTATAAGTCAAATCAAGCAAGACAAAAAGAAGTGAAGACGAAGAAAAAACAAAAGAAAAGAAAAAAAAAAAAAAAAAAGCAAATAAAGACCGACAGACAAACATAGACATACAAGAAACAACAAAAAAGGCAACCATCAGTCACAGCTGCGACAGTGTAGTAATATTCTAACTGCACATTGTATCCCCTTGATATCTCTCTATTAGCAAAACACAATTATCCCTCCAAAGCTATTTTCCCTGGATGGAGAACCATAATCCGCAGACATTTACGGGAGAATCCGAATGATCATCCAGCATATCTGCATCATTACTTTCCTCCAATCTTAAATAGAATGATACCCTATCCCTCCATTCCTTCAGGCTAGGCATAGTTAGCGTTTTCCATTGTTCTGCAATCATCTTTCGCGCTACCAGTAATGCAAAATTCACAAGTTTACACATGGCGTCATCTTCTATACCATTGCCCCTATCCTTTCCGCAGCCAAATAATGCCGTAAATATAGTGGTGTCGAGATTGAGATCAAAATATTCATTAATATACTTAAAAATGTAAATCCAAAACTGGTGAGTTTTTGGACAGTAGAACCACATATGATTGTAATTCGGTGCAGGATCTTTACATCTCCAACAGACATTTGCCGAGTTTTCCACTCCTTTTTTAAATCTGTTTGGGGTGTGATACCATTGCATCACCAGTTTGTATTGGATTAATTGGCATGCAGGTATTTTTGAGGACCATATTCTATCTAAGATATGTTTCCATTCCTGATCACTTATCGATGTCTTAAGGTCGCGCTCCCACCTATTGAGAATAGGCAGACGCTCGGCTTCTTCCCCCTTTTGAAGAATATCATAGATCTTAGATACCACTTTAGGAGGAACTATCTTCTTCATAAACCAATCTTCTAATTCATTTGGTGGGGATCGTAACTCGCCAAATTCTTTTTTTAAACTGCCCAATATACTTCGTGCTTGGGCCATAAAAAAGGCCTCCAGAGGATCTCTATGAACTTGGATAGACGACCCCTCTGCCGTGTTTGATTCAACCAATTGGGTCAGCTCACCAAGAGTGGAGCTCTCTGTCAAACCTAGTCTGGATAGCCATACCCTGTCTCTGAGTTGCGGTATTCCTAAGCTTTGCAGGGATAAAATTGGAGATATCCTCATAGCACCCTTTTTGGGTCTAATATGGCTGTAAAGCGCAATTATAGTTGGTTTTATTAAAGGATGAGAAATACATTTAGAAAATGTATATAATATTTTAGGGTTCCAAGAGGATACAATGTTATTATCGATCCATCCTAGCTCCAATTTAGACCATATATTTGTCGGATCATCCAATCGCCAAGCCAGAACCCTACTCAGATGGACAGCTAGGTAGTAATTGTATAAATCAGGAGCTCCTAAACCTCCATGATGTTTATCCTTTGTTAAAGTTCTGTAACAAATTCTAGCTTTTTTTTTGTGCCATATGAATTCCTGAAATAATCTGTGGCAGTCTTTAAACCACAGTTTTGGAACCGAAATCGGCAGATTCTGAAATAGAAACATCATTCTGGGTGTTATCATCATCTGGATGATGGCAACCCTGCCTATACTGTTGAAACAGGGTCGGTCCCAATTGTTTAAAAGTGCTCTGCACTCAGAAATCATACTCCCATAATTAAGATGGAAAAGATTATTCAGATTCTTGTCAATCTTTATACCAAGATATTTCACAAACTTATTATTCCAGCCCACGCTAAATCTACCACTTATAAGTTTTTTTGTTGCAGGAGTACAATTTAGATCCAAAACTACTGTTTTACCAGAATTGATCTTAAATCCCGATATCTTGCCAAAACTCAGAACATGCTCCATGGCGCTAGGAAAAGAGTTACTCGGATCAGTAAGCAACAACATTAAGTCGTCAGCATATGCCAGGACTTTGACTATCATATGGTTCTGGACCAGTCCATGGATCGTGTCGTCTCTCTGAATTAATTGAATCAATACCTCTATAACCAAATTGAAAAGGTATGAAGATAGAGGACAGCCCTGGCGGACTCCCCTAGAAACCGGAAATTCCTTAGAAGGGAAACCGTTCGTCTTCACAAATGCATGCTGGTTCAAGTACAATTTTTGTATGCGTTCTATCAAGTTTACCCCCAGACCGTATTCTCTCAGAGCCGTAAATAAAAAATCCCTGGAAACCATATCGAAAGCCTTTTCGGCATCCAGACTTACCAGGACAGCTTCTGTATGAGTATTCTGGCAACTATAAATAAAACTGCAGATGGCATAGATATTATCTCGAGAATGTTTGCCTTTCCGAAAACCAGACTGCTGCCCCCCCAAAATTGATTCCATTATTGCTTCTAATCTAGCTGCAAGAATTTTGGAATATATCTTAACATCGATATTAATAATCGAAATTGGGCGATAGCCTTCACAGACTGTCCTCGGTTTTCCCTCCTTATGTAACACAGAGATAGCCGCGGTATTTGTAGAATGAGAAAACGTAACTGATGTAAGATTATCATTCGTCATAATACAGAATGGTTCGGCTAAATCTTTAGAGAATCTTTTATAAAATTCTGCTGTAAATCCATCAGGACCAGGGCTTTTATTATTCTCCAGACTCGACACTATATCAAGGAATTCCTGGCTGTTTATAGGAGAGTCTAGATTTTCAATATCCTCTTCCTTGACCTGAGTAAGACTCACTGATTTAAATAATTCAGTAACTAGATTCTCTGCAACAGGAGGGTCTCTTGTATACAGCTTACTATAATAGTTGTAAAAAGTATTAGCTATATCTTGGGTGCTATTTGCCCAACTGCCATTCGGTTTTAGAATTTTTTCAATAAATTTCTCTGCTTTTTCCCGGCGAAGATGTTCTGCCATAAACTTCCCAGGTCTGTTAAGGCCAATTGCATACAATTTTTGAGACTTATTATATATATTAACACATTTTTTATTGAGAAGGCCATTTAATTCTTCCCTTGACCTAATCAGTTCATCATAAATTTTCCCCGAACCATGGCATTTATGCTCAAATTCCAGAATTTTTATAGATTCCAGAAGTTTTTGTATATTGCTGTTCCTTTCCCTATTCTTTCTACAACTATGTTTTATGAAAACCCCTCTTAGGACACATTTTAGTGTATCCCACAGAGTGGCCTCACTCATTCCAGGAGATCTATTCTCCTTGTAAAAATTACTTATTGTAATTTCAATGTCCTTTAAAACTTCCATATCACTAAGCAATTCATTATTGAGTTTCCAGTTATATATTCTAGTTGGAGCCATATTTAATTTTATATGGATAGAGACCGGGGCATGATCCGAAAATGTAAACCTACCAATCTCGGAGTCATAAAAGTCGTCTATCTGATCTTGATTCACAAGAAACAAATCCAATCTGGTATAAGTATCATGAACCCTAGAATAAAAAGAATAATCTTTATTGTTACCATTTAACACTCTCCAAATATCAATAAGCTTATTAGAGTTTAACGTTTTTAAAAGCCTGTTCCGGTTTCTAGAGGAGATAGCAGACCCTCCCTTAGAACTATCAATACTTGGGTCCATTACCATATTAAAGTCTCCGCCTATGATCAATTGGCCCTTCCCCAATTCCTCAATCTTACGAAGGCTGTTACAAATAAAATCTACTTGACCAGAGTTTGGTGCATAAAGATTGGCCAAAGTTAGATTACGACCATCAATCTTCACCACCAAGATTAATAATCGGGCCTTTTCATCAGAGTATGAATTCATTATCTCAATATCTAGTCTGGAATTCATTAAAATAGCTACTCCTGCCGACTTCCTTTCTCTGCTTGAATTCATCACCCATCTATACTCTTTATTTCCAAGAAAGGGGATTTTATTTTCCCTAAAATGGGTTTCCTGTAAAAAGGCAACATCAACTTTATTTTTTTTTAGTTCATAAATTACTCGAGTTCTTTTCTGTCCCGAGTTCGCTCCCTTAATATTATAAGTTGTTACTTTAATGGAATTAGACATTTAAAAAAGTCGAAAGAAGTTAAGCCCTAGGAATGGATAAGATCCATTAAGAAACCTGTGAGGGAGATACACATAATCTTCCACAGTGCCTTCATTTACTACACTAATCTGTTCATTATTCATTAAAATCTGCGATAATAATGTCCCAACAGTTGCTAAACTAACAATGACAACATCCAAAAAAGCAAAACAAAAAAAGACAAGAGTGTGAGTAGAGGAGAAAATATCTAAAAAAGTACTGGTTGTCTTGCCATAAAAGGCCCATTTTAGGCAACCAGATAGTGTCCCACGACACCCCATTCCCTTGATTGGATGTTAAGAACACCCCAGGGATTAAATTCTCCGAAAAGAAGAGAGGAAAAAAGGGCCGCGGGCGAGAAAAGCAAAGCCACAAGAGCGAGAAACATTCATATTCACTTTATATTTCTCATCTTCACCTCACCGTTGCTGCCATTTCACCACCTCAAGATCCAACGCATTTGTGGAGGAGGTGTAAGTGCATTCCCAGCCCGCCAGATGGATTGGTGTAAGATTCAATTTTAGCATAAAAGGAGCAATTGGTTCATAATCTTTCAGACTAATGGTATGGCCCTCATGCTGGACAATTAAGGCTAGAGGGTATCCCCATTTATAATTTATATTCTTTTCTCTAAGTATATCTAATAATGGTTTAAGCAGCCTTCTTCTTGCTAGTGTGCGAGGAGATATATCCTGATAGAATTCAATTTTAAGATTGTCAAAATGAATAGATTTTTGTTGCCTGGCCTTTAGAAGTATACGCTCCTTCAGTGGAAATGATTGCAGTCTGCATAACACGTCCTGACACAATCCATTATTCGTATGTCTTACCCTACCAATTCTATGAGCTCGGTCCATTTCTATAACATCAGGAGCATCTTCCCCCAACACCTGTTTAAAAAGCCTTCCGGTTATTTCTAATAAGTCTTGCTGAGGAGAATTAGCCAGTAACCCACAAATTTTTATATTATTACGTCTACTGCGGTTTTCCAGATCGTCTATTTTGCTGGTAATATCTGAGAGTTGTTTAGTGTTACGTTCTGTCCCTTCTGAATTAAATTTTACAGTCGCAGACAGTTTGCCCAGATCATTCTCAACTGCCAAGACCCGATCATTAAGATCAATAATTGCTTCTTTGATGGGTTTAATCTCATTCTTAATCGTTTCCTGAATGATAGATAGCATAGAGGTTTTAAAGTTCTCAGTGAAATCTGAAAACAGTTGTTTAAAGTATCCTTCAGTCAGTGAGGTTTCAGTATTTCTTTCCAACAGTTTGGCTTCTGCTGCGGAAGTTGTTTCCCCTTGCTCCTTCAACCCAGATTTCGGGCTCTGACAGGGTTTCGCCATATCGACACCACAGCTACTAATTTGATTTTCTCTTATCGTCCTGAATTTCGGGGAGTTGCAGAGGTCCGCAATACGCCTATAGTGATTAGAGACGTCTGCTGGAGTGATTAGGCTAGCAGGTGAACTATTCGCTAAAGTATTGGCGTTTTCCCTCGGAAGCGACCGCTCCAAGGGAGAGTCAGAAGCAGATTGACCAGTGCTAGTAGGAGCAGCGAATCCAAAACTGGTCAATTTTTTCTCTTTAACGTTAAATTTAGCCCTTTGTCTAGTAGCATTAGCCATAAATAATAGAGTCTTAATATACTTAGTGAAAAATAGGAGGTAGCAGCATAGAATAGGCCTATAGCAGGGTGCACATCTATTCCTTACTAAACCTCGTCAATCAAAAACACCACATTTAATGAGAGACCTATAAAAAGTGTTCTTTTGTAAGAGCATTAACTCATTATTGGGTTTTCAAATAGTATTAAAAAAAAATTCCACTTTTAAAGGGAACCCGAGGTGAGAATAATATTGAGGCTGCCATATTTATCTCCTTTTAAGCAATACCAGCTGCCTGGCTGCCGTGTTGGTCCTCTGCCTCTAATTCTTTCAACCATAGACCCTGAACAAGCATGCACCAGGTCAGGGGTTTCTGACAATATTGTCAGAACTGACAAGATTAGCTGCATGCTTGTTTCTGGTGTAATTCAGTTCACTACTGCAGCCAAATAGATCAGCAGGGCTGCCAGGCAACTAGAATTGTTTAAAAGGAAATAAATATGGCAGCCACCATATCACTCTCACCCTGGGTTCACTTTAAATTACATTTAGCCCAGCCCTCATCCGGTCATGACCACGCCCATTTATTTGCCGCGGCGCGCTCGCCACAGGTTGTAGCCACGCACATTTTTTGCTGCGGGCGGCAGTTCGTCAGCTACCCCCGAAATTCGTCCAGCACCTGCATAGCACCCCCTAAAAAAATTCCTGGAGCCGCCACTGCTTCTGAAAGCAGGAAAAAGATAAAAAAAGGTCAATAATTTATAGATTTGAGCTCTGGCACTTCAATGAATGTGTCATTGTGCAGAGACAATGAAACAGTAAAAACTTAAAGACTAGATTTAAATATAAAATAAAACTGGGGGAATATCTAAAAAAAAGTCATTTTTAGGAGAAGGAGGATGGATACAATTGTTTTTCTCATCAGTTTATTTTCACCTTGGATGTCCTTTAAACACCACTTACAGAATTAAATGTCCCCTGTTGTGTGTTCCACTGAGAAGCCATTTGCACCCTCTCAATGTAGTTTTTTTTCTACTGAATATAATCCTTAGTGTTCTCATCTACTGACCCATGTTACATCTCTAAAGCCTTTTCTGGTATTTAAGGTTTTCCTGCTTTTACAACCCATGCCAGGAATAATGTTATTTCAGTGTTAGCATTGTTGGGCTTGCCCTGTGACACTCTTCACATGCACTGTTCATTCACCTGAAAATTAGCCAGATATATTCCTGCTGTTCAGTACAGGAGAGGTTGTGGAGGCCACAAAACAAACCCAGTTTTTCTGTTTTATTTTAGCACAAAAGTGACTGTCATAGATAAGCTGCACCAGGCACAAGGTTTCTTCAGCAGTATTATGTACACTGGGCATCACTTCATTACTAGGGTTAATCGGAAATGCCGATTTCCGATTCTGATGGAATTCCAATTTCCGCCAATGCCGATTTCAGAATCCCGTAGAATTTCTAGTTTTCCTCGGAATTAAAATTGTTTTTTTTTGCCATTTTGTTGATAAAGTTAGGTAATTTAAAAAAAAGTTTTTTTCTTTTTTTTTTGTGTGCAGAATCTGCTATATTTTGTGGGTGTACGCTAGTTCCCTTTCATTGATCTAAGTCCCCGGCAGAAAAACCGACGGCTTCTCATCATGACAAAAAAAAAAGTTTCCCGTCCTCCTTATGCTTCCTGGAAGCGAGCACTTCACTTCCAGGGCTAAAAAAAAAAAATCTCTCACTATGGCCATCTTGTGGCCAAATAGTAAAACTACATCTGCATACATTTTTTTTATAAAATAAACCCAAATGATTACATTTAAAATTAACTGTTAACCTCCCACACCAAAAATCACCCAAATTAAATTTTTAATGGAAAAAAATTACAATTAAAAAAAATTAAAATAATTACCTAAGGGTCTGAACTTTTTTAATATGCATGTAAAGAGAGTATATTGTGAGCATTCTTTAACCACTTCAGCCTACAGCTTCGAAAATCTTATGCATCCAAGCAATGTTCACCTCCCATTCATTCGCTAATAACTTTATCGCTTCTTATCAAAATTAATTGATCTATATCTCGTTTTTTCCGCCACTAATTAGGCTTTCTTTAGGTAGTACATTTTGCTAAGAGCCACTTTACTGTAAATACATTTTAACAGGAAGATTAAGATAGAAATGGAAAAAAAACATTATTTCTCAGTTTTTAGCCATTATAGTTTAAAATTAATACATGCTACAGTAGTTAAAACCCATGCATTTTATGTGCCCATTTATCCCGCTTATTACACCATTTAAATTACGTCCCTATCACAATTTATGGCGCCGATATTTTATTTAGAAATAAAGGTGCATTTTTTCAATTTGCGTCGATCACTATTTACAAGCTTATAATTTTAAAAAATGTAATAAGATACTCTCTTGACATGTATATTTAAAAAGTTCAGACCCTTAGGTAACTATTTATGTAGTTTTTTTTTTTTTAATTGTAATTTTTTTTATTATTTTTTTTAATACAAAAATGTATTTGGGTAATTTTAGTTTGGGAGGTAAATAGCCAATTTTAGATGTAAAAGAATGTATTTTTTATTCAATACAGGTATGTGGGTGCAGTTTACTATTTGGCCACAAGATGGCCACATTCAAAAAGTTCCTAGATGCGAACGATGTCGCATCTAGGAACTAAAATGAAGAGAAGTTGTTTCCTGGGGGCAGAAATACCACGCTCTCTGATGAGAAAGCGTCGGTATTTCTGCCGGGGACTTGGATCGGTGAATGGGAATTATATTCCCATTCACTGATCGGGGGGGCAGCGGGAGGTAGCGGGGGCGCGCGCGGGCGCGCGCCCGATCGCGCGCAACACACGGCTGCAGCACCACTGCCTATCTGGACGGATATATGCGTCCAGATATGGCGAAGTGGTTAAATTATAAGCTTGTAAATAGTGATGGACGCAAAACTGAAAAAAATGCTCCTTTATTTCCAAATAAAATATTGGTGCCATACATTGTGATAGGGACACAATTTAAATGGTGTAATAACCGGGACAAATGGGCAAATAAAATACATAGGTATTAATTATGGTAGCATGTATTATTTTAAAGCAATAATGGCCAAAAACTGAGAGATAATGATTTTATTCCATTTTTTTCTTAATATTCCTGTTAAAATGCATTTAGAAAAAAATAATTCTTATCAAAATGTACCACCCAAAGAAAGCCTAATTGGTGGTGGAAAACACAAGATATAGATCAATTCATTGTGATAATTAGAAATGGGTGTGGATATGCAAACATGGGGCCTGGGTGTGGTTGCACACTCCAGAGCCCTGATATGCATTATGTGTGAATAGTTGCTGTTGTACACCTGATGAAGGACCAAGAGGGTCCGTAACATGTAGCATATCTGTTCCACAATACAAAGCATCTTTTGCAGCAAGTGGTCTGCCGCCTCTTTCTTGTTATTGGTAGTTTCCATTTTATGGGTAGCCAGTGGAGTGATAAGCTATCTCTTCACAAAAAGGGCTGGTTGGTCTCTCCCCCCAGTTCCTCCTCGACTGCGTAATGATGGAATGGGGGAAGAGTTTGGACAGTTCTGCTAATCTGTCTAGCTAAGCTAAATATGACATTCATATGAAAAGTCTATGCACTCAAATAAGTCGTTGGATAGAGCATATAGTAAAAAAGTGCCAGTTCTCTGATGCACGCTAAAACCTGCAATGGGGAGTGGTGTGCAGTGTGCAAGGGGAATTATAGGGGAACCCTGAGATGTCCACTTCTGCTCATATAAAGGGGAAGCACAGGTTAACTATTTACAAGAAAGTATTGAGTATACAAGGCTGAAATTAAATAAAGAGACTACATTATTTATTAAAAATAATACAAATAAAATAACTTCATATTTTTCATCTGTATACATCTCTTTACACCTGTATCCATCCTTCTTCTTTAGTATAATTCTAGGTACTGATGTCATCTTATTCTGAATATGTTTAATTTTTTTTTAAGAATTTTCATTTAATTTCCTTCTATCCATCTAGTAGCTGGACTCAGTGGCAGAACTACAGTCCAATCCCCCCCCCCCCCCCCCATGTTTACAATCCTTCTCTTGCCTCCCCTCGGTGCTCTTCACAGCCTGGGGGCCCATCTCACAAGGGTCATAAAACAAGTGTGGCCATCATGATCTTTACACCCATAACGTGTAGCCACAAATACTCCTGATCTGAAGTATAGTCCCCTGAATTGGAGGAAGGGAAGGTTAGTAGTTGGGGAACCCAAAACGGCTTTGGGCTTCTCTGTGCAATCGCAGGGGCTGCTCCCCTCTAGTTACGCCCCTGGATGGACTGCTGCTGCCATGTGCCTTTTGTCCCTGCTTCTACCTGCCACTAAAATTATGTGGCCTGTTCAAGGGCATTTGAATTTCTTACCGGTTCGTAGTGTGAACCAATAGGAAATTGCCCACTGAAAGAATTATCTGAATTTGCCTGCCACCATAGAGTGGAAGTCTCTGTGGCAAATTTTAATGCTAGCTGATCATTTTAGCAATGGGTAGCAGTGGGTAAGGAGAGTGCATTGTAGCTGCATCTAAGCTACAGTGTGACGCGAAAGTTTGGGCAACCTTGTTAATCGTCATTATTTTCCTGTATAAATCGTTGGTTGTTAAGATAAAAAAATGTCAGTTAAATATATCATATAGGAGACACACACAGTGATATTTGTGAAGTGAAATGAAGTTTATTGAATTTACAGAAAGTGTGCAATAATCGTTTAAACAACATTAGGCAAGTGCATAAAAAAGAAATGAAATCAATATTTATTAGAAATTACAGCCTCTGAACACTTCCTGTAGGTTACAAGGAATGTCTGGATTCTGGTTGAGGGTATTTTGAACCATTCCTCTTTACAAAACATCTCTAGTTCATTCAGGTTTGATGGCTTCCGAGCATGGACAGCTCTCTTTAACTCACACCACAGATTTTCAATTATATTCAGGTCTGGGGACTGAGATGACCATTCCAGAACGTTGTATTTGTTCCTCTGCATGAATGCCTTAGTGGATTTTGAGCAGTGTTTAGGTCCGTTGTCTTGTTGAAAGATCCAGCCCCGGCGCAGCTTCAGCTTTGTCACTGATTCCTGGACATTGGTCTCCAGAATCTGCTGATACTGAGTGGAATCCATGCGTCCCTCAACTTTGACAAGATTCCCAGTCCCTGCACTGACCACACAGCCCCACAGCATGATGGAACCACCACCATATATTGTAGCAGGTGTTTTTCTTGGAAAGCTGTGTTGTTTTTCCACCATGCATAACACCCCTTTTTATGCCCAAATAACCCAATTTTAGTTTCACCAGTCCACAGCACCTTATTCCAAAATAAAGCTGTCTTGTCCAAATCTGCTTTAGCATACCTCAAGCGGCTCTGTTTGTGCTGTGGGCAAAGAAAAGGCTTCCTCTGCATCACTCTCGCATACAGCATCTCCTTGTGTAAAGTGTGCCCAATGGTTGAACGATGCACAGTGACTCCATCTGCAGCAAGATGATGTTGTAGCTCTTTGGTGCTGGTCTGTGGGTTGACTCTGGCTGTTCTCACCATTCGTCACTTTTGTCTATCCGACATTTTTCTTGGTCTGCCACTTCAAGCCTTAACTTCAACTGAGCCTGTGGTCTTTCATTTCCTCATTATGTTCCTAACTGTGGAAACAGACAGCTGAAATTTCTGAGACAACTTTTTGTATCCTTCCCCTAAACCATGCTGGTGAATAATCTTTGTCTTCAGGTCATTTGAGAGTTGTCTTGAGACCCCCATGTAGCTAATCTTCAGAGAAAATTAAAGGAGGAGGTAAACTTAAAATTGACCCCCTTAAATACTCTCTCATAATTGGATTCACCTATGTATGTAGGTCAGGGGTCACTGTGCTTACCAAGCCAATTTGAGTTCCAATAATTAGTTCTAAAGGTTTTGGAATCAATAAAATGACAACAATGCCCAAATTTATGCACCTGCCTAATTTTATTTAAACAATTATTGCACACTTTCTGTAAATCCAATAAACTTAATTTCACTTCTCAAATATCCCTGTGTGGATCTCCTATATGATATATTTAACTGACATTTTTATCGTAACAACCAACGATTTATACAGGAAAATCATGAAGATTAACAAGGTTGTCCAAACTTTCGCATCCCACTGTATTACATAACTAGAAGGAGCAATCATAGAAGGAAGAAGAGCAGAACAGAAGACTTCAATGACAGAAGACCAAAGGACTGGGTTCCGCTTTGTAAATGTTTTTGGTGTTTCCACCATTATTGTGTTATAGTAAATCAACTGACAACTGACAATACAGTTTTGAATAAGCTTTCTGAGTGCAGTCTCTAGTTTGTTCTTCAGTGTTATAGTAAATCACCCTCACGGAGTCCCAAGATCTGATAAAGGATGCATTGTTTATAGTGCATTCAAGTGTTAAACAACTGCCCTAATCAAATATGCTGGACCACTTGGGTTGCAAGTCATGCATACTGACTGCAATACCTCCAGCAGAGGTTAGTACAACCAGTCATGAATATGGCCATTTTTGTTTCAGTGTAATTTTTACAAAAGCTCCATATTTTTTTGCAAACACAACAGCGTGCATGAAAATACACAAGCTCGAGAAGACACGTTTTTGCCAAGAGCACTGAAGTCAAACCGCATAAGAAAATCTATTCTAATAGCAAATACTTGGAAATCGTTTATAACCAATTATTATGTACTACGATTCAATTTATATTTGTCAAGGGGCACTTGTGATAATGGTTACTATGCAAGGGGGTACTTGGTGAGGGTTTTAAAAAGGGTACATACCAATAAAATGTTGAGAAACACTGGCATAGAGCACAGGTGTCAAACTCCAGTCCTCAAGGTCCTGCTAGCAGTGTTTAGGATGGACTGTGAAATGTGTTCTACTTTATGAACCGCACCATTCCTCATTCAGTCCCATCAACTGATTTGAACTGTACCAAAAATGTGTAATGCTGGGCATACATGGCTCGATTTTGCCGCTCGATTCCGCAGGCGATTCTCTTATCTTCCGCTCGTTTTTCTTATCTTTTTCCATTGTCCTCAATCTGGAATCCAGCGGGGAAACAGTCGGGTGGGAAATCGGACATGTCAGAAATTATCTATCGAGCCATCGAGCATAAGAAACTCGGCCCTCAGAACTGGACTTTGTCATCCCTAGCATAGAGACCTCGATCCGTCCTGTCGTTCAACCTCCCCCCCATGGGCGTCCGCACATATGGCAAAATTGGGCATCTGCCCGACCCTGGCCGCCAGCTGCCCCCCCCCTGGCCGCGTGCCCGTGCAGCCAGCAGAAGGGGGGCAGCGCAGAGAAGAGGGAGAGCTATGGGCACAGTGGGGAAGGGTGGACGTCCCCCCCCCTTCCCTCACCTTAGGGGGTTCTCCCTCCCTCGCTCTCCCCTACGTAACGAAGTGTGCAGCGGCTGGCAGTGGGCGGAACTTACCTTGTCTCGCTCCTGCACCGCAAGTTCTGGTGCCGCACTCTGGTCTGGTCCAGACCAGACTAGCGGCTAATCCATGTGGCGCCTGTGACGAGACGAGGTAAGTTCCGCCCCCCTGCCAGCCACTGCACACTTCGTTCCGGAGGGGTGAGCGAGGGAGGGAGAGCCCCCTAAGGTGAGGGAAGGGGGGGGGGAAGACGTCCGCCCTTCCCCACTGTGCCCATAGCTCTCCCCCTTCTCTGCGCTGCTCCCCTCCTGCTGGGGCACACATGGCTACTTATTCTGGGGACATATACCCCTGCCTACATATACTGGGCATATATACCCCTGGCTACATATACTGGGCACATATACCTCTGACTACATATACTGGGCACATATACCCCTGACTACATATACTGGGCACATATACCACTGGCTATATATACTGGGACATATACACCTGCCTACATATACTGGGACATATACACCTGCCTACATATACTGGGACATATACACCTGCCTACATATACTGGGACATATACACCTGCATACTGGGACATGTTCACCTGCCTACATATACTGGGGACATATACACCTGCCTACATATACTGGCCACATATACCCCTGACTACATATACTGGGCACATATACCCCTGGCTATATATACTGGGACATATACACCTGCCTACATATACTGGGACATATACACCTGCCTACATATACTGGGACATATACACCTGCCTACATATACACCTGCCTACATATACTGGGACATATACACCTGCATACTGGGACATATACACCTGCCTACATATACTGGGGACATATACACCTGCCTACATATACTGCGGACATATACACCTGCCTACATATACTGGGGACATATACATCTGCCTACATATACTGGGACATATACACCTGCCTACATATACTGGGACACATACCCCTGGCTACATATACTGGGACATATACCCCTGGCTACATATACTGGGACATATACCCCTGGCTACATATACTGGGACATATACCCCTGGCTACATATACTGGGACATATACCCCTGGCTACATATACTGGGACATATACCCCTGGCTACATATACTGGGACATATACCCCTGGCTACATATACTGGGACATATACCCCTTGCTACATATACTGGGGTCATCTATACCTCTGGCTACATATACTGGGGACATATACCCCTGGCTACATATACTGGGGACATATACCCCTGACTACATATACTGGCCACATATACCCCTGACTACATATACTGGGCACATATAACCTTAGCTATATATACTGGGCACATATACCCCTGGCTACATATACTGGGCACATATACCTCTGACTATATATACTGGGCACATATACCCCTGACTACATATACTGGACACATATACCACTGGCTATATATACTGGGACATATACACCTGCCTACATATACTGGGACAAATACCCCCCTGACTACATATCCTGGGACATATACACCTGCCTACATATACTGGGACATATACACCTGCCTACATATACTGGGACATATACACCTGCATACTGGGACATGTTCACCTGCCTACATATACTGGGGACATATACACCTGCCTACATATACTGGGCACATATACCCCTGACTACATATACTGGCCACATATACCCCTGACTACATATACTGGGCACATATACCCCTGGCTATATATACTGGGACATATACACCTGCCTACATATACTAGGACATATACACCTGCCTACATATACTGGGACATATACACCTGCCTACATATACTGGGACATATACACCTGCCTACATATACTGGGACATATACACCTGCCTACATATACACCTGCCTACATATACTGGGACATATACACCTGCATACTGGGACATATACACCTGCCTACATATACTGGGGACATATACACCTGCCTACATATACTGCGGACATATACACCTGCCTACATATACTGGGGACATATACACCTGCCTACATATACTGGGACATATACACCTGCCTACATATACACCTGCCTACATATACTGGGACATATACACCTGCATACTGGGACATATACACCTGCCTACATATACTGGGGACATATACACCTGCCTACATATACTGCGGACATATACACCTGCCTACATATACTGGGGACATATACACTTGCCTACATATACTGGGGACATATACACCTGCCTACATATACTGGGACATATACACCTGCCCACATATACTGGGACACATACCCCTGGCTACATATACTGGGACATATACCCCTGGCTACATATACTGGGACATATACCCCTGACTCCACCCACGACCACACCCACATTCTGGTTCGTAACCACACCCATTTTCCACCCCATTTTTTGGCGCGCAATGCGCGCCACACACCACCCGGGGTTATCGGCGCGGCGCACTATGCGCACCGCCCCTCTTTTTCCTCCCCCCTTTTTGCCCCCCTCTGGAAAATTTTCTGCGGACGCCCATGCTCCCCCCAATTGAGTTTCTTCGCCCTGCTAGGTGGAATACCTCTTCTGTCCTCCTTGGGCACCCTTCAGAAGTGCTCGCTTCTCCAAGGGCGTAGGGCCCGTGGTCGCAGCGGTCGCCTTGGCGACCGGGCCCGGCTCCTGAGGAGGCGGGGGAGGGGCCCGGGGGGCCCATCTCCGTTTGGAGGGCCATGCGCCCGTTCGCGCTGGTAGGAGGGAGCCGCAGCCGCGGGGAGGGCAGCCCGACCTCTTCCTCCCTTCCTCTCCCCGGGGCCCCCCCTCAGATGCAGAGTAAGCGGCTAACGGAAGCGCTATAGGCAGAACTCACCTCCCTGCGTTCCACTCGCCGCTGATCTCCTCTCTGGCTGGCTCTGCATAGATGTTGTTACACACGCAGCTTCCGGCTAAACAGGAAGCTGCGTGTGTAAGCATCTATGCAGAGCCAGCCAGAGAGGAGATCAGCGGCGATTGGAACCAGGGACGGAGGTGAGTTCTGCCTATAGCGCTTCCGTTAGCCGCTTACTCTGCATCTGAGGGGGGGCCCCGGGGAGAGGAAGGGAGGGAGAGGTCGGGCTGCCCTCCCCGCGGCTGCGGCCCCCCCTCCATTATGGGGATGGGCAGCTACCTAATCTATCCTGGGGGGCAGCTACCTAATCTATCCTGGGGGGCACCTACCTAATCTAACCTATACTGGGGGGCAGCTACCTAATCTATCCTGGGGGCAGCTACCTAATCTATCCTGGGGGGCACCTACCTAATCTAACCTAATCCTGGGGGGCAGCTACCTAATCTAACCTATACTGGGGGGCACCTACCTAATCTATCCTGGGGGCAGCTACCTAATCTATCCTGGGGGGCACCTACCTAATCTAACCTAATCCTGGGGGGCAGCTACCTAATCTAACCTATACTGGGGGGCACCTACCTAATCTATCCTGGGGGGCAGCTACCTAATCTATCCTGGGGGGCACCTACCTAATCTAACCTATACTGGGGGGCAGCTACCTAATCTATCCTGGGGGCAGCTACCTAATCTATCCTGGGGGGCACCTACCTAATCTAACCTAATCCTGGGGGGCAGCTACCTAATCTAACCTATACTGGGGGGCACCTACCTAATCTATCCTGGGGGCAGCTACCTAATCTATCCTGGGGGGCACCTACCTAATCTAACCTAATCCTGGGGGGCAGCTACCTAATCTAACCTATACTGGGGGGCACCTACCTAATCTATCCTGGGGGGCAGCTACCTAATCAATTCTGGGGGGCAGCTACCTAATCTAACCTATACTGGGAGGCACCTACCTAATCTATCCTGGGGGCAGCTACCTAATCTATCCTGGGGGGCAGCTACCTAATCTAACCTAATCCTGGGGGGCAGCTACCTAATCTAACCTATACTGGGGGGAACCTACCTAATCTATCCTGGGGGCAGCTACCTAATCTATCCTGGGGGGCACCTACCTAATCTAACCTAATCCTGGGGGGCAGCTACCTAATCTAACCTATACTGGGGGGCACCTACCTAATCTATCCTGGGGGGCAGCTACCTAATCTATTCTGGGGGGCAGCTACCTAATCTAACCTATACTGGTAGGCACCTACCTAATCTATCCTGGGGGCAGCTACCTAATCTATCCTGGGGGGCAGCTACCTAATCTAACCTAATCCTGGGGGGCAGCTACCTAATCTATCCTGGGGGCAGCTACCTAATCTAACCTAATCCTGGGGGGCAGCTACCTAATCTATCCTGGGGGGCACCTACCTATTCTAACCTAATCCTGGGGGGCAGCTACCTAATCTATCCTGGGGGGCAGCTACCTAATCTATCCTGGGGGGCAGCTACCTAATCTATCCTGGGGGGAAGCTACCTAACCTATCCTGGGGGGCAGCTACCTCATCTAACCTATACTGGGGGGCACCTACCTAATCTATCCTGGGGGCAGCTACCTAATCTATCCTGGGGGGCAGCTACCTAATCTAACCTATACTGGGGGGCAGCTACCTAATCTAACCTATACTAGGGGGCACCGACCTAATCTAATTTATACTGGGGGCACCTACCTATCTAACCTATACTGGGGGCACTTACTTATCTAACCTGTATTGGGGGCACCTAGCTAGCCTATACAGGTGGCAACTAAACTGGCTACCTATATTGGAGGCACCTACCTAACTAACCTATACTGGGGGCACCTACCTATCTAACCTACGCTGGGGGCAACTATTCTGGCTACCTATATTAGAGGCACCCACCTAGCTAACCTGTACTGGGGGCACCTATCTATCTAACTTATACCGGCGGCGCCTGCCTATCTCACCTATACCGGGGGCAACTATACTGGCTTACCTATGCCTGACTACCTATACTGGGGGTACCTATAGCTGGCTATAGGGATTTTGATATGTGTGTGCATCCGTCGGGTGTTGTCGGGGGAGGGGGGGCTGTTGTTGCCGGGGGGGCCCACATCCAGATTCCGCATCGGGGCCCAGAGGTTTGTAGCTACGCCACTGCGCTTCTCCAAACACTTCCAAGGACAAGGGC
Source organism: Hyperolius riggenbachi (assembly GCF_040937935.1). Lineage (NCBI taxonomy): Eukaryota > Metazoa > Chordata > Amphibia > Anura > Hyperoliidae > Hyperolius > Hyperolius riggenbachi. Next base: position 49,437,332 of record NC_090656.1, read on the forward strand.
ATCCATGCTGCACATGTGCAAGGGATTTTTAAATATATATTAACGCGGCTGTGCTCCCATCCCTGTATGAGCATGACAGCACTGGGAAGGCACACTGACAGCCCATGCCTGTGCAGTAGCACAGAGCTGCTTGTGCACAGTTTTTTAATCTGTGGACGCGTTGCTCCATCCATACTTCTGCAGAGGTTCAGGCAATCAGTGCATCTGCGCAGTGCGGCCGCGCTCGTAACCAGATGGGAGCGCGGCTGTAAAGAAGTGGGGAGTCCTGGCGAGCAGCAATGGAGTGAAAGCGAATTGGAGAAGCCCCTGGATCACCCAGAGTCTTCCCTCTACATATATATCTAACATTTTTTTTTTCCCTCACAGGTTCGCTTTGCACAAAAGTTGAAAACATTTTATATAATCAAACTGAAAGTATTGAGTTTTGCTCAACAGAGGCGGAATGTCTCTTCACAGTTCACACACCTGCACACGACTACAGAGCAAACATGCGTGCGTGCTTCTTGTTGTGCTTATAGATGATTTAGAAAGATGACAAGGCGGTGTGGGCGGAGCTAGGGCGGCATTTCAGGAGGCGGGGACCGGCGGCCATTTTCTTGGAGACTGTACCCTACGCGGCGACATTTTCCCTTTTTGTTAGCGAAGGATGTCATACGGAAGCAGAGCGGCATTGGCTGGCCGGAGAGGGAGCGGGATGTGAACTTCCTGCAGGTAGACAGTACAGGACGGGAGCTGTCCGGGTGCTGCGGAGGTGAGTGTGGCCGCGGCTAGCGGTGTGGTGATGAGAGGTGGGCGGGGCCGGGATCGCTGCTATTGCTGGAGGAGTGCGGGGCTGCAGGCGGGAAAGAACCTCAGCTCCCTCCTGTCACGTGGATCCCCAATACTCCTCTCATCGTGTTACTCTTTTTAGGACTTCTTTACAAATCTGCGTGAATAAATGCTGTTGCATTTAGTTATGTTTTTCTTCTGTATGAAGACTTTTTATTGGCCTGTTCCTACTTACCCTTATATAGCAAACTTAAAGTTAGGACAATCACAACAAGTTTAAAGGGGTTCCCTGGGCGGAGGGGGTGTTGAAAAAAAAAAAAACAGACACTTACCTGGGGCTTCTACTGGCCCCTTGCAAACGTAATCTCCCATGCCATCCTCTAATGATCCGCTGTTCCCCGCCGCTGGTCCCGGTCTAACGCGTCATCTCTTGCAACTGCGGCTGCGCGATCATGGCTGCGCATGTTCTCACTCCCGTGCAAGTCATTGGGAGCTTACTGCGCAGGCGCAGTACAAGAAACCATGGTAAGTAAGCTCTCCATGATGCATGCAGGAGCAAGCACTATTCGTCTTGTTAGACGGATATCAGACCGGGAAGGAACGGCGGATTGTTGGAGGATGGTGTGGGACATTACATCTGCAGGGGCCAGTAAAAGCCCCAGGTAAGTGTCTTTTTATTCTCAACCCCCCCCCCCCCCCCCCCCACAGAACCCCTTTAATACAGTACTTTCATAAGGATCTGGATCCTATAATAATTCCAGCATTTGTATAGCGCTTTTCCCCTGTTGGACTCAAAGCTCTTGCGAGGCAGCCACTAGAGCGCACTCAGTAGGCAGTAGCAGTGTTAGGGTGTCTTGTCTGAGAACTCCTAACTGAATAGATGCTGGCCTACTGAGTTAGGAAGAGCTGAGATTTGAACCCATGTCCACTATGTTAGAGGCACAGCCCTTAATCATTATACTTCCCAGCCACTACTATAGAGGCTTCCTGTTCCTCTGCGCTGCCCAATGTTTCTGCGCTGTGCCCAGTTAAACTTCCTCATCTGGCAGTGTTTGAAAGTACTCATCTCTGAGTATTTCCGAAGATGTGCTCATCCGTACTACGCACATGTGAGTCCAGGCTCCTGCATGCGGGATGTTCGAAAATACTCAGGGATGCAAGTACTTACAAAGACTACAGAAGCACCACTCTACCCAGGAGGAATGGCAAGGCTTTATTGCACAGGTGTCGAACTCCAGGCCTGAAGGGCCAGATCCATGCCAGTGCTTAGTATGGACTGAGAAAGAGAAATGTGTTCTACCTGATGGACCATACCTTTCCTGATTCAGACCTATCAATTCATTTGAGCTGTGTCAAAAATGTGTGAGGACCCCGGCCCTCGTAGGACCAGTTTGACATCCCTGCTTTATAGTATCCAGAGCCTTCCTTCTTAGGTAAGTATCAAAGCTGAAGTGAGCTACCCACTTCAGCATCAGTGGTCTGAACCAGTCGCCTGCAGCAATCCGGCGTCTTGATGCAAATGCATTTCTGAAAGCCTGCGGAAAAGCATTTACCAGCTATCAGCGGCTCTTCCTTGCATGCTGCGATTTTCATCCCCGCAAGGGGACGCGGAAGTGTGGTGGTAAATGATAGATTTGTCCAGCCTGGATATGCAGCCCTAAGGTATACGTAACCTTGTAGTCAACCAAATGTGCAAGTGCTTGTGCTATACCTCCAATAGGAGGACAGAGTTGCTCCTTTGCTAGAGATGGGCCGAATGGTACGCACGCAAACGGTTCCAGGCGAACATTGGGTGGTTCGCATTTGCCAGCGAAGGCGAACTATTGCGGAAGTTCGGTTCGCCCCGCCCCCATAATGCTCCATTAAGGTCAACTTTGGCCCTGTACATCAGTCAGCAGGCACATTGTAGCCAAACAGGCTACACTCACTCCTGGAGCCCACTGCCACCCCTTATAAAAGGCAAGGTTCTCCAGCCGTTTTACTCACTCATCTGCCTAAAGTAATTAGTTAAGGGACAGCTGCTAACAGACTACTAGGGAGAGCTTAGTTAGGCTTGTTAGCTTTCTCCTGGCTGATTGTTATTCCTTATATAGCAACCCACAACAGTGTTCTCCCCAGGATTATTTTCCAGCCGGGTGGCATGAAAAAGCAGCCGGGTGGGGAGAGATGGAACTGCAGGGCAACTCTGCTTACAGCATAGGCGGAGGTGAGGAGGTGAGCCGATGACAGTCGGGTGGTCAGCAAATTTAGCCGGGTGGAGCACCCGGCTAAAAGAGCCTGGGGAGAACACTGCACAACAACTTCTCCCTCCTTAAAAATGTAAGCAGACTGCAGAGTGGCGCAGAAGAAGTGTGCTGGGCCCATAACCCAGAGGTTGATGGATTAAAACCAACCTCTGCTAGGCATAATTTCATTTTTGCACCTCGCTTTATCGCATGGGCAAAACGGTTTCCATAGCCCTGTAAGAGAAAGTGTAATAAGGGCCCTGCCTTAATATAGATATTACGGTAGCTAAGACTACTCCTGGGCCTTTCTTGTAGTTGAAGAGATGAGTGAACTGTGACACCACCAAAAAAATAAAAATAAAACAGCAAACAGAGAAGCTTCCCCATATTGGAGCATTGGATTTGGTAAAGTCTTAAGCCAATGAGTTGTAAGACACAAGTAAGCTTTAGGTTAGCAGGAATGGTTGCATGGCCACCTAGCTTTTCATCCTTCCCAGGCCAGCTAGGCTGACTTCAGCCTGTAGTGTTGGTGGAATAGTGGTGAGCATAGCTGCCCTCCAAGCAGTTGACCTGGGTTCGATTCCTGGCCAATGTATGTGAGTTGGCTTTTGACATCCTACAAATCCCTAAGCAAGCTAATTTTTCTCTTGGATATATCACAATGGTACATGTTAGGCTGGCTTCAGCATGTAGCATTGTAGTGTGTTGTGTTGGTGGTATAATGGTTAGGATAGCAGCCTACCAAGTGGTAGGCCTGGGTTTGATTCCTGGCCAATGTATGTCAGTTGGCTTTTGACATCCTAAAAATCCCTAAGCAAGCTCATTTTTCTCTTGGATATATCATAATGGTACATGCTAGGCTGGCTTCAGCATGTAGTGTTGTTGGTGGTATAGCGGTGAGGAGAGCTGCCTACCAAGCACTAGACCTGTGTTCGATTCCCGGCCAATGTATGTGAGCTGGCTTTTGAAATCCTACAATTCCCTGGAAGACAAGACCCTCCGGAGGAGGAGGGGAGGATTACACTTCCTGATGTTGTAAAGCAGTGTAGGCCTGCAATTCAACATTCAATGAAATATCTGACCTTAATCAGCTGGGCGGTATGGACGAGCTCAGCTCGTCCATCACCGCCGGAGGCTGCCGCTCAGGCCCTGCAGTTCCGGCCAGCGCTAAGGGCTGGATCGGAGGCGGCAGACGTCAGGACGTCGGCTGACGTCCATGACGTCACTCCGCTCGTCGCTATGGCGACGATGTAAGCAAAACAAGGAAGGCCGCACATTGCGGCCTTCCTTGTTTATTCTGGGCGCCGGAGGCGATCGGAAGAACGCCTCCGGAGCGCCCTCTAGTGGGCGTTCATGCAGCCAACTTTCAGTTGGCTGCATGAAATCGTTTTTTTTTTATTTAAAAAAACCCCTCCCGCAGCCACCCTGGCGATTTAATCAGAACGCCAGGGTGGTTAAAACAGTCTTTCCCAGGACGTCTATCAGGACAGCACCCCTTCTTGAGACTTGTCTCTCCACCCCACCGCTGGACAGGAAGCTAAAAGATAAAAATTTGCATAGCAGATATGCGGCAGCATAAATACCCCCCAGCTCACCTAGAGCCCTCAGTTGTTTTTCTGTCCTGGACGGAGCGCAGGGGATCCTCCGCGGTGCCATCATTGTCAGGTGGCAGGGGCAGCGGTGTTGCGGGCTGTAGCTGGAGCTGGTCAGGGGAGCCGGCGTGCAGCCCGGACAGCGTGGAGGAGGCTTCTCCCAACTTGGCAGCACCTATATACGCGCATGGGCGCGCAAAGGGAAATTCCAGACGTTTACCGGAAGTGCGTCACGCGCTGCGTCCCGCGTGACCGGAAGTAGGAAGCGTCATTTGCAGGGGCAATTCGGCGCACCTGGATGGAGATAAGGTAATTACCCAACACTATTTAAATAATTAGCAGTACATGTTCCCACCTTTTGGCAACATGGAGGACGCTACAGGCCCTACTCCACTGCTATCTGCTGAGTCTGGCGCTGAACCCTCTCTGGTAAGCGGCACAGGGGTGCTCTAATACCGGGGGTATAGATGTGTGATGGGGTTTGAATGCTGCTGTATAGAGCTTCACTAATTTAGCCCATATTTTGCTTTATTTTAGCCTAAAAAAGATAAATCAAGTTCCCAGCATCATTCATCATCATCTGCATCTGCTTCTACATCTTCTTCTAAAGGGGAAAAGAAATGTCCATTATGCAATACAAAGATGTCCTCAAGTCGGAAATTATGTCACCATTGTACAGATAAAATAGTGAAAAATGAATCTCCTGTGATATTTAAGGATCTAATGGGATGGATGAGATCAGAAATGACCACAGCTATTAAGGAAATCAAGGATTCCGCCATAGCATCATCATCATCCTGTATCCAGGGCTCTCTACAAACACAGGTGGCGCAGCCTGAGGACCCTAATCCTCCTCCAGGATCCCCTCTAGTCTCCTTAAATCCGGCACCAGTTTCTAGGAAGAGAAGGGCTGAGGAATCGGTAGCATCCGAATTATCTGAGGGAGAATTAGGAATTTCATCCTTCGAGGAAATTTCTGAGGATGAGGAAAGAGAGAAATCGGGGAAAAATCAAAAATTTGTTGTATCTTGTGATAAACCGTGGTGGTGGGTCTGATGTGGTCGGAGAGGAGGACGGTGGAGCTAGGTTCATAGATTTTGCTCTCCGACTGGCGTCTCTAATCAGTTTTCTAGGATATTTACGAGCTGTGAATTTTTTGGTCAGTAATTTAGATTGTTCCTCATAGTCAATATTTTCAGTACAGTTGCGGTAAATACGTTTAAACTGACAATATGGGGTATTGAGTGTCCACGGCCGGTGATGATAACTGTTAAAGTGGATGTAGTTATTGGAATCGACTGTTTTAAAAAAGGTTTTGGTTTTTTTTACACTTGGTACTTTTCCATCTCTACTCCGCCCCACAGCAATGACATCATACGTTCCACATGGCAGTTGCTGATTGGTGGAAAAGCTTACACTCCCCCTTCTTAAGACACTGGAGCATTCTATGTGATTACAGAGGCGCTCAGTGTGGTTTTGATGCTGTTAAGGTAAGCCAGTGTTCAGGCAACGCTGGTCTGTTGTTTGATTGTCTTTTTGTTCTATTGTTTTATTGTTTAACAGAGATCATTATCACTACCATTTCTAGTACTATTATACTTTGATTGACCTCGTCCTCATCCTGGTAATAATACATATGTTTACCCTATAGTCTATAGATAATAATATGTGTATATATATATATTTTTTACTTTATATTTTTGTTCTGTATTTTTACTCCATATTTTTACTCTATATATTTTTACTCTTTGTCCTTTTAGCTGTAAATACGTTTTTACCTCTCTTGGTGACACGTTTGCCCTCCCCCGTCTTTCTTTAAATTTAGACCCAATACTGAATCAACAGGTAGCTCCCATTTATTATTATATACCACTTGATCCCATTAAGGAACATATTAATTTACATGCATTTATTCACCTGATCAAATGTACCTCTATGTATAACTGTTGCATGAAAAGCAAAAGGAATACAGTGGCCAGTAGAGCTAATAGGCTAAATCCTGAGTTTTCTACATGAAAATGTACTGCATAAAATCACTTTGCATAGAATTGCATGATTTAAGAGTGTTGCATAATAAGTACCTCTGAATATGTTTTGATGTTCATATAGTTATGTTTTGACATTGAATTGTTTGTGAACATGAGCGATACTCACAAAACCTGCCTTACACTATGTCCTCTGACACTTTGTTTTCAGCTGTATGCTCCTTTTTCATTGGCCTGATGAAGCGGGATTGAGCCCGTGAAACGCGTTGCCTATTTTTACTGTGGAGTATAAATAAATTGTTGTTTGACTGTTGATGCCACAGTCCTTCCTTTGTTTGCTTTGTCCGCATGGATGGGATAGGCCCACCACTGCCCCATCGGTTTTAAGCTCGTTTAAGTGACTTTTATTCTATTGGCGCCTCTGGAAAGCTTCTACATATTGCTTTTTCACCTGATCTTATTAATGATCTATTAGCTGCCATGCATAATACTATGGGCATTGAGTCAGAGAAGAAGTCTCTATCACAGTTGGATCAAATGTATGAGAGCCTATCTGATCCTCATTCCTCAGTTATCCCGGTTCATTCTTCCCTAAAAAATATGATAAGAAAGGAGTGGGATAACCCTGAGAAACGGGCCTTTTGGCCAAGGACCCTTAACAGGCGGTATCCTTTTGCCGTTGAGGATCAGAAATTCTGGGGTCCCTCTCCGAAGCTTGATCCAGCTTTGTCTAGAGTTTCAAAGAATACAGATTTACTCTTTGAGGATTTCGGGCACCTCAAAGACCCTATAGACAAAAAGACCGATAATCTTTTGAGAAGAGCAGGGGAGTCCTCCTCACTTACATTCAAACCCGCCGTGGCGTCTACAGCTGTAGGTAGATCCCTTAAAACCTGGTTAATGGAGACTCAAAATAAAATTGCCACGGGAGTACCTAGGGAGGAAATCTTACAGGATTTTCCTAACCTATTTAATGCCACTAATTATATGACTGATGCAGCAGACGACACAGTGAAACTTACTGCTAGGACTACTGCATTAGTCAACTCAGCCAGGCGTGGTGTTTGGGTCAAAACATGGAGGGGAGACAATTCCTCCAAAGCCAAACTATGTGGAATTCCTTGCGAGGGAGAATTCTTATTCGGGTCTAAACTAGATGAGACATTAGACAGAACTGCTGACGTCAAGAAGAACTTTCCTGTTAAGAGGAGAGTTTTTCCTTCTAAACGTCCCTTTCGTGCCAACACAAAGTCAGAGTCTGATAATAAGGCCCCTACCAGGAGAGGTGGAGAGAAAAGATGGGCCCCTTATAAAGTACAGAAGGGTAAACCAGTCTTTGCCACCCATTCTTCTACCCAGGCTAATAAACAATGATGCCAGCATCCCAGTGGGGGGAAGGCTTACCCACTTTTACGAGACATGGCAGGAAACCTTTCAAAATCAGTGGCTATTAAAAATATTTCTAGAGGGATACAGCATAGAGTTCTCGCAGACACCTCCTCAAAAATTTCTTGTTTGCCCAATTCCAGAGGACATTGTACAGCGTCTAGCATTGGAAAAGGAAATATACTCTCTGCTACACAAGAGAGTGATCAGGGATGTTCCAAAATGTCAACAGGGATTGGGATTTTACTCCCCAGTTTTCCTGGTAAAGAAACCTCAGGGAGAGTTTCGATTTATCCTGAATCTAAAGGAACTAAACAAATCAATAAGATACAGAAGATTTCGAATGGACAATATTTACTCTGTGATAACTCTCTTACAGAAAGATTGTTTCCTGGCATCCCTGGACTTAAAGGATGCATATCTGCATGTTCCAATTCATCTGAATTCACAACAGTTTCTCAGATTTGCGGTGCACCTGGAGGGAAAGGTAAGACACTTCCAGTTTAATGCTCTACCTTTCGGAATTTCTTCTGCTCCTTGGCTCTTCACAAAGATTTTGTCAGAAGTATTAGCAGTTATCAGGGACAGGTCCATATCTGTTCTTAGTTATCTGGATGATTTATTGATTTGGGGGCAATCTAGAGACTCAGTGTTACTACAGGTAGAATCCACTATGGAATTTTTGCAGTCAATTGGATGGCTTATTAACTACTCCAAATCATCCCTAATTCCTTCTCAGCTCATGGAATTTTTAGGGTTCAATATTTCCACTACTAATGAAAGGCTTTTATTACCAGAGAGGAAGGTTTCTGCAATACTTAATACTGTTTCTTCTTTCCAGCAGGCCCACTACATCTCCCTCAGAAAAGCAATGGCGGTTCTGGGACTCCTAACTTCTGCCTTTCCGGCCATTCAGTGGGGTCAATTCCATGCCAGGACCTTGCAAATTTGGATTCTGACAAAATGGAACAGGGATATAAAACTTCTGGACAAGAAGGTGTTCATTCCCTACAGTGTAAAGGTCTCACTCATGTGGTGGCAAGATCTCACACATCTATCAGAGGGTCGGCTGTGGCATTATCCATCTCAGTTAGTGATAACAACGGACGCCAGTCTATGGGGTTGGGGAGCACACATGGATGGTCGTCCAGCTCAGGGACAATGGTCCAACAGGATGAGAACCAGGTCATCGAACAGCAGGGAGCTTCAGGCTGTTTGGTTGGCGCTACAAAACTTCAGTCAGGACATAAGACAGTGTCATGTGCTGATAAGGTCAGACAACAGCAGCGTGGTAGCTTATCTGAATCGTCAGGGAGGAACGAGAAGTTCATTACTGTGGTCCCAAACCAGACAAATCCTAAATTGGGCAGAAAGGAATCTAATGTCCTTAAAGGCCCGACATCTAAAGGGTACAGCCAACCAGTTGGCAGACTTCTTAAGCAGGTCCCCTCTGAAACAGGACGAGTGGTCCCTAAATCCATCAGTTTTTCAAGAGATCAAGGATCAATGGGGGTCCCCGGAAGTGGACCTCTTTGCCAACAAGGACAATGCCAAGTGTCAGAGGTTCTGCTCACTATGTCCCCTAGACAAACCTTGGGCAGTGGATGCTTTTTCAATAAATTGGGGAACACAGTTGATGTACAGTTTTCCCCCAATATCACTCATTCCACAGGTTCTGAACAAGGTTGTACAGGATCAAGCTCAAATGATCCTGATAGCCCCCTCCTGGCCGAAGAGACCGTGGTTCACTTTGTTACAGAAATTGACAGTATGTCAGCCAATTACTCTTCAGAGTCGACAGGATCTACTACAGCAGGGCATAGCCTTTCACCCAAACCTTCAACTTCTTCACCTTACAGCATGGAGGCTGAGTGGAAAATCTTGAAGGCTAGAGGATTCTCGGATAAATTATCCGAAACCCTGATACAATGTCGTAAAAAGGTAACCAGAGATATTTATAATAAGACATGGACAGTGTATCTGAATTGGTGTAAAGAGAAATCTTTAGATTTATCTTTATCTACGTCAGTGCTTGAGTTTCTTCAACAGGGATTACAAAAAGGATTAAGTGTCAGTACCTTGAAGGTTCAGACATCGGCAATCAGTGTCTTCTTGGAAAGGAGACTGGCGGCAGAAGAATACTTTATCAGATTTTTCCAGGCTCTGAAGAGAATTCGGCCATTAGTTCGTTCTCAAATTCCCTCATGGGACTTAAATACTGTTCTCCAGGCTATGTGTGAACCACCATTCGAACCCATAAAGGAAATATCCGACAAATTTCTTTCTTTAAAAACCACCTTTTTGTTAGCCATCACATCAGCCAGGAGAATTGGTGAAATTCAGGCTTTGTCAATTCAAGAACCGTATTGTATTATTGCAGACGATCGAATTACACTAAAGTTAGACAACGCATTTCTCCCTAAAGTGGTATCTAAATTCCACAGATCCCAAGAGATATTTTTACCTTCCTTTTGTGCTAATCCAACCAATGAGAAGGAAAGACGTCTACACTGTCTAGATGTAAGAAGATGTGTGATTCATTACCTTGAAAAAACTAAGGAATGGAGGAAATCTGATTCAATGTTGATACTGTATGGAGGAATATCTAGGGGGAGACAGGCCTCCAAAGCTACATTGGCCAGATGGATTAAAGAAGCTATTACTACATCTTACAAATCCCAGGGTAAATTACTTTCTACTCCAATCAAAGCTCATTCAACAAGGGGTGTTTCCACATCCTGGGCAGAGAGGGCTGGTGCATCCATCGAACAGATCTGCAGAGCGGCCACCTGGTCCAGCCAAAATACTTTTGTCAGACACTACAGGCTTAATGTCTTATCCAGTGCAGACTTAAGTTTTGGCAGAAGGGTTCTTCAAGCAGTGGTCCCACCCTAAGATTTCATCTTGTCTATCTCTCAAGAAGGGGTGCTGTCCTGATAGACGTCCTGGGAAAGACCACATTTACTTACGGTAAAGTCTTTTCCAGTAGTCTGAAGGACAGCACCCCTGCGACCCACCCTGTGTGGGAAATATTAAGGTAAATATACATATGGTTTTGTTTTTTGTTGTATGCATACGTCCATATAATCTTTTTATAACTGAGGGCTCTAGGTGAGCTGGGGGGTATTTATGCTGCCGCATATCTGCTATGCAAATTTTTATCTTTTAGCTTCCTGTCCAGCGGTGGGGTGGAGAGACAAGTCTCAAGAAGGGGTGCTGTCCTTCAGACTACTGGAAAAGACTTTACCGTAAGTAAATGTGGTCTTTTGGATCAAATCTAGGTTTTTTATTGAGACTTTTGACGTGTATCCCACTCAACCATGTCTCTGTCCAGGTTTTAGACCGTTTAAAACATCTTTTTCATCATTTTTCTGGCCACCATAATTATTTCTAAATTTCCAAGTTCGCCTCTCCATTGAAGTCTATTGCGGTTCGCAAAAGTTCGCGCGAACCGAACTTTCGCAGTAGGTTCGCGAACCCAAAATAGGAGGTTCGGCCCATCTCTATCCTTTGCTGCAGAGAATGTACCAGGACAAGCTGGGCTATTTCTAGGACAATTGCTGATATAGTAAACTTCTGATCTAGTAAACCACTTCTTTTGGTCCCTTGGAGTTTACTATAACAAGATTATACTGTATATGCAATTCTTATAAGTTTTTAGGTAGCACATTTTGATTGTTGTTGGTACATTTAACAGGCCTTGTTTCTCCTTTTCAAACAGGTACTGCTTCATAAATATGGGACTTCTGTACAGCCAGAAGTCCTTCTTTCCCCTTTACTCCTTGGAATCTCTCATCAGTCTCTTCAAATGGGAAATTTCACGTCCCGAGCCTGATCTAGCTCTGCTGTCTCTTACTATTGGCTTTGTGGAGCATTTCTTGGCAGTTAACCGAGTGATCCCTACTAATGTGAATAGCATACCAGGAGACCCTGATCTGTTGTCTAAAATAAGCGGTGAAGCAGCAAAGAAAAAACGTGGGGATTTGACGAGCCAAGGAAACCGAGGTGGTCCTAGGGCGGAACAAGGAAAGAAAGGTGCTAGGAATGATAATGCAAAGAAGGGAAGTGTGGGACCCCAGACAAGGAAAGAGAAGGATGTCAGTTCTAAGGAGACTGGTGTAAAACTAGCAAGAAAGGAGACTAACAAAGCAGAGAGCAAGAAAGACAAGGAAGTACTGCATGAAGAAAACACGGCTGCAGATGAAAGTTCAAAGCCTGGAACTGGAAAAGACCGTACAAAGGATTCTGATGAGAATGCAAAGCCGGGGCTCGTGCAACACGGAATACCCTATTTCCCATCCATGGATTTATCAGTAGCTCAGGCACTCCATGCCCGATTCACAGCCCAAGTGAAGGGTGCTGTGGATTTGTCTTCCTATCCTCGAGAAAATGGCTCCTCTGGTCGAGACTTAATCCGCAGAGTGGCTGATATCATCTGGAATGGATTAAGTAGGTCTTACTTTAAGGACAGAGCACATATACAATCACTGTTCAGCTTCGTAACAGGTGAGCACAACTTGTGCCTCCAATTCATATGGCGTTTACTTTCCTAATTATGTATGCTTGTACTGTAAGGGGTTTAAACCACTTTAGTCTTTTTATTAACTTATTCTTGCAATTTTTCCCAGGTTTAACAATTCAGTAATTGTGCTTCTATTGTTTCTCCACTGTGCTGATTATTATGTGCCCTAATGTCCTGGTTGGCATTTCTCCCATTGCCAACTAGGCTTTATTACAGGGCTGTGGTACAAAAATCCTTAAGGTGGGTACACACATCAGATAAAAGTCTTTGGAAAATGAAAGATCACAGACAAATGTTACCCCTTTCTGTGTAGTATGAGGGCATACCTACACAGTCTATTCTATTGAGCTAAACTCCCCATCAGATAATGCAAGATGCTGCACACAAAGATGCTGTACACATGCAACAGATCAGTATCTGCAAAAGATCCGTTCCTGCAAAAGATCACTTCCTGCAAAATGCATTCATCGTCTATGATATCTGCACATCTCATACACACCTTGTTTAAAGAGAATCTGTAACCTAAAAACCTCATATAAATAAACATACCAGCCTGTAGGTTTTCATCTCCTGTCCCCCTCTGTCACATTTTCGCTGCTCCCCACCAGGATCCTGGCCCATAAAAAACAGTTTTATAAACTGTTTTGTAAACAAAAAATATGGCTGCCAAACAGGAAGTTCATCATAATATTGCATGTCCCTGTAAACTGCATTACAGTTTCCATGAAAGGTTATATTATTGAACAATAAATTCAGCCTTTAGAGTTTATTTCATAGTTTAGAAAAAGATTTAACTCGTAAAGAATGCTGCAATCTTTAGTAGTGATTACTGATAGCAGGTCCGTGTCTGCATTCTGCAATAGTCTATGAGCTATGCTTCTCACAATTATCAGCTTTTATCAGTAGATGATACTGAGTTACTGAGAGCAGGGAATGTGTGAGCTCTGCTTTTCACAGTTTTCAGTGTGTGAAAGACTCAAAGAAACTCAGAGCCGGGCTATCAGTGTAACCTCCTCCTGTCTGTAAACAATTACAGCCACTTCCTCTTTGGGCTGACAAGCCTAACAAAGGAGAGTAAATTTGATTTATTATAGAAATGGAGCAACTTAAAAAGGTTGCAGTAAGCCAGAGCACTTTAGAATAGATATAGGAACTTGTAGGATAGTAGAAAAAAGGCTGAAAAATTTGTTACAGAGTCTCTTTAACAGACATTCATCTGCAGATCAGATCCACCAGGATGGATCTTCAGATGATTGTCCGTTAAACAAGGTGTGTATGAGATCTGCAGATATAGACTATGAATGCACTTTGCAGGAAGTGATCTTTTGCAGATACTGATCTTTTGCAGATACTGATCTGTTGAATTGTGCAGCATCTTGCAAAGATTTCTGATGGGTAGTTCAGCTCAATAGAATATACTCTGTAGAGTATGCTCTCATACTACATGGAAGAGGGAAAAATTGGTCTGTGATCTTTCATTTTCCAAAGACTTTTATCTGTGTGTACCCACCTTAAAGGTGAGTACACACGCACTACTGCCTCCAACGACGGGTCCGTCAGACTCTCCCGCTGGGCGGACTTTCAGGCGACAGTAGCGCGTGTGTACACACTGTCGGCAGACTGAGAAGGCTGTTTCTGAACGATCCTCCCACAAGACTCATCAGTTTAAGATTACACGAATTTAAAGGGAAGGTTCAGGGAGTGGGAAAAAATAAAATAAAAATCCATATCCACTTACCTGGGGCTTCCTCCAGCCCGTGGCAGGCAGGAGGTGCCCTCGCCGCCGCTCCGCAGGCTCCCAGTGGCCGACCCGACCTGGTCAGGCCAGCAGCCAGGTCGGGCTCTTCTGCGCTCCGATGGGCTCTTCTGCGTTCCACGCGGGCGCGCTGACGTCCTCCGGGCTGTACTGCGCAGGCGCAGAACTACTGCGTCTGCGCAGTACAGCCCGGAGGATGTCCGATGACGTCAGCGCGCCCTCGTGAGGCGCAGAAGAGCCCGACCTGGCAGCCGGGCCTGGCCATGTCGGGTCGGCCACCGTAGACGACAGGGAGCCTCCGGAGAAGCGGCGAGGGCACCTCCTGCCTGCCACGGGCTGGAGGAAGCCCCAGGTAAGTGGATATGGATTTTTATTTTTCCCACTCCCTGAACCTTCCCTTTAAAGGGATACTGTAGGGGGGTCGGGGGAAAATGAGTTGAACTTACCCGGGGCTTCTAATGGTCGCCCGCAGACATACTGTGCCCGCGCAGCCACTCACCGATGCTCTGGCCCCGCCTCCGGTTCACTTCTGGAATTTCTGACTTTAAAGTCAGAAAACCACTGCGCCTGCGTTGCCGTGTCCTCGATCCCGCTGATGTCATCAAGAGCGCACAGCGCAGGCCCAGTATGGTCTGTGTCTGCGCAGTACACTCCTGGTGACATCAGCGGGAGCGAGGACACGGCAACGCAGGCGCAGTGGTTTTCTGACTTTAAAGTCAGAAATTCCAGAAGTGAACTGGAGGCGGGGCCGGAGCATCGGTGACTGGCTGCACGGACACAGGATGTCTGCGGGGGACCATTAGAAGCCCCAGGTAAGTTCAGCTCATTTTCCCCCGACCTCCCCTACAGTATCCCTTTAAGATTGCACCGACTCCTGTAATTTGCATATTACAATCTTGTTATAAGGTAGTATCCTACTAATATTATAAATGGGAAAGTTTGTATAGTTGGATGTTCGTTACTCGATCACGCAAAAAATGACTAAACGGATTTGAATGAAATTTGGCACACACATAGTATACTACCTGGAATAACATATAGGATACTTTTTATTCCCATAACCAAAAAGTGGGCGGAGAGAAATATAAATTTCACTGGGAAATGTAAAAAGCAGCCATTCTTACACTGTTAATGCTGGGGTTCTCAAACTTTACACAGTTGGTAACTGGGATTAATATTTTGAAGAGGGTGGAGCCTACATAAGCCAATCAAAATTCACCTATTGATTTTTAAAGGAATACTTAAGTCACTTAAAAAAAATGACTTTTACTCACCTGGGGCTCCCCTCAGCCCCCTGCAGCTGAACGGTGCCCTCGCCGTGTCCCTCCGATGCGCCTGGTCTCGCCGGCGGCCACTTCCGGTTTGGCCGTCACCGGCCGACAGGCTGTGAACGCGGCTGATTATCCGCATCCCCGGACGCAATAGCGCCTTCTACAATGCTATTGCGTCCGGGGACGCGGATAATCAGCCGCGTTCACAGCCTGTCGGCCGGTGACGGACAAACCGGAAGTGGCCGCCGGCGAGACCAGCCGCGTTGGAGGGACACGGCGAGGGCACCGTTCAGCTGCAGGGGGCTGAGGGGAGCCCCAGGTGAGTAAAAGTCATTTTTTTTAAATGACTTAAGTATTCCTTTAAGGGAAATATTTTATTGCTGTCATTCTTGCACTGTTAATGGCACAAGCCTCAAACCTGGTACAGTTGGTCGTTGGGTGACTGGGGTTCAATTTCAGAAAAGTGGGTGGAGCCACAAACAGCCAATCCAGATTTTTCATTTTAATGAAAATTATTCATGCCAAAGACCACAAATCTCACAAACTTGGTCATTGAGTAATTGTGTGTTAGGGTCCATTCACACTTGCGTTTGCAAAACGCCGGCGATTTTTGCGGAAAAATCACTGAACACTGCGGCGATTTTTTTTTTTATTTTTTTTTTCCCCCTGTGATCGCGTTTAGCACTTCTATAGCACTGAAACGCGATCTCCGGGATATCGCCTGAAAATAGTGCAGGCTACGCGTTTGCGTTTGGCGGTTTTGGGCGATTTGCGGTCATTAGCGCAAATCGTCTAAGAACGGGCCCATAGGGTTTCATTGCACTAGCGCTTTTAACAAGCGCTAACGTTTGAGCGTTTTGCCGAAATCGTGGCAAAACGCTCAAGTGTGAATGGGCCCTCAGGGTTAGAGAAAGTGGCCACAGCCAAAACCAGCCAAATACACACCCGGGCAATGTCAGGACATCAGTGGACGGAGACAAATACAAATTTCACTGGGAAAATGTAAACTGCAGCCATTCTTACACTGTCAGTGGTAGAGTTCTCAATATTTGCACAGTTGGTCACTGGGTAATATTCAGAAAAGTGGATGGAGCCTACAAACCAATCAAAATTCACCTATTGATTTTTAAGGGGAAATATTTCATTGCTGCCATTCTTGCACTGTTAATGGCACAAGCCTCAAGCCTGGTACAGTTGGCCTTTTGGTGACTGTAGTTCAAATTCGGAAAAGGAGGTGAAGCCACAGCCAATTAGATTTATTTCATTTCAATGCAACTCATTGATGCCAAAGACTGCAAAGCACACAAACTAGGTTATTGAGTAATTGTGTGTTAGGATTAGAAAGAGTGGGCAGAGCCAACACTTGCCAAATGCATACCCGGGCAACCAGCTAGTGTAACATAAAAAGCATCTCATCACTGCCAAAGCATATGAATTTTAAAGTTATATGAAGATGGCATCTGCTTTTGGGAACAAAAAGCTCCTGGCCAGGAAGCTGACACTTTACCCTGTCAGCCATCCTGGCCTGTCATTGTCAACGTGAATGCCCCAGTATGTTGTTTGTATAATATGATTCACCGGAGCCCCATATCAGCTGGGTTCCAGCGTGTAGCCCTGCCACCTTGCAGCAAAAGCCTCTACCTTTTCTATGGGCCAGTGCACAAAAAAACCTCTATCAGATCTGTAAATGCTAGAGGTTTTTGAAGCAGAGCAATTCCTAGGCATGTTTAGGGCCCATTCACACTTGAGCGTTTTGGCGGCGATTTCTGCAAAACGCTCAAACACTAGCGCTTTTGAAAGCGCTAGTGTAATTAAACCCTATGGGCCCGTTCTTACTTGCGCTAATCGCCGTAAATCACCCAAAATCGTGAAACACAAGTGCCTCGCCTGCACAATTTTCAGACGATTTCCTGGCAATCGCGTTTCAGAACTATAGAAGCGCTAAACGCGATCGCGGAAAAATCGCTGCAGTGTTCAGTGATTTTTTTTTTTTTCCGCTGAAAAATCACTCGCGCAAAGCGTGTTGCGCTTTCAAGTGTGAATAGGCCCTTAGAGAGATTTTCTAAACCTGCCTAGCGTTTTTTGGAGCGTTTTTGTGTAGCAGTAGCAGATTTCAAATATTGTTACAACAAAGCTGTTACTGAACAGCTACTGTAATAAAAGCGCCTGGAAAACCGCTCTGATCTAGCATTTTTCAGAGCTGTTTTCCACTTTCCTATACTTGCCTCAGAAATCTAAAAAATACTGCAGCCTCCGAGTTTGCGTTTGGGGGAAAAACTAGCCGCTCTGGTGTGCACCAACCCATTGAAATATATTAGCCAAGCGGTTTTCTATCCCCAAGCGTTTTAAAAATACTCAAGAACCAGCCCTAAATCTGATATAGAAAAGGCCAGGGCAGATCTATGCATTGGAACCCAGCTGATACGGGCCAAAATTGGTCTTGTTGATCGGGCATGCACTTGGCAGCATCAAACGGGTGGTCAATCGGAACCCAAGTTGTCTGATGTATGGCCACCTTAAAGCACCAGGTTCTGTATCCTGCCAGGAGACTGTATGGACTCTGTATTCTTTTCCCATGTTTCCTGTACACACTTTGATTTCCTCCCATTTCTCAAAAACATACCGGTACTTGTACTTTAACTGGCTTGCCTGCAAACTGGTCTCCATGATATGGTAGGGATACTGACTATGACTATAGGGCTGTGGAGTCGGTGCAATTTTTGGGTGCCTGGAGTCGGATGATTTTTGTATCGACTCCCCAGCCCTGGATGCCTATGCTAGTACCACTAGACTGTAAGCTCTTTTATAGAGCAGTTAGTGACATGATGTGTCATTGACCCATAATTGGAAATCTATATTTAACCCTTGTGCTGAGAGATGTCTCTGCAAGCTTAGGTTTGCTGTACTGGATGCGTGTTGATACCAATTAGGTTTTCTTCATCTGTCTTTTAGGCACAAAACTTGACTCCCCCGGAGTGGCGTTTGCAGTTGTGGCTGCCTGTCAAGTCCTAGGCCTCTCCGATGTACATCTAGCTCTTTCTGAGGACCATGCATGGGTAGTGTTTGGGAAAAACGGGGACCAGACAGCAGAGGTGACCTGGCATGGCAAGGGTAATGAGGATCGAAGAGGGCAATCTGTCAACACGGGTATAACGGAAAAGGTGAGTGGAATTTCATATTATTTTTGTTGTTGTCAATTTAGATAACTCCATGTTCCTTCTGATTTTCTGAAAGACTCCAGCTTCTTTTACGTTAGGGCACTTTTTTGTGTTGAATTATCCTTTCTGCATGCAGGGTAGCACAATAGCAAAGAAAGTGTACGGGGCTCAGAACACTAACTGCGTCATGACGCATTATGCCGGAAGTACATGAAGTTGACCTCCTGCAAAGTCAACCGCACCTTACTGTGCGACTTCAACGGCACAGAGGTGGCAAATTGCATTGAAATCGATGAGTGACAAAGACATTTTTAATTTGCTGGCAGCAGTGCAGCACACATGTACTGAGCCTGAAACTGGTTGAAAGTGTTCAAATTTTAAAACCTATTGGCTTAAAGAGAAACCGTGACCAAGGATTGAACTTCATCCCGATCAGTAGCTGATACCCCCTTTCCCATAAGAAATATTTTCCTTTTCTCAAACGGATCATCTGGGGGCTTTGTATGGCTGATATTGTGTTGAAACCCCTCCCATATGTGATGTCTGGACCATGGTGCTGACATCACACCGTGAGAGCCTTGTTGCATTGTGGGAAATAACAACCAAAAAAAGCAAGCGGCAGCTACTTCCACTGACATCACCTGCCAGCAGTAAAAATGTCACCATATAATACATTTACGAATGTAAATCAGGGAGAGGAAAGATGTTGCAATGGGCAAACACTGACTAAATCATTTATACACTAGTAGACCTAAGCCCTTTTTAAAAACGGGCTCTAGGTCTATCTCGCGCTGCCACTGCTGCAGGTCAGCGCGCGCTTTCATTTCAAATTAAAGTGAAATTAAAGTGGAGATAAACTGATGAGATAAACAGTTGTATCTACCCTTCGTTAATCAGCGTTCTGTTTTACAGCTTACGTCTTTTGCTCCTTCTCTCCTTTCTTAGAGCTGGCTGTATTTAAATGGGCAATTTCTGCGCTGTGACCGGCACATGGAAGTGGCCTTCATGGTCTGTGCCATTAACCCTTCAATTGATGCTCACACAGACAGTTTGGAATTACTGCAGCTACAACAGGTAATCGCCCTTGAAGTACTGATGCTGATATTGCAGATCGCTTCCAGATTATTATTATTTTTTTTTTTTTTTACAATTCTCTGGTATGCTGGCAGAACCATGGCCTGCCGAAGTGAAAAAAAAGTGTTCTTTTTCTTTATACACATATTTTATGCTAGGTACACACCATACAATTTTTTGACAGATTTACTGTTCAATCGACTATTTCCAACATGTCTGATCTGCTTTCCGATAGATTATTCGTTCACTTCTATGGAACATCGATTGGAAGAATGATTTGAAATCACATTGGACATGTTGTTGTAAATAGTCGATCTGACAGTAAATCTGTGAGAGAATTGTATCGTGTGTACCTAGCATTAGATGCCATGGACCTGCCAGTAATCATTTTTATAAGAAACTTCCACAGTGATTCAGAAAATGTGTTGATTTGTATGGTATTTATCTCCACCTGGGATTTACCGGTAAAAGTTTTGATTGTCACATAAAATCTTCTATCAGCTGATCCGCTCAGTAGTGGTTACATCGTGGCCCTATAAGTGCTTTGCTTACTTAGCACTTACAGCTAGATGTTTTGGGGTTGTTTACATTAAGAATTTATACCTACCGGCCCACATTTCATGTAGGCTAAAGGCTTTTTAGGGACAATTCAGTGTGCGATTGACTATCTCCGATGAAGGACAGTGTCCAATACGTGTGAGATTAGGCGCAACAGACGGGCCTCAGTGTGCGGCTTGATCCATCTCAGGGTGAGTGTGTATTTACAACAGCTCGAGTCATTCATTTTGTCAGACTATTGCTATGAGGAGTCACGCTGCAGCATTTGTGATCTGCTGTGTTTGACACTATATATAATCATTGTACTACTAGTAGAACTCAGCCCGTGTAAAAACGGGCTCTAGGTCTGCCACCGCTGCCATCTGACAATGCACAAGCACACGTAGCCGGCCCCCTGGCCCATCCTGCACCTGTCCCAGGCTGTCCGTGTGGCACATGCGCAGTAGCGCAAACGCACAGACACACACACGCACAGGGACGCAGAGACACGGGGATTATTCTATAGGATTCCTTGTGACTCCTCATCTTGTTGGTGGGCATTATTTTGCAATGATTGTTATTGCCGCGCTCTGTCACTCCCATCCGCTTTGCCTTGTTTTAAATTGTTTTTATGGGATATGTTCCTTAATAAAGATTTATTGATTACACATATGGGGCTTGATTCACACTAACTCATAGCACGGTCGCGCTAGCAGTTTACGTGCGCAATCATGGATTTTTGCATGTTAATGCAAATTTTCCTGTGGAAAAATGTGCGTTACCGTGCAAAAATCCACGATTGCGCACGAAAACAGTTGCTCGCGTTATAACGTGCGCAAAACGCTAGCGCAACTGTGCTATGAGTTAGCATGGCTTTGTGAATTCTGTGCAGAGAGCATTAGAAACAGTGCATACATGTTCACCTATATATTTTGTCATTGCAGAGTTTGCTTTGGGTGCTGTATGATGGAGGACATCTGGAAAAGTAAGCATTACTAGGGTGTGTGTGTGTGTGTGTGTGTGTGTGTGTGTGTGTGTGTGTGTGTGTGTGTGTGTATTATTATATAATATAATATTTTTTTTTTTATTTGGGTACAGTGTCTTTATTGTATGTATGCAAGTGAACTTTTAAATCATAATTCACATAAAGCTTTAAAAGTAAGCCTGGAGCAATAGTGCTAAAATGTAGCATTTTTTTGTCTCAGTATTATGCATTTTCCTCAGTGCTTTAGAGAGTCCATTGAACAATTTCAGTCATAAACTGTCCCTCAGAGGGACACGCATTCTAATGTCCTACCATAGTCTTATATCCATGGTATATTCTAAGACTTATTGTGGGGGAAGTCTGCCCATTGGTTTTGGGGCTATGGGAGGAAATCGGAGTGCCCAGAGGAAACCTGCACTAACACAAATAGACCATACAAACTCTGTGCAGATAGTGTCTTGGCCACGAGTATTCAGACCTGGGACGCTTCAATGCAAGAATGCTAATTGCTTAGCCACACTCATTCTGGTCAGCCTTGAGGAGTTAAAGAGAATCTGCCTCGGTAGCAGTCTCGCTGTGCCCATCTGAACAGCGGGAATGTAAATATATACCTTCATGGCTCCAGTGCCGGTGCAGTAGTGGCTCTCCACTCGGAAATAGGCGGAAATAGCCGATCTGTCGGTCCGCCCTACTGCGCAGGTGCAAGTCTCGTGCGCAGTAGAGCAGACCCGACTGGAATCAGCTATTTCCGTCTATTTCCGTGCTGAGAGCCGCAACACCGCCACCCGCTGGAGCTAGGAAAGGTAAATATATCAAGCCTTGTCAGGCTTGTCGAACGAGGATTGCGGGTACAGAGTCTCTAAAGCAGACGTGGGCAGAACAGAAAGGGGGAGAGGAGGGAGAGAGTATACTTGCCCCTTGCCCTATGCCGCTTAAAATCCACATACAGATCATGGTGAGGTTTGTGGTCTCATTTCCACTCTTCAGAAGAGCTTATGGAGCTGTGTCCAGGAACAGTGCTTGCATCCATGGCCTGTGTATAGAGGAAGGAGGTCAGTATACTCTCTCCTCTCCCCAGACAGTTTTTCAGTTTTAACCAGTGATGAACTTTGTGGGTTTAGCCTAGCTTGCTTTCTGGTCAGAACCAGTCCCAAATGCTGCTTACACAAGTGGATTCAATTTTCAAATTTCCTTCTCAGCAATTTAAAATGATGCCGACTTTCTTAAAGAGCTGCATGATACTTGGACTGACTCTGTGGTTAGTATGTAAGCTGACCTTAGTGTGTTATTTGTATTAAAGCGGAATATAACCCTGCATTTCAACTTTGCTCTAAAACATTATTTACAGCATATTATATGCAAAAAGCATTTTTTTTTTAGTAGACCAGCATTGGAAGGGTTAAACACAGAGGTTTTAAGTTCCGTGCAGACGTTCAGATAGTTACATTCTATTTAGTTAGATGTATCTATTGATGAACAGTTACACACTCTTTGGCTGTCCTCCAAGCTCCTTCTCAGTGAGAGAGATGAGTCACAATAAACACTTAGATACTTATTTGTAAACAAAAAGTATCTAACTGAAGTTCGGATGCCTCTGCAAAAATCTCCAGGGACTTTAAAGCCCTGTGTAACCCTTCCAATGCTGGTCTAGTAAAAAAAAAAAATGCTGGTTGCATATAATATACTGTAAATAATGTTTTAGAGCAAAGTTGAAATGCAGGGTTATATTCCGCTTTAACTAAGCTGCAGATCTGGGCAGGGAGAGTACTGTAATTGTACAGTGGAGTCCCGGTTAGCCAGATGTCAGGCAACCGACACTCAAGTAATTGGCTCCTACGGGGGCTATTTTGGCGTGCCTCTCTCCCACTAATGCAGAGCAGTGTGCAGCAGAAAATGCATGCCAGAGCTCTGGGTTCCGGTCATTTTTACTTCGGCTCCAGATGTATGTCACCTGACATGCATGTGTGTATTGGGAGCGGTATGGAGGATGCAGCAGAACAGCCGGCAACTGTAAGGACGGTGCCTGGAGCTGTGGTATGTGTTTTCTGCTGTGCACTGCATGTAGCGGGAGGGGGGCCTGCGGTAGGTAAAGTGGCACACTGAGGCAGCACCTGTTTTGGAAGCGCATTACTGGATAAAATCAACAATGAAAGATATTTGCATAATTGGTCAGGAACTGCTTCTAAAACTGCCTGTGAAGAAAGTGCAGCTACTATTAAAGCTAGTGAAGAAGAGGCGTGCCACACAATGTCCAATGCACAATATGAGCCTTTAAACCAAGTTCCCAACCACTGTAGTACTATTAAGCTCCTTAGCATGAGCTAGACTCTGGGTGGAAAACCGCAGCTCAGAGCGGTAACCCCGAGCTACACTCGTGGCAGCCGCTGGGAGGTTCATGCAGGCCTTTCCTCTTCCTCTCCTCCAAGGCTCTGCATCCTCCTGGTGAGATTGCCGACTGTCATCTTGACAAAAAAAAAATGGCAGTATTTGTATAGCGCCTTTCTCCTGTCGGACTCAAAGCGCTTGCGAGGCAGCCACTAGAGCGCACTCAGTAGGCAGTAGCAGTGTTAGGGCTGGAACCCACAGGAGCGCTTTTGGCAGCGTTTTGGCAGCACTGCGATACGCTAGCAGTTTGCCAAAACGCTGCGCTAATGTTAATGGATGGGGCAACTTCCACAGGAGCGTTTGCGTTTCCCAGAAACGCAAACGCAGGACCTGCAGCATTTTGGGAGCGTTAGCGCTTCAATGTAAAGAAACGCTAGCAGAAACGCTCAGCAAAACCTAAACTGAGCGGTTTTGCGGTTCAGCACACTGTAACAAAATGAAAAATAATTCACAGGACCAATCAGGATAAAAACGCAAAACGCTAGGCACCCGCTGGGGAAAAAAATACAATGTTGCAAAACACGACCAAAAACGCGCATGAATCCGCTTGCAAACCGCTCAGACAAAACGCTAGCGGTTGCGTTTTGCGTTTGCGGTTTTCAGTGGGTTCCAGGCCTTAGGGAGTCTTGCCTAATGAACTCCTTACTGAATTACTGGCTTACTGAACAGGCAGAGCCAAGATTCGAACCCTGGTCTCCCGTGTCAGAGGCAGAGCCCTTAACCAGTACACCATCCAGCCACAACAGCTGGCAATCTCACATTAGGGTTACAGCACCACCCGGAGGACGGAGGGAGAACTGCAGTGCTGGATCCCAGGGAGGTGTGTAAGTGCAGGGACGGCTCCAGGCTCTCTCGTGGTTTATTTATTTATTTTTTCTTGCTTTTAGGGTCTAAAAGCACATGAAAGAATTGCACTGCTTTTAGGCCCTAAAATCAGGAAGGAATCATACTGCCAGGGAGGTTAAAGTGGACTTGAACTCAGAACGTCCTCTCTGCTCTAAAACATACACAACAGCATAATAACATTCAGACAAAAAACATTTTTGTTACAGCTGATTTAAATTCTAAAATAAATGTGCACTGTTTCTTCTTCCTGATTCATGGAAGCAGACATAGGGCCTGATTCACAAAGCGGTGCAAACTTTTTCGCGGACTTTTGCGCGCGCAATTTGCCGCGAATTGCGGCAAATTCTGCGCGCAAAAGTCCGCGAAAAATTTTGCACCGCTTTGTGAATCAGGCCCAAATTGTTTACAGCCTGTGCTTTCAAATCAGCTTATCTGCCATTGGCAGTCATGTGACACAGGAAGATATCAAATTTACAACTTGTGATTAGATACAAATAAGGGGGAATTAGACAAGCTAAACCGTCTAAATACATACAGGGTGCATTTCTCTCTGTATTCTTCTGTCCTGTTCAAGAGTTCAAGTCCACTTTAAGGCTGCTTTCACAGTGAGACGTTACAGGCGCGCGGTAGTGCAGCCTGTAACGCAGCCCACCGCACAGCAATGATAAATCAATGGACTGTTCACAGTGCCCACGTTGCGTTACATTGTAACGCAGCAGCTAAAATCAAAGTGCTGCATGCTGTGCATTCTACGCGGCTAAGCCGCGTTAGACTCAGTGATATTGGAGGAGGAGGTCTCCCGTCTTCCTCCGCGGCCAGGCACATGGCTAATTAATATTCACTGCACGGTGTGACGTGCAGTGTTTACTTCCTGGAGCGCCGCTCTGTGCGGCGATTGGCCGGCGGGACCACGTGATGCCGTATGTGTCAAATAGTACACATCACAGGACGCATGAAGAGGCGCTTAACGCGGCTCGATCGGACGTCCAGCTTCTAGCCCACTATGCGTTGCGTTAGGTGCACGTTATGCGACCTTAACGTAGCATCTAATGCAACGTCTTCGTGGGAAAGAAGCCTAAAGCTAGCTATGCATGGCTCGATTATGAGCTGATGTGCCTATCTCTGACTCTCTGACCTGATTGGATTGTGATTGATTTCCTTCCACAGTACATCGATTAACAGATTCCAGTAAGGAATTGATTGAAAATCGGTCGAACCATAGCACTGCATTGTTCAATGCAGTTTAATGCTACGACCCTTAGATCGATTACCAATCCTGCCCCATGACCGATTGATGGAAATCTTTTTTTTTTCCTGTCCAATCGATACTTCCGTTACATTTTTTGCACTATATCGCTGTCAGGGGTTTCATTTTAAGGAGAGTTGTCACTGCTGTTTTGCTTTGCTGACAGCACAGATAAAGCATGTGGTTTATTAGTTCCTGCAATGATAAAAACAAAAGGGAACGCAGTCAAGTTCTAAGTTGGACTGGTACTATATGTATATATGTGTCTGTTTATGCTGAAACCAGGATATTTAACGTAAAAGTGGTTATCCTGAATAATTTACTACATTCTAACCAGGGCTGTGGAGTCGGTCCAAAAATCCACCGACTCCGAATTCTCAGTTTAGGATTCCACCGACTCCTCGACTCCGACTCCTCTAATTTGCATATTACAATTTTGTTGATTTAAAAGTATGTAACATGAAATTCGTCTCTTAACTGCCAACGCTTAGGAATTTTACAAGACAACTGAAGTGAGAAGGATATGTAGACTACTATATTTATTCCCTTTAGACTAAAACTAGTCCTTGGTAAGAGTACTTGTAAAAGGTACAAACCGGAACAAAGAACATCTATCAGTCCCTAGGCAATGTAAGTGTGGGTACATGTAAGAATGATGTGCAGGTACTCTGCAGGGGAATGAGGAGATTCTTCCTCTATTACACATTCTTCATGCACAATCTGAACAAGGTTTATGGGTGACAGACAACACCTCTGTGTTCAATGTGCACAGCATTCTCAGTGGATTTCCTGCAGCTCTGTGGGGAGTGCATATGTAGAGTATAGTACTACTGTGTGACAAAGTAAACCTGAGACAGATGAAGTTAAAGTTTTATACATACCTGGGGCTTCCTCCAGCCACCTTCAGGATAATCAGTCCCTCGTTGTCCTCCTCCACCACCTGGATCTTCTGCTATGAGTCCAGGTACTTGAGCCAGTTGGGCGTAGTGCGCATGCACACACTCCACCGCCAGGAGCATATTACACCTGTGCAGCACTATTGCGCAGGTGCAGAATGTTCCTGGCTGTGGGAGCGGCATGCGGCTGGACAGCGCTGACTGGCTGAATTACCAGGACTCATAGCAGAAGATCCGGGTGGTGGAGGACAGCGAGGGACTGATTAGCCTGAAGGGGGCTGGAGGAAGCCCCAGGTATGTATAAAACTTTACTTTTCATCCGTCTCAGGTACCCTTTAATTTGTAGTCACCAAACCAGATTTTAACAACCTATCAAATTATTTGATTTCATCAGCAAAGGGAGTGCATACATTTGCATTAATCAGCATCAGTGCAGAATTATTTCCATCTCGTTGACCATCTCTATTAGTGACACAGCTACACATCAGGCTTTATTCTTACAGCATAGATGTTATTTAGTATATATAAGAGATTCCTGTGTACACATCATATATACAGTCACAATCAGATATGTATATCTGACCTTAAAAATACGGGGACTGCTTTATTGAAGCAGCACAAGTAACTAATTTTGATTGGTTTATTTCATTTTTGTGGACTAAGCACAGCTATTACTGTATATATACATTATTTTTAATGACTATTATCTGAGAAATAGAACATTTTATCATATTTTCTATTTTAATTACAGTTACAAATTCATTAGGAGTCGGAGTCGGTGCATTTTTTCCCGACTCCGACTCCAGGCACCCAAAATTGCCCGACTCCACGACTCCGACTCCACAGCCCTGATTCTAACTATTGTGCCTCTTTACATAGAGGTCCGCAGTGTTTGGTGGAACATTACTCCCTCCACATCCATGGCTGTAGTAAAGCCTGGTACACACTTACAATTATGATTGAACAATCACTGACCAATGTTACCACCTTCATGTAGTATGTGGATCAATAGATACAGAATGCTAGGAGCCAGGGCCGGATTTACCATAGGGCACTGTAGGCAACTGCCTACAAGCGCCTGATGATGGAAAGGCATCCCACTCCCCTCTCTGAGTGCCTCTCCCCCCTTCCCTATGCAGAGTGCTGATGGGTGTAAATGAGAGGTTACTCACCCTGCCCTCGTCATTCCACTAATGAGATCTCCCTTCAGTCAGGGGCACCTCTAGCTACTTAACGTTGAGTGTACGTCTGGCTACCTAATACTAAGGGGCACCTGTAGCTACCTATGACAGGCAAGGGATGTAAGGGAGAAGTGACAGCTGTTTCTGCTTTCTTCGGAACATCTGCTGACTAAGGGCAACCTCCTCTTCAAAGTCAATGAAGCATGTTCGCTGAGCACAAACTGACACAGACCTTAGAGCACTTAACCACTTCCCGACCGCCTAACGCACAGAGGCGGCCGGGAAGTGGAGCCCTGAAGGACCGGCTCACCCACAGAGGCGGCGGTCCTTCTAAGGGCATGGGCGGAGCGATCGCGTCATCCGTGACGCGATCCTCCGCCGGCGCCTGTCACCGCTCGCCCGCCGCAACATCCCGCCGGCTATACGGAAGCGCCGGCGGGATGTTAACCCCGCGATCGCCGCATACAAAGTGTATAATACACTTTGTAATGTTTACAAAGTGTATTATACAGGCTGCCTCCTGCCCTGGTGGTCCCAGTTTCCGAGGGACCACCAGGGCAGGCTGCAGCCACCCTAGTCTGCACCCAAGCACACTGATTTCTCCCCCCCCCCCCCTGCCCCAGATCGCCCACAGCACCTCTCAGACCCCCCCCTGCCCACCCCCCAGACCCCTGTTTGCACCCAATCACCCCCCTAATCACCCATCAATCACTCCCTGTCACTATCTGTCAACGCTATTTTTTTTTTATCTCCCCCCCCCCCCCCCCTGCCCACTGCCCCCTCCTGATCACCCCCCACCCAGACCCCCCCCCCCCCTGTGTACTGTATGCATCTATCCCCCCTGATCACCTGTCAATCACCTGTCAACCACCCATCAATCACCCCCTGTCACTGCCACCCATCAATCAGCCCCTAACCTGCCCCTTGCGGGCAATCTGATCACCCACCCACACCAATAGATCGCCCGCAGATCCGACATCAGATCACCACCCAAACGCAGCGTTTACATCTATTCTCTCCTCTAAACACCCACTAATTACCCATCAATCACCCATCAATCACCCCCTATCACCACCCGTCACTGTTACCCATCAGATCAGACCCTAATCTGCCCCTTGCGGGCACCCAATCACCCGCCTACACGCTCAGATTGCCCTCAGACCCCCCCCCCCTTATCAATTCGCCAGTGCATTAGTTACATCTGTTCTTCCCTGTAATAACCCACTGATCACCTGTCAATCACCCATCAATCACCCCCTGTCACTGCCACCCATCAATCACCCCCTGGCACTGCCACACCCATCAATCACCCCCTGGCACTGCCACACCCATCAATCACCCCCTGGCACTGCCACTCATCAATCAGCCCCTAACCTGCCCCTTGCGGGCAATCTGATCACCCACCCACACCAATAGTTCGCCCGCAGATCCGACGTCAGATCACCTCCCAAGGGCAGTGTTTATATCTGTTCTCTACCCTAAACACCCACTAATTACCCATCAATCACCCCCTGTCACTGCTACCTATCAGATTGGACCCCTATCTGCCCCTAGGGCACTCAATCACCCGCCCACACCCTCAGAATGCCCTCAGGCCCCAGCCCTGATCACCTCGCCAGTGCATTGCTTGCATCTATTCCCCACTCTAATCACACCTTGAGACACCCATCAATCACCTCCTGTCACCCCCTAGCACACCTACCCATCAGATCAGGCCCTAATTTGCCCCGTGTGGGCTCCTGATCACTAGGCCAAACCCTCGGATCCCCCTCAGACCCCCTTCCGATCACCTCCCCAGTGCATTGATTGCATCTATTTTCCCCTCTAACCACCCCCTGAGACACCCATCAATCACCTCCTGTCACCCCCCCTAGCACTCCTATCCATCAGATCAGGCCCAATACAACCTGTCATCTAAAAGGCCACCCTGCATATGACTGGTTCCACAAAATTCGCCCCCTCATAGACCACCTGTCATCAAAATTTGCAGATGCTTATACCCCTGAACAGTCATTTTGAGACATTTGGTTTCCAGACTACTCACGGTTTTGGGCCCGTAAAATGCCAGGGCGGTATAGGAACCCCAGAAACGGACCCCATTTTAGAAAAAAGACACCCCAATGTATTCTGTTAGGTGTATGACGAGTTCATAGAAGATTTTATTTTTTGTCAAAAGTTAGCGGAAATTGATTTTTGTTTTTTTTTCACAAAGTGTCATTTTTCACTAACTTGTGACAAAAAATAAAATCTTCTATGAACTCGCCATACACCTAACGGAATACCTTGGGGTGTCTTCTTTCTAAAATGGGGTCACTTGTGGGGTTCCTATACTGCCCTGGCATTTTAGGGGCCCTAAACCGTGAGGAGTTGTCTAGAAAACAAATGCCTCAAAATGACCTGTGATTAGGACGTTGGTCCCCTTAGCGCACCTAGGCTGCAAAAAAGTGTCACACATGTGGTATCGCCGTACTCAGGAGAAGTAGTATAATGTGTTTTGGGGTGTATTTTTACACATACCCATGTTGGGTGGGAGAAATCTCTCTGTAAATGGACAATTGTGTGTAAAAAAAAAATCAAACAATTGTCATTTACAGAGGTATTTCTCCCACCCAGCATGGGTATGTGTAAAAATACACCCCAAAACACATTATACTACATCTCCCGAGTACGGCGATACCACATGATTGGCACTTTTTTGCAGCCTAACTGCGCTAAGGGGCCCAAAGTCCAATGAGTACCTTTAGGATTTCACAGGTCATTTTTGTTTCAAGACTACTCCTCACGGTTTAGGGCCCCTAAAATGCCAGGGCAGTATAGGAACCCCACAAATGACCCCATTCTAGAAAGAAGACACCCAAACGTATTCCGTTAGGAGTATGGTGAGTTCATAGAAGATTTTATTTT